>NW_026294424.1:58557512-58925012 GCF_007827085.1 Peromyscus californicus insignis | reverse complement strand
TCTGTGACTCCAGCACTGGGTAGTGGAGACAAATGGATCCTGGGGAGGTTGTTATGTAATCGAAATGACCAGCTCCAGACTCGGTGAGAGACGCTGTCTCAGAAGACCTGGTGGAGGGCTGGTGACATGGCTTGGCAGGCAGGTTGCTTTCTGTCAAGCCTGAAAACCCGAGTTTGATCCCTGGGACCCACGTGGTGTCAGGAGAAAATGGACTCCCTCAGGTTGTCCCTCTGATCTCCAAGTGTGCAAAGTGGCATGTGTGTACACAATATATACACAAAATAAATATTAGTGATGATGATAAGGTGGGTATAACAGAGGACGACACCTGCCGTTGACCTCTGGTCTCCCTGCCGTTGACCTCTGGTCTCTGTGTGCACACGTATGAGCTTGTGTTCCTACATACACATAAGCACATGTATGCATACACACACACACACACACACACACACACACACACATACACACACTCATTCTTTGGGTTGTCATTTTTATGTAAAGACTGTTGGGCCAAATAAGATTTATTTAAGTAAGTTAGTATATATTCTCTTGTTAATTTTTGTTAGATGGATCTCATGGACTTGGACTTAGATTGGCAGAGGGGAGAGAGAGAGAGAGAGAGAGAGAGAGAGAGAGAGAGAGAGAGAGAGAGAACATGCTCTGGTCATCAGGTTTGGTAGCAGGCGCCCTTGCCCACTGAACCGTCTCATTGGCACATTTTCCTCTCTTCTTACATAAGCAACTAAGGGGAAAGTTTATATAAGAACTTGTTATTCTTCATTTCGAGATCACAAACTAAAATGTTAACTTTAAAATTTAGGGACTGGAGGGTTTGCAAATGGAACTCAGCTCATCTTACTCTGTCTGGGTATCCCTAATTAATAGATGAGTCAGCTTGGGTCTCAGGTTTTTCTGCAGGAGTTTTGGCTCCCCACATGGTGAAGTATGGATATTCTACAGTTTCTGAGGAGTCAAATTACTGTTTCTCTTCACATTCCCTATTACGCCCTGACAAATGACTTGGGAATCAATGGGAACTTGGCTTGCGACAGGCATACATTAAGCTTCGGGTTCTGTTAGATTGTGGCAGCTTTCAGAAAGCTAGTTCCCTAACTTACATTCAATATTACTTTAATAAACAGTGAAATCTGCGCCAAGGTGTAGAGAGCTGGTACCCTGCCCACGGGGCACACTGCTAGATACGAAAGAGCAGGTCATTGTGCTGGCGTCCTGCAAAGATTCGAGCTGACAGAATTGCTTCCGGTTGTGGGAAGCCGCTTCTCAGGAAGGTGGCTTCCTCGGATGTCTCAGAATCATCAACCCTCCTAGGTGTATATATTCCTCCACACCATCCTTTTCCTGGCTATTATTTGCAATTGTTTTTGTAGTTATTCATATCTGGCTTTCTCTTTAGATGAGAGGCCGCACGAGGGCAGGGAACATACCCGAGTCTGCGCACTGGAGCATCCGGGCCGGCTGGTATAGTATTTAGTTCACAGTAGGGCCTTCATACATTTTGTCTGGATGAAGAACCATTTATGAAGCTCCCACCAAATGCTGACGTGAGCCACCTGCTTGCCGCCAGTTCACAAGGACATACAGAGGCAGGAGCTGTTTTTCCCCGGGAGCTCACTCATCTGCCTTCCTCCTCAGGACGGCCTCCTCGTGTTCCTCCTCCTCCGCGCACTTCAGGCAGAGGTAGCCAGAGGGAGCAGGGCAGGTGGAAGACTGCCTGAGAGAGGAGGCTGTAGCCAAGCTCACCATTGCAGCCGCTCTTCTGGGAGAGCAAGGGTCTGGGTAGAACGCGACTCACAGGACACTTCGGATGGTGATTGCTGCCTGGACATCTCCCAGAGCCTGAGGATTCTGCTTCCATCTCCACTCAACTAAGGCTAGCTAAAATAAACCCGTGGTCCTTGATGTCTTCATAATCCATGGCTTCCTATAGCTAACACTGACCCTGGCCCTTAGTGTGTTATGAGCTTGACTGAACTCACTCCATGGACTTCGCATGTAGTTTAGACCTTCACTGAACCATAGCTGTCTATGACCCAGACTTCTTTGCTAAACTGTGAGAGGGGGAAGCATGACCCAGTGACGGGACTCACTTCTTCCTGCTCTGTTCCTTACTTGAAGTCCCCATTCTGGTTGATGATAACTGAGTTACAAAATCATTAAATGGTTACTGATAAGGGGATAGGATTGCAGATTTACACACCAGGGTCTTTTAACTCGGCAATATCCTTTAATAAACATGATGGTGGGTGCTGTACGTAAGAATTCATCATATGGAATTATACCCAGTCATGAAAAAAAAATGAAGATCTCAGGAAACTGGATAGATCTGGAAAATAGTATATGAACTGAAGTAATCCGGGTCCAGGAAGACAAATACATGTTTTTTTCTCATATGGATCCTACCTGTTAATGATTGTATGTATGTGTGTGTGTGTGTATGTATGTATGTATGTATGTATGTATGTATGTATGTATGTATGGGGGCATGGCATGAGACTGGAAAGGGAACCACTAAAATAGAAAAAAGAAATGTTGAGGAAAGGGGTAGGTTCATAGAGACATGTCGCATGAAAGACGAAAATGCTGCTGAGGTGGAGGGTTGCAAGGGGCTGGGGAAGAATGGAAGGGAGAGAGCAACAGGAACAAATTGTGCTTGAAAGTACTATAATGAAACCAGCCAGCTCAGCCCACAGTTGCTGTCCATCCCTGAGGGAACTCGGGACAGGAACTCAAGGCAGGAACTGAGAGGCAGGAACTGAAGTAGAGGCCATGGAGAATCGCTGCTTACTGGCTTGCTCAACCTGTTTCCTTATACAACTCAGGACCACCTGCCCAGTGGTGGCCCTGCCCTCCCACATCAATCATTCATCAAGACAACACTCCATACACCTGCCTACAGGCCAGTCAGGTGGAGGCATTTTTCCAATTGAGCTTCCTCTTCTTGGATAACTCTAGCTTGTGTCAAGCTGACAGAAAACTACCAGGTGGCAAGCTTAGGATAAGTGATGTGAAAGGCATGCTTGCATTTTAAAAATCTGGCTATGATCTGGGGACAGGGAGAAGCACTTCCAGATTCTGGTTCTAGTCTGCCTGCCAAGACTGTGGTTTTGCTTATTTATTTTAATTTAATAGCCATCTAATACGCTCATATATGGCAAACAAATACATCTAAATATGGCATGTTATCAGATAAACTTAGAGGTTTAAATGATCTAAAAGTATCTAAATGATGCTTTAAAAAATTGCTCTGTGAATTATATACTTATCCAATGAGAATTACATACATTAGTAAAAGTAGAACGGTTAGTCCAGAGGTTCCTGTGAAATGAAAGAAAAGATGTAGCATGCATGATCAGGCAGGCATAAAAAATAATAATACTTCAAAAATCAGGGCTGGAGAGATGACTCCATGGGTAAAGAGCTTGCCATGCAATTAAGGAGCCTGGAATTTTTATAGCTGGTTCATGTCCATTTGAGCAGATGCAGCAGCCTGCCTATAATCTTTGTTCCAAAGGCAGAGACAGGAGCCCTAGAGCAAGCTGGGTAGTGAGACTAGTCAATCAGTAAGCTCTGGATTCAAGTGAACTGTGCGTCAATATATGAGAGAGAGATAGACTGATACAGACACCAGCACCAACTCCTGGCTTCTGCCCTCCCACATGCATGCACACACACATTTCTCACACACATGTGAACACACAAATGTATAACACATATACACACACACCATCATCATCATCATCCACATGATTTTGTCCTCCTGAGAGTTACGACTATTACTGGACAGGTCTGGGGAGATGATATTGCTTTTTCTGGGGAGATGTTTTATGGGTTATCACTTAAGATCCTTCAAACCATGGAAGGCTCCACTGAAATGACTTCAGTCTCTGGGAGCTCCTGGATGTCAGGTCCAAAGGAAACTCCAGTTCCCCAAACTCCACAAGACAGTCCAAATATCCAGAAACAAGCTCAACCCGGGCTCCAGGAGGATCTCTGGTGGCTAGATAAAAGCCAGAATCCCTCAGGAACTTGTGAAGCCAGTTCCCGTGTGCCAAAAGGAGTCATTTCCTTTATCTCCGTCAAAAGGGACACAATTCACACATATCTGTGGCACTTTTCAGCACATCAAGGTCCACGCTAGCCTCCAGACTCCCTCAGTTCCTACTCACAAGTGCTTGTTCTACATCTCCGAGCCTCCACACCAGTCTCCCGGCCCTTCCTTCCCCCAGCTACTCCCCATCTTATAATTCAGCTATTCTCACTTTGCTGTCTCTGTTGGGGTTCTCCAGCTTGCGAGGGTAGAGGGCATAGGGGGTACGGGGATGGGGGTGAGTTGGGGTGGGTGGTGTGGCATTCCAAACCCTGCCCTCATCAGGCCAAGCAGCAGCTCCCTGGAGCTGCTTTCTCCAGACCCCACCCAAAGAACGCCTGCCAAGCAGCGCCTCCAGCCCTGGAGGGTGTTTAAGGTCCGGCCCATAGACCTCCTCTCATGGTTTCCTCTCTCGATTTCTCCTCTTTCCTGGGACCACTGGGGGGAATGTTTTGCTCAGATTGAACCTGGATTTACTAATTTGGGACTTATTGCATCGGTGAAGTTACTCACTCCAGGGGATTTTTAGCTTATCAGTCTCTGTTCTCTATCCTTTGCTATTCTCCCCTCTCACAGATTGCTGTGTCCAGTCTGCCGGCTGTGCTCAGTCTGCTGGCCGTGGTCAATCTGTTTCTTCCTGTGCTCTGAACTCCTCCAGATGCCTCTGGCTGTTCCCTCCCTCATCTCCACCATAAAACCTTCCCATATTATGGCGAGGTCATGTTGTCATTTGAGACGCTGGTCATGTCCTTACTTAGAGGTCCTTTCCTGTTTCTGTTTCTAGAATTGCTTTCTGTGGCCTGTCATATACAACCAAGATCTATATTGCTTTATAAAGCCACAGGCTGTTGGAGCTTCGAGAATACAGCAACCCAAGTTCAATACCCTCTTTTTCCAGCACAGGACGTTGAAGTCTCCAAGCAGGAACAGAACTGAAGGAAAAGACATGGTCTCCTTCCCTCAGACCTGGTGTAGGCCTGATTTTATTATAAAGCCCTTTTTTTTTTTTTTTTTTTTTTTTTTGGTTTTTTTCGAGACAGGGTTTCTCTGTGTAGCTTTGCGCCTTTCCTGGAACTCGCTTTGGAGACCAGGCTGGCCTCGAACTCACAGAGATCCGCTTGCCTCTGCCTCCCGAGTGCTGGGATTAAAGGCGTGCGCCACCACCGCCCGGCTTATAAAGCCCTTTTAAACATAAAGCATAGCCTCTTCCTTTATCCCTTTGTCTTTGAAACTGCAATATTTTAGAGGATAATAACTTAGAAGTTCTGATATCCCCACAACTGACAGTTAGCTTTGAGTAGTGTAAGACTGATTCTGGGTAGTCTTTTCGGGGATCTGGCAGCTGACAAAGCCGGATGTCCCTGCCTGTCCTTATATGGAGCTGCACTCGGGCTCTTTGCAAAAGGAAGTGGTTGGCTCTAGGGAAGCCTATGGACTGGGCTTTCCAAAGTTTACAACTTGCAGCTGGCCTCGTCCAGCTGTGTGCCTGGGGAGGAACTTCTTCAGTCCTGTCATACGAAGTCCGTTGCTGCTCAATGTTTTCAGGGGTGCTCGGCCAGGCACAGCTCAGGTGAGCATTGCCATCGCTGCCTCGGGTTGGAGTGAGATTTAAGAAGGGAGTCGGAACTACAGGACTTCAGACATGCCAGAAATGATGTGAAGCACCACATATGCTTGAATTCATTCATGTTTCCCTACATGGCTATGAAGGGAGTCTCTCTGTCAACCCTCCCTATGGTGGTTTGAATAGGAGTGGCCCCCATTGGCTCATACATTTGAATGCTTGGTCGTTAGGGAGTGGCACTACTTGACAGGGATTAGGAGGTGTGGCCTTACTGGAGTAATGCACTGGGGGTGGGCTTTGGCGGTTCACGTGCTCTAGCCAAGGCCAGATTCCTTTCCTCTTCCTGCTTCCTGTGGATCCAGATGTAGAACTCTCAACTTCTCCAATACCATGTCTACCTACGTGCTACCATGCTCCTTGCGATGATGATGATGATGGACTAAACCTCTGAAACTGTAAGCCAGCCCCAGTTAAATTCTTTCCTTTCTCAGAGTTGCTGTGGTCATGGTGTCTCTTCACAGCGATGGGACACTCACTAAGACAGTCCCCTTCATAAGGAAAGAAAAGGCAAAGAGTTAAGTCCCTCGCTGATGCTCCCAGCAAGCTAAAGAGTTGCGATTTGAATACAACCAGGTGTGTTTTTCTTCTCCTGGGCTGGGGTCAAACCCAGGGCCTCACTCATGCTAGGCAAATGCCCTACCCACTGAGCTACACTCTCAACTCTTCGAGTCCATCCTTTCAACCACAGACACTTTCCCTAGGGAGCTAAAGTAGGTCTTTTTTCTTAGGAACAAAAAGTACAGATAAAAGCCTTTGCCAAAGACTTTCTGGTTGTGTCCTTGGTTTGAAGGTTGTTCCGGGAGATGTACCCCACAACAGTTCTCTATCATAGCCTTCTCTTATGTCTACCCACATAACCAGACCTCAGAGACCTCACTTAGGTGGTAGTTAGGAGAAATCACAACAACCACAGGTTCTTAGGGATTTTTTTGGGGTAGGGGCTGGGGGGTTGGATTAGATCTTCATAAAATAAGATCAGTAAGCAACCTGTTAATTGGACTTTTTCAAAGAAATTGTTTGAACTCATCTCAAGGTCCTCTGAGATGAAAACTATTAATTACAATGCAAACTATCCAAGTGATGTCAAAATAAAAAAAGGACCTGGAGCTTTTGAAAGTCCCCTTTCTTCTTAAAGAGTTTAAAACACAATTTTCTACTTGAATTTTGCTATAGAGAAAGACAGGAAATACCTCTACTCAATTTTTATTTGGGCCAACAGACAGCGTAGACTTCTTTCTCTCCTTTGCTGTGGGTGGGAGCTGGGGTGGGAGCCGGGGTGGGAGTCGGGGTGGGAGCCGGGGTGGGAGCCGGGGTGGGAGCCGGGGTGGGAGCCGGGGTGGGAGTCGGGGTGGGAGCTGGGGTGGGAGCTGGGGTGGGAGCGGTGGGGGGGGGGGGAGCTGGGGTAGGGAATTGGCTGAACCAGGGCCTCGCCTGCTAGGCCAGGCTCTGCGCCGAGCTCCACTCCCATCTTCAGACTTCTTTAAGCAGTTTAATAGTACAGAGTTCCTCTGTGTCAAAACAAAACAACTGCCGGGCTGAGTGTCAGTGTGATTTTTTTCTCCTCGTTTTATTTTTTATTCAGAGTGAAAATTTCAGTAGGAAAAAAATGTTGTTTACTTCAGCTTTAAGAGACTAAGATTAGAAGGAAGGCTTTCTAGGCTTCGGTAATTGGTGCCTTTTAACACAATAATTAAACCAAAGCAGACAGAGACACCCCTTTCAACGCTGCCTGTTTGTGCTAGAAATGTGTGTGTGTGTGTGTGTGTGTGTGTGTGTGTGTGTGTGTGTCCATGTGGGTGCATGCATGTATTGGTGCAGGTGTGAGTGCATGTGTGTGTCTGTGTCTGTCTGTGTGTGTATTTTGTGTGTGTATGTGACCCATGAAAGCCAGAAGAGGGCATTGGATCCCCAGGAACTGGAGTCCCAGAAGGTTGTGGGCCACTCTCTGTGGGTGCTGGGCACCTCCTCAGCCCTGGATCACAAGCATCCCAGGCCATCACATCTGGCGTTTTCTGTGGTTTCAGGTGGGTGTGGAACCCAGGTCCTCATGCTTTTGGGGAGAGCTCTTCAGTAACTGAGCCGCCTCCCCAGAAACTATGTTGAAGACAACACTCTCATGCTGCTTTCTGGAGACTGCAGGTTAGGACAGCGTGCATGGGGTGGGGGAACAGTAGGAAGATCCCTGAGGAGCAAGCTGCACGAGCCATGGCTGTGTAGCCATCCAAACTGGTTCACCTGAACCCTGGCAAAGCCAATGTGACATCCCACCTTCCCCCACCGTTCGCTTCCCACCACTACCACCACGGTAGCTGAGCATCATGGAATGTCTTTTCTCACCCTAACATTCCGATCTGGTTACTTAATAGATTTTATTTTATTTTACACGCGTGAGTGTTTTACCTATATGTGTACTACATGCGTGCCTGGTGTCCAAGAGAGAGTCAGATCCCTGGAGGTGGAGTTAGGGATAGTTGTGAGTCATTATGTGAGTACTGGGAACCTAACCCAGGTCCTCTGCAGGAGTGACTAGTGTTCTTAACCGCTGATCCATCTCTCCAGGCCCAGTATTTTTTTCTTTCTAGTGAAAAATTTATTACATACTAAAATCTTAAGTGGGGTTTCTTTTGATTGTTGATCTATTGCTAAAGAGGAGGCCTTTTATTTACCCACCCACTTGTTAATATAAGACCTATCTTTTGCAGGCAGTCAAATAAGGAATAAGTAATTCAAGCTACTAACGTAGTTTGAAGAGGGATGGCTAGTCAGCTGTGGTGGTGTGGTGGCGCACTCCTATAATCCCAGCACTCTGGAGGCAGAGATAGGTAGGTCTCTGTGAGGTCAGGGCCAGCCTGGTCTACACAGAGAGTCCATAGCTAGGGCTATGTAGAGACACCCTGTCTCAAAATAAATTAAAATTAAAATGAAAAAGTCAGTAATTGGGGCTTCTGTAAATTGAAATGGAGTGGCTAGATCTTAGCCCCCCCCCCACCTTGGATCTTAGGTTCTTTTTAAAAATTTTTATTATTTTGTGTGCACATATGGCTGTGCACCACATGCATGCAATGCCCTAGAGGACAGATGTTGGAGTCCCTGGAACTGGAGTTGTGGATGGTTGTGAGCCACCATATTGGTGCTGGGAATTGAACCTGGGTCTTCTGCATGAACAGCAAGTACGTGTACCATAACTGAACCAACGGACCATCTCTCCAGCCCTGGATCTTAGCTTCTTAAGGGACTGCATTAGAGTACCCAGTACAAGTACCTGACACAAAAAAGTACTTTTGCTTATTAACGAAGAACTCCAGGAACACCTAAATTGAGGTAGCAGAAGCGAGGAAGGGTTTCCTGGAGGAGGGGACACAGGTAAGGTAAAGGATCCTCAAAGGATGAGCTGGTCAAGGGGAAAGAAACCACGCCTGCACGTGGTAGACGTGGGAGGGTGAGAAGGAACTGGGAGGACGGCTTAGCCAGCCAGACCCTTGCAGCACCAGCTTAAGGATCAGAGTTCAGATCTCCAGCACACAGGGAAGTACTCGGTGGGGGTGGCGGCCCACCTGCAGGTCCAGGGCTCAGAGAACAGGGATAGGAGATCCCCAAGGCAAGCTGGCTAGTGAGGCTTAGCTGGAATGGTAGGTTCTGGGTTCCACTGAACAGACCCTGCCTCAATGACTAAGGTGGAGAATGGTCTAGAAAGATTCCCGATGCCATGCGTTGTCCAGTGAACTTCGAGAAAGACTCCTCACATGCGCCCACACACATGCAAACGTGCACACATACTGCCATCACACATACAGATGCATTAAGAAAATAATTAAGAAAAAAAATCACGTGGTACACACACAAAAAAATGGGATCTTTCAGCCAGGCTTAGGTGTCCTCCAACACACACACACACACACACACCATGAACACATATGTGGGCTTCTAACATTCAGAAGACAGAAGTGTGTTCCCTTTGTAAATGATTACTATGCTACTCCCTATTCCAAGGACACTGCAGTAATTAACGTATAGGGGAGATGTGGTCTTTTGTTACGCTCGAGAATGTCAGAGTTCTTTAGGGGAAAACTTGACAATATTGTGATCTATTGCAATATTTTTTATGCGGTATAATTTGGGCTTGTAACTGCTTAGTCAATTAAAGATTAAGCAGGCAGGCTTGAAGTGCTGCTGCACAGCTGAAAGAATGATTTATTACACCAAAGGTTACTGGACTGCAGGGAAGCCAGATTACAGTGAGAGAACATCCCCACTCAGCTGCTGCCAGTCGGTGCACCTGCACAAGGTTTCCCTGTGCAACTCGGCGCAGAGATGTTCCTTAAACCCAGCTCTCTGAGAGCCCCAGTGCATGACAACAATCTGAAGGGCATGGGAAGGCTCTGCAGTTATGGACAAATACGTTTCTTATGGGTGACGTAAACATATATCCTAGAGAATTATATTTGTTTTCTTCCCACTTGTCCCTAAATACCAATTTTTAAATCAATGATGTAAGAGTATTGAGACACTGGAAGGCTTGGGGAATTCCATCTAGCCTACTAGGGTCACACTATAGCCAGATTTAGAAAAATACAGCCATATAAATACAATTCCATTCACGCTGAAGATACTGTCCTGCTTTTGGGAGTGACGTCAATACTATTGGATCTTTTGATTCAAATGGGCTTCTTGAAGGGTCTAGGCACAGCATGGCCACAGCTGCATGGGTTACAATGTACTGTAGGGAAGGGAGAGGCAGCATAGTGCAATGGGTAACTGGTGAGGATTTCTGCAGGTTTCTTCTCATTTGAGTCTTGTGGGAGCAATTGACGTAAGTGCTTGTTAGATTGGCAGGGTCCAGGCTGCCAATATCAGTGTGTACGGGAAAGCTCCTGAATCCTGGCACGAGCCCATGGAGACTTTAATCAGAGAAAGTCAGATTAGTACCCTTAGTGTGTGCTGATATTGCTGTTATGGATGGATTAGAAGGGGTCTAAGCCCTGTACGGAGACCAGCAGGTGTCTATTACCTTGGTTCACGGGTGTGTGTGTGTGTGTGTGTGTGTGTGTGTGTGTGTGTGTGTGTGTGAAGAAAAAGTGAAACAAGCTTAAAGCAATAGGGTGGAAGGTAATGCAAAAAAGAAAAAAGAGAAGCAAGTGATGACAGTACTTGGAACTCTTGGTGATCAGAGTGATCAGCACTTGGTGATCAGAGTGAGGAACGGCACCCATCTAGTAGCAAGGGTTCTGGAAAATGGAGCACTAGGCTTCCAACTAAGACAGAATATGAGACCGAGGAGATGATGAATTGGACTTGGTCATCTTTAGATTAAGTCCAGTGGGAAACCCAAATACCGATGTCTGATAGGAAGCTGATATAAAGGCTGGAAGCCAAGAGTGGCGTTTGGGCTCCAGGTAGGAATCTGGGTGTCATCAGCACATTGGTGGTGGTGGCTGTGGAGGCCATGCATTGTCCACCAGATTTCTTTGCTCAGACCAAGAACTTAATTTTGGATAAGAGAAGTATAAGAGAAATTTCAAATGAAACCCCGCTTTACCTGGGGAAATGCATAACACGTGCAATAAATGTTTGTAGACTCAAGACCCGGACACGGTTGAGCTGGTAACACTCCATCACAGATGGGGGGCAGGGGCTTATGTGACTCCACCCCTAACTGAGGAGCTACGAGCAGTTAAGGGCTGCCAGAGGGGGGAGACCTTTCCCCTGTGGTGCAGTCACTAGCAAGATCCCTGTGGTCCAGCAAATAACGCTATGCCCAAGCTCATGCTAACAGCCTTAATTAAACACAGTAATTAAAAAATAATAAAGGGGTTGGAGAGATGGCTCAGAGGTTAAGAACACTGGCTGTTCTTCCAGAGGTCCTGAGTTCAATTCCCAGCACCCATGTGGTGGCTCACAACCATCTGTAATGAGATCTGGTGCCCTCTTCTGGCCTGCAGTCATACATGCAGGCAGAACACTGTATACATAATAAATAAATAAATCTTTAAAAAATAAATAAATTAAAAAATAATAAAAAGACACGAAAGTATTATAGGAACTATTAGTAAAAGGTAAGAATTTGGAGAGAGTGGGAGGTGGATAATAAGGATGTAAATAATGGGGGTGAATATGATTAAAATATATTATATACATGTATGAAATTGTCAAAGAATGTTAAAATATTTTTAGAATTTTTTTTCGAGACAGGGTTTCTCTGTGTAGCTTTGCGCCTTTCCTGGAACTCACTCTCGAACTCACAGAGATCGGTCTGCCTCTACCTCCCGAGTGCTGGGATTAAAGGCATGCGCCACCACCGGCTGGCTATTTTCTGAAATTTTTTTTTCGTTTTTAACTATGCATCTTTGTGTTTGGATGTGCACATGACTGCAGGTACCTGTAGAGGGTGTTGCATCTCTGGGACCGGGCATTACAGGCAGTTGTGAGCTGCCCAGTGTGGGAGCTGGGAATTGAACTCCGTTCCTCTGTAAGAGCAGTTATGAGCTCTGACTCACTGAACCATCTCTCCAGCCCCATAAAAATACTTTCAAAATACGTCTGTAGACTGACTAGATAGATCTGTAATTAAAGGAGTGACAAGCACAGGTTCATAAAAATCAATAGATATTCTCCTGAACTTAATTTGTTTCAGTTTCAGCTTTAAAGTGGGACTACTTCAAAGAAGCCAAAGAGGCAACATTTGGATGCAATACGTGGAGGGCTTTATTCCTGCTCTTAAAAATCAATGAGCCTTTCATTCTTTAAGCTTGCCAATTTCAGACCATTTGATGCGTATTCCCACTTGGTACTGATGCACTGGCAGCGACTGGGCCGACTTCTGTCTCTGCAGCAGATTCAGGTGGAAATGACCAGCCAGAGCGGCAGACTGGGCGCTCTTCAGCAAGCAAATGTGTTATGTTGTGCATGACTTCTCTTGGGGAACTTTGTTCTACATTCTTTGCCAGAGACCATGTCGTTTTAAAAGAGATGCGGAGGGAAAGCCCGCTGTGATGGGTAGAACTGTCCACTGGACTGGATTTAAAATCGGTGAAGCACACTTTTGGAATGTGTCTGGGGTAGTGTTTCTGAAAGGTAAAGACTCACCTGAGTGTGAGCAGCACAATGCTGTGGGGTAGTGGCTCGGCTGGAATAAAAGGAGAGGATGGACCAGCTTCTTGGCAGCCATAAAGTGAACAGTTCTGCACTCTCTCACTGTCCTGTAGCCATGATGTTTGGCCCCTGTGTGTAGGGCCAACACCCTAAGGACCCTTTGAAACCACGAGCCCAAATAAGTCCTCCCTACTTAAAGTTGTTTCTGTCTGATTTTTGTTGATAGCAATGAAAGTCTGATGGATAATTAGGAATTGAATTATAACAATTCTATCTGATCTTTCTGGCCTTGCTATGACCTCATAGACTACAGAATAGACCAAGACCACTTGGCAACCATTCAGAGCACCATTGAGCCAGTGAACTGGGTAGGTTGGGAATATGACTTCCATTGTAGTGATGGATGATTTTACTTTGACAATAAAGTGGAAAAGTACTTCCAAGCCTTAAGTAGTTCCCAAAGTACTTTAAAAGGCACAGAATGGCCAAAATGATCCCATACCTCTCTATATGCACCAAATGGTTTGGACTCTGCCAAGGAACTTACAAACCTATGTTCTGGTTCTGGGAGGTCATTAGGACTCTGGTTCATCGTGTGCTTCCTTTTTATTGTTCTCCTTTGGGTGAAATGGAGCTGTGGAGCAGAGCAGAGACTGGGATCCATTCAACCCCGACACATTGTGTCTACAGCTTTTCAATCAATTTGGAGGGAGAGAGAGGCAGAAGTGGCAGACACGGAGATTTAAATGCCCTTGTGCTGCATTTGTGGAGATGAGCAGATTGTAAACTGTCTCTTGCAAATATGATCTGCATCTGGGCATCAAGCTAGTAACTCCAAACCACAGACTCAATTCATTTGCCTGGCATTTCTCTCCAGAAGTTTCTGTAGTTGTGATGGGTCCCAGAACCATTCGGGTTGAGAAGGACGATTGGAGAGGAAATCTGGCTGAAGCCGTTGGAGTCTTTTTCCAATGAGACAGAACTCGCCGTTTTTCCGTTTAAATCATCGCTATCTTTAGAGTTAGGCATTTAGAATACTGTTTGCACTAGCCTGAAAAAAATCAAAGGGAGATTGCGTAGTTACCAACATCTGTCCTGAAAACATATAAGAAACTCAAGACATAGACATCCCCAGATACTTTTTGTCTTTTCTCATGAAAATTAACCTGTGTATTTCTTGGTTTTTGTATCCGGCGAGAGTCTATCATTTCATCTCCCCGTGAGAAACAATTTAGACTCTTGTTTTGATTTTTAAATGTACTTATATAATTCAACCATTAATACATTTTTATTAAAACATTTTAATGACTTGGGGCTAGAGAGATGGCTCAGTGGTTAATAGCATTGTCTGCTCTTCCGGAGGACCCGGGTTCAATCCCAGCAACCACATGGTAGTTCACAGCTGTCTGTAACTCCACTCTCAGAGGATCTAATGCCTCTTCTGACTTCCTCCAGCACCAGGCATGCATGTGATGCACAGACATACATCGGGTAAAACACTTACACCCATTTTAAAAATTGACATTTAAAAAGTTTTAACTTAATTTACAAACAGGGCTGGAATCTTTTTGGATGACTGTGTCAATTCTGGCCTTCTCATCCACTTGTCCCATTCCCTTGGACCTATGGTTCTAGCGCTGTTGATGGCTTTTTATCTATAGTTTTGTGTGTTGTGTGCAATGTGTTTTGAACACGCATACATGTTATTTTACATAAGTAACCTAAAGCTTCTTGTCCACCCAGCAACTCAACAATACAGAAAGCCATCTCACCTTCTGATTCTTTTTTTTTTTAAAAAAATAGTTTCACAACATGCCACAGTTAACCTAATTTTCACTACAGTTAATCCCACTTGGAAGTCTTGACAGGTGCCTCCAAGGGTGAATTCTTCAAAGCAAAACTCACTGAAGGCCAATTAAGTGCTAAGTAGGGTGCTGGGAATATGACAGAGAGCAAAGCGATGAGAGATGCTCACGTGTGGGAACCACGCCCAGTGGAAGAGAGTAAACGCAGGTACGACTTACAGGATGTTACGTGGATACGCCCTAAAGGGAAGAAGAGTGAGCAGGGAAGGTGCTTCCTTCAAAAGGCTTTGTTGTTATTGTTTCGAAACAAGGTCTCATGTAGCCCAGGCTGGCCTTGAACTCTCTCTGCAGCCGAGGATGATCTTAGCCCCTGATCCTCCGGCCTATACCTCCTAATTGCTGGGATTACAGGCATGTGCCCACAGGAGGCTTTCGAACAGAGACCTGAAAAAAATGGTGGAGGGAGCACGAGGCCATGCAGTGGAAAAACATCCCCAAGATGCTCGCTAGTACCAAACGCCTCTTTACCGACAGAGAAAGGGCAGAGTGTGTCTCGGAGTTCATCTGCTTTCTTGTCCTGTATCCGTTCCCAGCAGTGAACATGTCCCCCACTCCTCACCTTGTTCAAAGATGGCAGACTTTCATGTGGCAGCTTCTCTGTCAACAAAAGATGATCTGAGTGTTCAGTGAACAATGGGTCACTCAACATGAGGTTCACACCATGAGGACAATGAAGGAGAATGGGACATGTAGGTGACTTGCCATCTCCTGGGCTCCAAGGCACTGGCAGGGACAGTGTAGAACAATCACTCTGCTTGAGGCTCTGGGACATAGAGGGGGCATTCAGGGGTCATTAGAAGCAGAGCTTAGCCAATGGGGAAACAAAGCAACAAATATTCTGGGTTTTTTTTTTTTTTTGGTTTTTCGAGACAGGGTTTCTCTGTGTAGCTTTGCGCCTCTCCTGGAACTCACTTGGTAGCCCAGGCTGGCCTGGAACTC
Source organism: Peromyscus californicus insignis (assembly GCF_007827085.1). Classification (NCBI taxonomy): domain Eukaryota; kingdom Metazoa; phylum Chordata; class Mammalia; order Rodentia; family Cricetidae; genus Peromyscus; species Peromyscus californicus. The sequence continues at coordinate 58,909,387 of NW_026294424.1, read as the reverse complement.
ACAGAGATCCGCCTGGCTCTGCCTCCCAAGTGCTGGGATTAAAGGCGTGCGCCACCACCGCCTGGCCAAATATTCTGTTTTATTGTCAAGTATCGGCTTGTCCTCGGGCTCTGTCTATCTTTTTTTTTTTTTATATGGCTGGGCTAGAAGTCCCTGCTGTTGTAGTTACTACTTGGATAATCATAGGCAGCTTATTTCTTTTTTTTTTTTTTTTTTTGGTTTTTCGAGACAGGGTTTCTCTGTGTAGCTTTGCGCCTTTCCTGGAACTCACTTGGTAGTCCAGGCTGGCCTCGAACTCACAGAGATCCGCCTGGCTCTGCCTCCCGAGTGCTGGGATTAAAGGCGTGCGCCACCACCGCCCGGCTTATTTCTTTTTTTTATCTCTCTGACTTGAGCATTTCATCTGTAAATGGGTCTAGTAATAATGGTAGCTATCTTAAGAGATTGGTGTGTGGGATTAGATAAGATGGGCGGCAGAGTGCTCCTGTCAGGTGTCTGAAACACCGGAAGTAACAAGTTGGCCGCTGTCATTTCATCAGTCATCAACATCACCCGCCCCCCCCATCACCACCACCGCCACCGCTGCCATGGTGTCTGGTAGCAGTGCCAAGCTCAGGGGGCAGGAGGGATCAGCCAGCCTTTTCTTTTTTAGGATGTTTCTCAAAATCTTACGGAACTCAGTGTTGAAGATACAGCTTAAATTTTGTCTAGACAAGGCTGGGATCTCCAAGGCAGGGAGAGCATTCAAAACTGCCCTGGTCCAGGAAGTCAGTAGCTGTTCAATGCCCAGGGGTTGTGTTGATTACAGACTGACTTCCCTGGCACTGGAGAAGGGGGCAGGGAGGGAAGAGGAGATGGAGAGGTTTTCATGTTGTCAAGGGCACCTGGGAGACAGGACGGCTAAGCTGCTTGGTTTAAATGTCTGTGAAAGGATAAAAAAAACCTGTGGTGAGAGCCACCCCGGGACCAAATAACTGCCCATGCTCCAGTCTGGTCTCTCTAGTTCCTGTTTGTTCTCAGCTACGTGAAAATGAGGAAAGCCGACAATTAAAGCTTTCGGTTGTACGCCGATCCAGGGCTTCAGAGAGTTAAGCCTGTGAACCTGAGCGTTCAGCTCTCCCTAAGACCTTCCTCTTTCCTTGGGTGGTTGCATACAGTAGTTCAAAACGCTAGCTAGTGAGGTCAGATTGACCTGGGTTCGAATCCCGGCTCTGTCATTACTCATGCAGCTCTGGGTCAGTTACATAACTTGTCTGGGTCTCAATGTTTTTGTTCTTGTGGCAGAGATTGTAATCTGTATCTGCCCAATTGGTTCACTGTGAATATGTAATGGAACCATGTATTAAGCACTGAGCACACAGCCCAGCATACAGTATGTACACACTAATGATCACGGTTGAAGTTCTGAGTGCATGGTTTTCTGATAAATGGGGAAAAGAGAGCGTTAAAAAAACTGGTCCTGGAAGCTGTGTATTTAATGGCTGTTAAAAAAAAAATCCTGCTAGAGAAACAGGATAAAGATGGCAAGGACTCAAAGGCAGAGCTTGGCTTTGCTTTGTGCCAAGGTTTCACCCATCTGGCCTTGGCGTCTATACTGGCTTTTTCTTCCAAATGGCATCCGAGAAGCCTGCTTGTGGAACACGAAGGGCAGGAAGACAGATCAGCTCAAAATCACTCCAAATGTCTACACTCAGTGAAGGCACTGAAGACATCCACACATTATTCTTTTCAGGTTAAACGTCCTTTGAGACTAATGCAAGAGGCAGGCCAGTCAGGTGAGCTGCGGTCACTACGGGCTGACATAATCCTATTGCTCTTTGGCTAGCAGCTCATGCAGAGAAAAATCCTCTGTGATCCAGACAAAGGTAAATTTAGTTCAGATCTCAACACAAAATTCTAACCCTCTGCCGTCAGTCTCTATACCCAATCTATGATGACCCCAGACACTAAAAATGGTAGAAACAACATCAATACATCCTCACTGATTGGGTTGTCATAATTTGACCATAAAGGCTGTGCATTCAAAGCGTGCAATAACTCCTTATGTTTAGGGTGGAAGATAAGAAATGAAGAAAATGAAGTCTTTCTTCCGACCTGTTTAGTGGCAGATATTCTGGAAGATCACTCAGTGTGGGCGGACATGCAGAAAACAAACACAAACCTGTCTGTCGGGTGAGATAGCTCCGAAGATAAAACACACGGCTAACACCTCATTTATTGTCTTTCATGTGAAGCACGGCCCTTCTGAAGCCATTCCTGTGGCATTATGAATTCTAATCAACTACAAAACCAGAACCCAATCGCCATTTTCTAAGATGGATTTTCAGCATGATCTTTCCTGAAGTGCCTGTAGAGGCACGGTAATTTAAGGAGCCAAGTTGAACCCGGGATCTGAACATCAGAATGTAGGGCATGCTTAGGACGAGGATCAAAGGGCAATTTCTTACATTATCAAAAGGCAAAACAAGCCGGGCGGGGGTGGCGCACGCCTTTAATCCCAGCACTCGGGAGGCAGAGCCAGGCGGATCTCCGTGAGTTCGAGGCCAGCCTGGACTACCAAGTGAGTTCCAGGAAAGGCGCAAAGCTACACAGAGAAACCCTGTCTCGAAAAACCAAAAAAAAAAAAAAAAAAAAAAAAAAAAAAAAGGCAAAACAAACAAACAAAAACCCCAGTTTGGTCCTGTAGAGTAATTGCTTTCAAAAAATAAGCCGGGCGGTGGTGGCGCACGCCTTTAATCCCAGCACTCGGGAGGCAGAGCCAGGCGGATCTCTGTGAGTTCGAGGCCAGCCTGGGCTACCAAGTGAGTTCCAGGAAAAGGCACAAAGCTACACAGAGAAACCCTGCCTCGAAAAAACCAAAAAAAAAAAAAAAAAAAAAAAAAAAAAATTAAATACCATTGGAAGGAGTGTAGCATGACCAACCTCATCTGTTCAGCACGTGTGTGACTGTGAGCACGTGCGAACACACATACACACACACACACACACACACACACACACACACACACACACACACACACAGCACTTTTCGTTTTAGGACAAAGAGAAATCCCATGATAATTTCAAAATTTTGTAAATTTGAACAGACTCTGTCTGCTTTTGTTTCTCAAGCAAGTACCATGTGGGCAGCCTGCGCAGACGGTGCCTCCCTGGAATGATAAGCACCTTGGGGCAGGGGATTCCTACACAGCACAAGAAGATGTTTGCTTCCTGCACTGGGGCTCGATCCAGTCACTTGTGCGTCCCTTCAGCCAGAACATTGTCGATGCTTCTTTCTTAGGTTGGGTTGAATCTGAAGTCTGCCTCCCACCCCAGACCTGTGTTCCTTTCCCGGTTGGTGACGTGGTTTTTTTGTTTGTTCATTTTGTGAGGGAGGCCTTGGAAGCTTTAGGTGTGGTTTGTGGAGGGGAAGAGCTGGCTGGTGAAAGCATGCCACTAGGGGCTTTGAAAGAGACTCTCAACTCCCTTGGTCTGCAGTGACATGAACAGCCTCCACCACATGCTCCACAGCCACACCCTGCCCAGTTTCACTCTATTTCCTCCATCAGGATGGCCTGAAATCTTTTGAAATTGCACCCAAAGAAAACTGTTTCCCTTAAGTAGTTTCTGCTGGGTATTATGGGCACAGGGACACAAAAGTGTGAACACACTTCTGGTCTCTCTGGCTCTGCCTCTGAGGTGTGCTGTTCCTTTGCAAGGATGCATAAGTGTGAACACATTCCTGGTTCCTCTTGCTCTGCATCTGGGGTGTGCCATTCCTTTGCAGGGATGCATAAGTGTGCACACACTCCTGGTCCCTCTTGCTCTGCATCTGGGGTGTGCCATTTCCTTGTTGATGTGTATAGCTTCCTTTCGTCACGGCTTCAGAGAGTCACGCTGCTCCTTTAACTCTGAGCTTGTGTGAGACCCAGAAATAGCACATACTCCTATTCTCAGTGGGAGAGAATGCTAACTTAGGCCTGTCCTTTAAGATTTGGGACTCTGTCCTTCAGATCTATATGTATCGATATACCCCAAAGCAATTTTTCTTGAATGCTTTTTGCTTTGAATTTGAAACACGGTTTGGATGCTTTTTATTTAATAAGGCACAGGCACAGGGTTATATTCAATATTTAGATCAGAATTTATTTTGTACTTGATGCAAAATTTGGCATTGCTTGTTCAGGGTAATTGTGTGCAGTGCAATGAATTCAGTTTATGTAAAGTATTATTGAATACTGAAGTTCCATGGTAAGCCTGCTAAATCATTCATTCAATAACAGACTCACATTTCCCCAGGTCTGGATCATGTGTTTTGACAGCTTTTAAAGCAAAGCAAAGCAGCTATTATTTCAAAGTGGTGGTGGAAACAAACCAGTAATGAGAGAGAGAAATCCTAGACAATGGGTCTACAGTCAATGATTATCTCTCTTCAACTGTTTAATTCACAGACCATGGATCAGGGAATACTTTCAGTTCGTGTCTCCACTTGGCAACTTGGTTATTTTTTTCATTAAAAGATAAATAAAGGAAATGTCAATAATGTTGCTTACTTTAAGAAATAGTTACCTATTATTTTAAAGTTTTTTATTTTGTTTTATAATTAAAACTTTTGCTGTACACTAAATGGATGTTTAGGCAGTGTTTTAAAGACGGGGTCTCAGGTAGCCCAGGCTGGCCTGGAACTTGCTATGTAGCCGAGGATGATCTTGAACTTTTGATCTTCCTGCCTTACCTCCTGAGTGCTAGGATTATAGGCGTACACTACCATAATGGGTGATGTTACTCTGTATGCTATGAATGTGCTGCTCTGATTGGTTGATAAATAAAATGCTGATTGGCCAGTAGCCAGGCAGGATAAACAGACAAGGAGAATTCTGGGAAGAGGAAGGCTGAGTCAGAAGACACCAGCTTGCCATCCAGGGAGCAGCATGTAATGGCACACAGGTAAAGCCATGGAACACGTGGTGATATATAGATTAACAGAAATGGGCTGAGTTTAATTGTAAGAGCTAGTCAGTAGTAAGCCTGAGCTAATGGCTGAGCAGTTATAATTAATATAAACCTCTGTGTGTTTACATGGGTCTGAGTGGCTGCAGACTGGGTGGGACACAGGAAAACTTCCAGCTACACCACCGAGTGTTTTGAACTTCTCTTTCAGGTATATGGTGTACACACATATTTGTGCAGAACCTTGTGCCACAGGTCCACCTTGGCCGTCTTCCTCTACTGCTCATGTTATTTTCTTTTGAGACCTGGACTCTCACTGAAGCTGGAGCTCACCGATCAGTTAGACTGCCTGGCAGTGAGCCCCGGGGGTCCTCCTGGCTCCACCACCCTGCTGGGATTATAGGTGTGCACCCAGATTTCACATGGGTGCTGGGGACCCGAACCCAGGTTCTTGTGTTTTCTCAACACTCTGCCTGCTGAGCCACCACCGCAGTGCTGACGGCTGAGAGACTAAGTCTGGGGGTAGAATTCCTTTGAGGCATTTGTTTTTCTTTCATATTTCTAGTTAATGTACAAACCCATCTGATGTGAACAAATGTACAGATCTAGATTTTTCTTCCGCTCTATACATAAGAATTATAGAAGTCATAAAGGTAAATGTGACATTGTTATCAGTTAATCACCAACATACTTAATATCAGCAACATGCCAGATGTCAGAAAAGGAGAAATGAACCTTCTACTTGATTTTTCAAAGAGAATTTTATTTTTCTAGATTGCAAGTAAATTGTCCTTATGTTTTTATTTGGTTGTTTCAGGAGACATACAGCTGAGAAACAAGACACAGACACACAAAAACGCTATTGAGAATATTCAAATACCGACTTGGCCTGCAGGGAATGGAGACCATTGATTCTATCACAGAAATAAAGAAAGGCAAAGGGACTTTCTCCCTCTTAAGACTACACGCATCATTTGCCCTGGGATAGCCACTGATATGAATGACTATTTTGGACATTGCTGGTACGGATGTCAGTGAGGGTCTGGAACAGAAGCATGCCACAGAATCCCAACTTGCCAAGAACAGGTGCGGCTCGGAAAGAGCCCAATGTCACTGCCACTGCTAGCTGCAAGGTCTTCGTGGCATCTCCCTGAATCAACATACCACCTGGCCAACACACTTCAGTATTTTCTACCCTTCGCCACCACAGTGTGTGTGATTGGTTTAGTCGGTATTTTTGGAATGCAGGTCTGGGCTTCTACTATGCTAAACCCCTTTTATTTTCTATTGGAAAACATCCAACCTTTCTAATTTTGCCATCATCTACCCTAAAACTAAAATACTTCTTCAGGCCAGGCAGGCGTGGTTCTGTACACCTTTAATCCCAGTACTTGGGAGGCAGAGGCAGGCAGATCTTTGTGAGTCTGAGGTCAGCCTGGCCTACATAGATCCTGCCTCAGAAATAAATATTTTTTCATACCCTTTTTCATACATATTTTTACCCTAGAGGTAATTTTGGTATTAAAAAAAAGTTCAAAGAGGTTAAAAAATGGTAATAAATTGAAGGGGTAGCACATTTTAAGTAACCACCAATTTACTTGGCTCTTCAAGCATTTTACAGTTTCGAAAACATCTTAATATCCTAAAATACATTAAGGGTTATTATAAATCACCTTTCAGAACATGTCTCTATTGGAGTGAGGTCCTATTCCTTTATGGTAAGCACATAGTAGATGCTCAATAAATCTTGTCACAAAATGGCTGACTACAAAAATATATTTATATCCTTTTTAAAAAACCAAATAAGTAGTGCTGTTTTTGCTTGTGACATTTATGCAACAAAATGCAGTTCAGCATAAGAACTGACTTAAAGCCATGTCTTAGAAAAATAGGGCACTCAAAGGTAGACATTTCAAAGATGCACAAAAACCTAGGGTCTCCCTATGAACTTCTAAATATAGCATGTTTGACCAGGAAAACACGTATTTGTGAATGAACTGCAAATGAAGGATAATTTCAATATAACAAGTATAAGTTTAAGTTAATATACAGAAAATATAATTATCAATAAGAACAGCAATATACATTAAGAGAAACGTTAACTCTCTGTATTTGCAAAACTGTGCAAAGTTGCTTGTAGTGTCCTCAGATGGGGGGGTCTCTCCTGTGTCGGTGAAGACCATCGCCTTTAAATGGTATGTAGTGAAGAGATTCGGCTGCCACTGCACTAGCTGGAGTCTAGCTGGGTCTCCTCGGCCTTCAGACAGCTGGTGTGGATGTGGGAGACCTGTAACACCGGCAGCAGCAGCTGGAGGGCGTCCTGGATGTATGTGGTGCTATTGCAGCCCTGCAGGAAGGAAAAATGGAGCTGAGGGATATTTTCATAGTCCAGTTTTGAAGGATGTCACAGTTTGACAACATTCTCTTTCATCTGAGGAGAGGGAACACCATCAGACTACACCATCGTGAAATTCTTAGAATGGTCGTGTGTGTAGCAAATGTCCACACATCGTTTTGGATGGAGTATGCCTGGGTCTTAATTATGTAAATTAACAAAGGGACTTCATTCAGAATGAGATAAATCATTTTCAATTTAAGGGATGTGAGTGTGTGTAGATCCATCATGGCCTAGTATGGCCAGTATGATCCACCCTTTCTCAGGTCAACCCTATGGCCCTGAAATCACAGGACAAAGGAGACTAGAGTCCAAACCACAGATGATTTATAGAAAGATCTGCACAGAGTACACTGGGAGAGATTATTGTAAACATGGTGAATGGGTGAAGTTTAGGATACCTAGAACATGAACATTTCTTCTGGGCCAGTGAGTCTTGGGTCTCTTATCTGTGGTACACAAATAAGGTAAATTAATGTGCTAATGTGAACTTTTAATCTGGAAGCCAGGACAGAGATTTGGGGTAGGAGGCTGAGAATTGAGAGAGAGTCTCACTATGTAGCTTGTGTTGGCCTTGAACTTACCATCCTCCTGCCTCAGATCTCGGAGAGCTAGGAGTGCTGGTGTACAGCACTACACCCGGCTTTCCAGAAGGTAGATTTTCTTAGACTATATATACTCTGTCTTTGACTTCCAGTGTTTTTATTAGCTGTGTCTGTTCCACTGGATTTGTTCCTATAGTCCCTGCCCCTTCTGGTCGGTTCCACTCCATGGTGTGCCTGTGTCCTACGAGACGACACTTGCTGCCACCACTTTGGCAATCTTTGTCCACTGATCGCTTTGCTTAACCAGGGGCACAATTCCCAGCAATACTGCCATCAGTTCTTAGACAGCATTCCTGATGCCTTTGTGATCGCCAAAGCCTTCAGTTGGCATCTAAGAGGGAAGATGATGGTGTGTGCATTGCCCAGGCTCTGCATCTGCTTGCACGGCCCTGCGGCTACCCATTGCAAGTGTTTTACAGTCTGGTTTCCATCGGAAGATCCCACTCCACTGGCCACAGGCAGAACACGGTGCCCACGCTCTACGAGTAAGAAGGCACTTTGGGCTGCTTCTCTCTTGCATTGCTGGGGTTGTTTTTGGCCGAGCCACAGCCGTGCTGGGACAGCCTCCCATCTGTGTTGCTGATCCAGTGAAGTGAGCAGGCAGGTCAGGCGGTGAGCACCATGGGGGATCCTACCCTTGTCGCTGAATGGGCAGACATTCTGTGGCATCTTCGCTAACCTGGGACTCAGTTTCAGCTACACCAAAGGTTATCGCGAATGAAGGGAAATGCCCGTTTTTACGAGAATCACCAGGAGGCCATGATCCTCCACTGCAGCCAATAATCACAGTGCCAAACTTGGCAGCAGAAATCTGCCTCTGCTGGGGGGGGGGGGGGGGGGGAATCAGTGGCAGGAAATAACCTGCAAGCTTAGCATTTTCTTTTATTATAAACCAGGAATTCTTGAAAATTAGGCATTGCTGCTCCGCCAGCGGCTTTACAGCTGGCTGAGCTACAAGAATGCGCACACACACACACACACACACACACACACACACACACGCACAGACTGTTAGAGACTGTTGGTGATAAGATTTGAATTTTGATAACGCTTGCTGACTGGGAGAAAGAAGAAAGAACAGAGCTGCAACATCTGCTTTGATTCGGAGTACTTTTCTCTCTGGGGACTACTTACCTCTAAAAACACACTATTGATCATGGGGTTAAGGACTTCCGCCTTCTTGTTGCTCTGTGAAATTGAAAGTAAGAAATTGACAGATTAGGGGCTCATACCGTAAGGCTTAGCTCATCAAATGTAAGACGCCGCTTTGTAGAGGGATGTCTTAGGGAGAGGAAGGAGAGACGTGTGTGCTTCCTGGAGACCCGTGTCTGCACCTTCCTGCACCTGTGATCTCTAATTCTACCAGCAGTCCTAGGAGGAGGTTGATGCTGTGATAAGCCTAGGCGCTAGGTGAAGAAATAGCAATCCTGAAGGCTGAGCGATTTGTGTAAGTTCACGTTGCTAGAAAAGTAAACTCAGATCTGTTTAATTGTTGGAAATTTGTAACCCATTGGATCCTGTCTTCTATGGGCACAACTTGCCTGATACCATCCTACACCCAGACCAGCTACACTTAGAATGTTGATAGTGAATTCGTCATGACTTTGATTATTGTGTTTGAAAAGTCTTTTTGGTCTTTATGTAGCCCAGATTGGCCTCAAACTCATGATCCTCCTGCCTCATGCTTCCAGGGGCTGGGATTACAGACATGTATCATGCCTTGATGCACATTTTAATTAAGGTATCTATATAGCTTACTGAGATTTTTATTCTTAGGAATTTTATTTATTTTTCATTATGTGTATGTGTGTATATGTTGGTGTGGGATATGTGCATGTGAGTGCAGCTGCCCTCAGGGGCCAGAAGAGGGCATCAGATTCCCTGGAGCTGTAATTATAGGCAGTTATGATCTGCTCTATGTGGGGGCTGGGAACTGAACTCAGATCCTCGGCAAAAGCAGCACATGCTATTAACTACTGAGTCATCTCTCCAGGCCCTGAGCATTTTTTGTTTTTTTCAATTTTAGTTTCATATTTTGGCTTTCTCAAAATTCCCAGGCAGGTTAAGTCCCTCCCTTATTTATTCTAGTAGTCCACTCTGTCTGTCCTTTCTTTGTTCTCTCTTTCCTTCCTCCTCCACGTCAGCTGCAGACACAAGCCTTGGGTCTATGTTATCTACCAGAAGGGCAATAAAGTGAAAACATTCTTAACTACAACTTCCAAAAAACATCTGCAGAATCAGGTTTGAAAAGCACACGGGTGTGTAAAGCATGGAGAACAAACCCCTGTCTCAGGTGCTCCAGAAGGCAGAGACGCTCGTTATCCTGAGGTATATCACTCGGCTGTCAATCAGCACTCTTCCCTGTCGAAACTGCCCAACCTTCTCCAACAATGAATCACAAATGGGGCAATCGTAGCGGGCTGCCCTCCCTCACCGTACCTGGGAGGCTCGGTGGCAAACAAAAGCATATGAATTAAATATATCTTCCCAGAGAAGCCTCCCTTCATTGGCGTTCCCCTACAGAGGGTAATGCCTTGCTGAGGAAACCACAATGGAGCCTTGTGGGAGGTGGGGGAGAGAACCTCTTTCTAAAACGCGCACATTGTAGTAAGCAACCAGAAAAATCCATCACAGGATTTGCTTTATGTGATTATCGATAAACCTCTAAGAGATCATCAAAATGAGGGCCGTAAAATGACATTGGTTTTCAGAGTCAATGAGATGTGTGGGCAATTTAAACAGAGTCTGGAGAGCACTACACAGTCATTAGCTCCAAGTTATGAAAAATGGCTGTTTGAGAGGACAGAAACAATGACAGATGCAAACGATTCGTCATAGCTGTAGACGGGCTTTGTTGTGGTGATGCCATGCCTGTAAGCTCCATTTTCAGATGGCAACTTTCACCGTCTCCAAATGGACAACACATCTGCTGATTTTTGCGAAACCAAAAATGTTTGTACCTGTGTTTGTATCTGTATACAATTATGAGTCCAAGCACATACCTACCTGCTGGGAATGTGGCTCAGCCAATGGAGACCCTGGCTCAGGAACAGACCTTGGCTTGGTCACCTCGGGCTTATTAACAATGCAGAGTCTCTGTCCTCAGCTCACCTAGACTGACTAAGAATCTGCATCTGACCGAGGTCTCCAGGTGGCTGACGCGCATGGTAAGGTTTGGAAAGCATTACGCTAGAGTATGATATGGTACATGGAGAGGAGAACACTGTCAAAAACATTACCACTCCAGGAGGAAAGTCTGTTTATCACACACCATATAAAACCCACAGACACCCCCGGGACACTAAACAGTTGGTTATCTGTCTGATGTTCCATAGACTGCTGTGGGGAGCTGTGAGATCAATGAAGAGGCCCCGGGCGAATATGGTCACTTCGCTGGGACTTGGGTTCCTCTGCTAGTGAGCTACAGAATGTGAGGAAATGGAACAGAAGAGGTTGGGGACCTGAATGGATGAGGCCAGCCCTGTGTAAACCCACCATTCCCACCAAAGCTCGTCATCAAGTAACTTGGAGTATAGGAGTGTGCTTCATCCAGCCTGTCATACCAATGGCTTCCACCTCTCCATCATTCTGCTTACAGACAGCGACACACCACTGCTGAAAGCCTAAAGTTAGATAAGACCACGATCCGCCAAGCAAACCAGACTCCCGGCAGCAGTATAGATTGGTGGCCTGTAGCTCACCCTCCATTCATAGAGGCACTAACAGAAGTGTGGGGACAGATTTCTTTGAAGGACTGCTCTTGACCTAAAGTGCAGTTATACTACAGCAGCTAGGTAGTCTGCAGGACACAAGCTTGTCCCCAGTCACTGCTGAGTGGACATCTGACCATCTGAACCACGCCAAGGGTCTTTCCGAAACCTCTCACCCAGGAAAAAGGGATGTGAAAGGAGAAACATACTTCAGCAGTGTTTCAGAGAGTGCGGATGAGCTCTATCATTGGGTCCCCAAAGCTGTTCACAGCCTTCGACTGCCTTCTGTCCATAAAGACCCCATTTATCTGAGTAATTTATAACCCACCCCTAGAGGCCTAGGAGAGAGCATAACCCTGGTTTTAGACTTCTGGTCATCCTCAGAAATCTGTACATTGCAATCAGAAATACCCTAACTAAAACCTGTCTCCTGTGTCTCTGGGAAGGATCAGATCTTGCATCTGGGACTTTAAAGGGAAGTAGGGAACTTAAAGAGGAATGGTTTCCTCTTGTCCCCAAAGGTGGGGCTTTATAATATGACTGCTTTCTTACCCCCATGGTATGTGTGTAGTGTGGAGGGGGGATCACACATGTTTGCATGTGTGTGAGGGTGTGCGTGCATGTGTGTGCACGTATGTGTGGAGGTCAGAAGTTAATGTCGGGTCTTCCTCAATCACGCTCTACTTTATTTACTGAGACAGGGTCTCTTGCTGAACCTGGAGCTAGCCAATTTGGTTACCCTAGCTAGCCATCTTGCCCAGGGGGCGGGGGGAGCCCTAGTCTCCCCCCAGAGCACTGACATTATAGGCAGGTTCTGGGGATCTGAACTCAGATTCTCATCCTCACACATCAAATCCTTTATCTACTAAGGCATCTTCCCAGCCCACGAGGACTACCTGGGGCAGAAAAGGACAGAAAAAGACAACCTGGATAAGTAATCGGAAGCCACACATTGAAACAAATGCAGTTTTTCAAAGCTATTATCTTAAGAACAGAAACACTTAGATGTTAATTGACATTCTGTTTTTCTTTTGAAACGCTTATCATATGTGACTTATAAGAGAGAGGGCAATAGTGAGTGATAATATTTAAATTTAATTAGATTAAAAGATTCTTGAGTAGTGGAATCATAGATAATAAGTAATGGAAAGGAACCTTCATTTGACACCATTCTTCTGATGTATGAATAAAATGAGGTCCACAGAGATCTGACCACTCACCCTACAGCTCAGATGTCTGAAACAGAAGACTGGTGTCCAGACAGACAGACAGAAGACTGAAGTCCAGATAGATAGACAGAAGACTGGAGTCCAGACAGAGAGACAGCAGACTAGAGTCCAGGCAGACAGACAGAAGACTGAAGTCCAGACAGAGAGACAGAAGACTGGTGTCCAGACAGACAGACAGAAGACTGAAGTCCAGACAGAGAGACAGCAGACTGGAGTCCAGACAGACAGACAGAAGTCTGGAGTCTAGACAGACAGAAGTCTAGACAGACAGACAAAAGACCGGAGACCAGACAGACAGTCAGCGGACTGGAGCTACAGCCCAGACAGACAGTCAACAGACTGGAGTCCACAGCCCAGACAGATAGACAGCAGACTGGAGCCAGAGCCCAGACAGATAGACAGCAGACTGGAACCAGAGCCCAGACAGACAGCAGACTGGAGCCAGAGCCCAGACAGATAGACAGCAGACTGGAGTCCACAGCTCAGACAGACAGACAGAAGACTGGAGTCCAGACATACAGACAGCAGACTGAAGTCCACAGCCCAGACAGATAGACAGTAGACTGGAACCAGAGCCCAGACAGACAGCAGACTGGAGCCAGAGCCCAGACAGATAGACAGCAGACTGGAGTCCACAGCTCAGACAGACAGACAGAAGACTGGAGTCCAGACATACAGACAGCAGACTGAAGTCCACAGCCCAGACAGAGGAGAACCCTAGGCTGATGGTGTTTAGAGAGGCAACCTCAGCCTGATTTTTGCAAACAGCATGACACAGATCTACGTATGGCATTGTCTCCAAAGGTGTCATGTTCCTGACTTCTCCTCAAAGCTCCACTTCCCTAAAAAAAGTAAGAAAACGGTCCAAACTGTACTCTTACCCCGACAGTGGTTAAAGAATTTGTAAACTTCTTTGATAAGGAGGCTACTTCATTGCACATCGCTGTGGTTAATCTGAAATAAGGAAAAAGAAGTTTGGGGGTTTTCAATAAACTACAGTAACTTAACCCTCGAGACAATGATTGACGTGAACTCAGTAAGACATCAAAAGGACAGCACGTAAGTTTGAAGTCACTCTACAGAAATGAGCAGTTTTCCTCAACAACCTTCTGCCGGTCACAGTTTTCTTTCCAGTTTAATTAAGGAATAATCCTCTAATTAATTTGCCCTCTTTTAGAGTCAAAGCCATGTGCAGGGGAATATCAAGCTTGAGCATCATTTTCATAGGACTGGAAATTCAGGCCAGGTGGCTTTCCTCCAGGATCTGGGTCATCTTAAAATAATGGATGCTCACCGAGGCACTTAATCACATGTTACCTAATGGCTAAACTGAGCCTGCCAAGTAACCTGCATGGGACACACAGTAGTAATCGAAGAAGGGGGATTAAAACTCAGGCATTTCACACACACACACACACACACACACACACACACACACACACACACACACACACACACACACACAGGCGCGCACGCACACATGAACACTTTTTGGCCCTAGGAAACAACCCAGGGTCTTGGATATACTAAGTGAGCACTTAGCCCCTCCCCTCCCCTCCCAGCAGTGTGTTATTATGTGGCCCAGACTGACGTGCCTTGAATTACAGGAGATCCTCCTGCCTCAGCCTACAGAGAGCTGGGAATATGGGCATGCTCTAGCATATCCAGCCTCTCTCTGTATCCTGATTACGTTTTTACTACATGCCTCAAAATCATGATTCCCTAGAAAATGTCTTTAGGACATCTGGAAATTAGAACTTTACCTTGACCATTCTACTTCTAAGTCTTTACTCTAAGAAAATAAAGCAAGAAAGACAATATTAGTAAGAATGTTGATCCTAACACCACAGATGACAAAAATTGAAAACAATATAATTGCCAAACAATGTGTGTTCTGTCTGATTTTGTCCTAACAATTAGAGTGTGTGACTTATTTTTATTTTTATTTTTGTATACATTGGTATTTTGCTATGGGTGTTGTGTCCCCTGGAACTGGAATTACAGACAGTTCTGAGCTGCCATATGGGTGCTGGGAATTGAACCCAGGTCCTCTGGAAGAACAGCCAGTGCTCTTAACCATGAAGCTATCTCTCCAGCCCGAGTGTGTGATTTAATGGTGATTAAAATGCTATTAGAAAAATGATAGCTCCAGATTAAAAAATCTTACATGTTACAAGAGCACTAAAGTCAGTGAAAGGTTTGTTTTCTTTTTTGATAGCCAGGGACTCTATCTAACACACATATTCAGAGTCTTCTTTGTGTGTATGTGGGTGCATATATGTTTATACGACACATGTTGGGGGAAGGAGGTGTGTGTTTCCATGTGTGTGGAGGCCAGAGTCAACATCTGAGCCTTCCTAAATCTTCCCAACCTTCTTAACTTATTTATTGGATTTTCAAGACAGGGTTTCTCTGTGCAGCCCTGGCTGTCCTGGAACTCACTCTGTAGACCAGGTTGGCCCCGAACTCAGAGATCTACCTGCTTCCGCCTCCTGAGTGCTGGGACTAAGGGCATGTGCCGCTGCATCCAGCTGCGTCCGACCTTATTTTCTGAGACAAGATCTCTCATTGAACATGAAAACTCGCAGGTTCAGCCCCGGGGGGGTCCCCTCTCTCCACCTCTCCAGCTCTGAGATGACAGGTGTCTGCAGCCTCATCTGGCTTTTTGTAAGGGTGCTGGGGATTGGAGTCAGCTCCTCGGGTGAACACAGCAAGCAGTTTCCTGAATCGGCCATCTTCCCAGCCCCAACCTCCCTTCCTTCTGTATGTTGCTGTGGAGTAGACCTAGGACCTCCCATGCATTAGTCCAGGCTTGCCACCAAACTACACCCCTAGGCCTAAGTATCAGGCTTGATGAACTATGTGGAGGCATCCATACACCTGAAATTTGTTTGTAGGAAGCACCATGGGCCAGGCCAGGAGACGACAGAGAACCATGCTGTGTGTTCTTGGGCAGAGGGTGGAAGGGCACTCACTGAACTGACCAGCTGGGGGTCGGAAGAGCACTCACTGAACTGACCAGCTGGGAGTCGGAAGAGCACTCACTGAACTGACCAGCTGGGGGTCGGCGCAGCTCGGGACAAACAGGGCAGGGAGCCAAGAGGTGCTAAGAACAAGAATTCACGCCTGGGACTTCTGAGCCTCGGCCCTCCTCCTTTCAATCTTCATGGCAAAGACAAAACAGTACCTGGATAACATCCTCAGCACTTCAGAATCTTCCTGTTTTGCCGGTCTCTTTTCCTTCCGTATGTTAAAAAGTACATGATCTCTCTAGAATTGTTGCATAATATATAATTTCTTTCTAAATACATAATTTGCCTTGTCAGATGTAGTAAAATTAGCGAGCTGGCAAGGTAAATGCGGATAGTGAGTGAGGTGTGTGTGTGTGTGTGTATGTATCCTGATGTATTTTCTTGGGGGCTACTTTGACTTTCTTGTTTCAATAATAATGGCATGGTATTTGAACATCAGCTAAAATTCCATGTCATTATTATATATAATTATACACATAATAGTTAATGACTTATTTTTAGCTCTGTTTTCTATTTTCAAGAAGATTCCACAGTTTTCATGTGTGTGCATATATATATATATAATATATATATACTTATGTATATTTGTGTTTGCATGACACTAGATAAACTAATAACAACAACAACTGTTTATTAAAGAACATAAACTACAATGTATGATGCAGAAATGCAGCCTGCAGAGAACTGGCTTGCATTAGTGGCTGTCATGCCCAGAAAACAGACTATACAGGCCAGGTAAAATCTCTGAAAAGGGTGGTGTGTGTCTGCCTACTTTTGTGCATGTAGCTGAGGAGTTACATTAGAGTATCCTTTCTCTGTGGGTGTAGCATGAAAGAAGAAATTCTCTCAATGTTCTGTGCTTTGAAAACTTGGCTCTTGTTCACACCTCTGAATGATTTAGTGTGCTTCCTTTTTCTTTCTTTCTTTCTTTTTTTTTTCAAGGCAGGGTTTCCCCAAGTAGCCCTGGCTGTCCTGGAACTCACTCTGTAGATCAGACTCACAGAGATTCACCTGCCTCTGCCTCCTGAGTGCTGGGATTAAAGGCAATGTGCCATTATTGCCTGGCTTAGTGTGTCTCCTCTTAAATCTCATAAAAAACTCCTATGTTATATTATTATTATTATTTATTGCTGTATAATACATTTCCTAAGGGAGTCCTTATATTTTAAAATGACCATAGAGTAACGGAACAGTTGACATGAAAATATAAATCTTCAGTTGCTTGGAGTATGTGCATATGTGCATTTTGAATGGCATACACACATGTGCACACATGTATACACACACACACACACACACACACACACACACACACACACACACACACGGGCATGAGCATTCACACACGCAATTAAAAAAGTAAGAATTAAAAGTGGCATTAACTTTATCAGAACTTTTGCTTGGTCCTGAGCTGGCTTTTCCTCTTCTTGGCCATGAAGAATCAGCTCTGCGACTTTATGGAGCTGCTCGATACAGCGCGCCGTTACCTCAGCCAGGCTTTCGATGGACAGCATGTACACTTCCTGAAATGAACGCACACAAGAGAATTAGTCACTAATCAGCCTCTTTTCAAAAATTCCTGTCACACTGAAAAAAAAAAAGGGCACAATGCTAAGCACGTACTGTAATACTGAGCTACACCCCGATCCCTAGACGATGTAATCCTGTGTCCGTCTATAACTCAAAGGGTGGGATGATGGTTTAGTTAGTAAAAAGCTTCTGCATAAGCACGAGGACCTGAGTTTGGATCCTCAGCACCTACATAAATACTGCACACCTTGAACCCTAGGACTGAAGGATGGAGACAGGCTGATCCCTGGGCCTCATTAGCCATAGACAATTGGTGAGCTCCAGGTTCAGTGTGAGACCTTGACTCAAAAAATAAAAAATAAATAAAACAAGGTGGAGAGTGACTGAAAAGGATTAGAAAAGTCAACCTCTGGCCTCTGCACAGAGACAAACCATGCATACAATATGTGTGTGCGTGTGCATGTCCGTGTGCGTGTGTGTGCGTGTGTGTGTGTGTGTGTGTGTGTGTGTGTGTGTGTGTGCTACCACGTCCCCAGGGGTAAGACAAGCCTAGTCACACTTGTGTCCTCAATAGTCAGAGTGACACTGGGGCACACGACAGGCAGATGGTGAGTTAGGATCGTGAAGGAAAGATGAACAGAAGCACTTCAGTGAACATGTTCCCTTGGAAGTGATCAACCTTAGTCCGCTTTAAAATTAGAATCTGGCGGCAAGAGCAATTATTGCAGATGACTTTTGGGGCATGGGGCAGGACATACAGTCTACACCTATAAATTAAACTGCAAGAGAAGAAGCCACCGCAATGCAAGGTTTTCAGGAAAAAAAAAAAGCTTCAATTACCCCATTACTGAGGGAACATAAAGACAATTTATAGTAGCACATTTGCATATAAGATGGAGATTTACTGTAAAGATAAATCAATTATGCTCTGGAAGATCTTTCTGCTTTTAAATTACGAAGTTATGGAGAAAAGCTACAAAACGTACGGAAAGCTCAGCCATACATTGTCTGGGAACAGAGAGACTGGAGTGTCTCTTGCACTCTCACGTTCGAGAACGTAGGACACGGTGTAAATGGAAAATGGCTATCCTCACTTGAAACGGGGGCTGCTCAGAAATTACCATTGATCGCTGGGGCAGTGGTGGCACACGCCTTTAATCCCAGCACTCGGGAGGCAGAGCCAGGCGGATCTCTGTGAGTTCGAGGCCAGCCTGGTCTACAGAGCAAGATCCAGGACAGGCACCAAAACTACACAGAGAAACCCTGTCTCAAAAACCAAAAAAAGAGAAAAGAAAAGAAAAGAAATTACCATTGACGACTATGGGTGACGTGGAATGGATTTACCTCTACAGTCTTAGTTCCTTTCTCCCCCATTTTATCTTCTTCGGGTTCTTCGGCTCGCCCTTCCTTTTCGTCCTTCGTCTCTTCCTCCTCTGACCTTTTGGCCACGTCTATTGACACCAGGGCTTCGATCCTCTTCCACCCAATCATGGGCTTTCTTCATGGCCTGCAATGGCCCCAACCAAACAATACATTTACCATGGGAACGTGAAAACCAAGTCATTTCAAGCCGGACCCTCCAGGGTGGATGTGTGGGGCCATTCCTTAAGCTCCTTAGAGGGCAACCTTGCTCTTTATAGAAACTGTAAACTAGGAGAAGAGGGCAGAATGGAAAGTATGAAGAGACCATGGAAGGGCCTAAGAACTTTAAAAAGGGCATTAAAAAGTAATTATGCATTTTTATTTGATGTGCATTGGTTGTCTTGTCTGTATGTCTGTCTGTGTTGAAGGTATCAGATCTTGGAGTTATAGTTGTGAGCTGCCATGTGGGTGCTGGGGAATTGAACCCAGGTCCTTTGGAAGAGCAGTCAGTGCTCTGAACTGCTGAGCCATCTCTCCAGCTCCTAAAAGGGGCCTTTTAAAATGCTACTCAGATGAGAATAAAAATGACGGACACTCTGTAACAGTGTGCTCTTCATGTTTCATGGTCAGTGATAAAAGACGGACTGTAGTTATTCTTGTATAGGCTGGAAATTAGGTAAAGGGTCATGGCGAAAGTGAACTTCCTCAGGTGGTGGTTTTCTTAATCATCTCAGAAAACAACGTTATAGCGATGGAAGGAAGAACCATGGCTTTGCTTCTGATTCACTGCAGAGCCTCCAACCTCTAGGGGGGAGCAGAGGCCTGGAGGGACCAGGAGGGCAACATAAGCAACCTGTGACCTACAAAACCGTGGCTAACTGGAAGCTGCAGAAACCATCTCTCCAGCCTTGTCTGCGGCTTCCTGAATTCAGAGAAGAGGCAGACTCATCCGGAGCTCATCTTATGCTAAACTGACTTACCTTAAAGCCTCTGTGTCAAAGTCTAACACGTTGGAATGGTGGGGGGGGCACTTGAAGAGATTAGGGGAGAGAGACACCCTAAAAAGTCCTCTTTTGGGGATAAAGGCTGACCCACACCACTGAGAAGTCCCTGCCCTCCCTTCCAAGCAGTGGCAGGAGCTGCAAGGAGATGAATGAGGTAATTTCCCAGTGTTCAAGTCCCTGACCTGCCAGATTGGTGACCCCTAACAGAGAGAAAGACATTACTCATCTCGCCACCCTCTGTACCTCATTCCGCCCTTCCTTCACGCGTTATAATAGGTGAGTGCCTATGCAACCTCTGCTAAGTAAGGTAAGAGGAAAGAGGAAAAGGAGAGATGAAAAAAATTATGTAGCTTTGAATAATTAATGGTCAGTGTCTGCTTAAGAAATCCCACGGCAAGACCCTGTACTAACTTGCAAAATGCACTGTGATGCTAGAGGAAGCTGGAATGCCAGAGGGTGGGACGGTCCTGAGATGTGTTGGAGCAGCAGCAGCTCCCTCTGGGTGGGAGGAGAGGTATGAATCTCCTCTCTCTAAAACTGGCCTGTCTCTTTAAGAGGCAGGGCTAGGAGCAGAGTCTGGAACCGTCCCCTGGTGATTCCCCTTCACCTCACTTTGAAGATAACCGTCCTCTGACAGAAAATTCTATTTCCCTGTGAGAGGGTAACCGACTTTCTCAAGGTCACGAGATAATTACTAGTAAAATTACAGAACGCAGGTCTCTGAAGTCCTGCATGCATGCTGTTGCCTCCTCAGACACTAATTACCGACCTCAGCCTCCCCTCCCTCCCCTGTGCCATAGGGGTTGGGTTGTGTGTTTCCATTTCGTGTGGATCTGTGGAATCTTACCACTGAGACCCGATCTCCCCAGCCCCTTTTCAAACCAACGACGAGGGCACGGGAGGGGGTTTGGTTCTGACCTTATTGAGTCTGTCAGGTGTGGCGGGCCACGTGTAATTCAAACAGGAGTTCCGTGAGCATGCTAGCAAATTCTTCGCCCTTTTCTTCTAGGCCTGGAAACAGAACACGACAGAAGTAAGAAGCACGATTTATTTACTTTTCATCCTTCAGGATGTGGCAGGTGTCTCCTGACTTTGCAGCCTGCACACGGAGCAGACTCAGGAGAGGCTGTGGCGGGGTGCCCTGGGGCTGCCTGGGAAGATGGATGGCACGTCTTCCATGGGTGAGCACAGTCGGGAAGCGGCAGGCTGCCTGGAGAGAGCTGCCAAGGCCTAGCTGCAGGCCTCTGGCACCAGGGCACCCCTAGGATGGCTCAGAGGCTACAGAGGACACGGGGAGAGACCTTGCGTGTCTTGGGACCACAGCTCTAGTGACCCATAGCTAGTTGTTGAGAGAATGAGTGGACAGATGTATGACGTGTGTCAGTCAGGTCACGGGTACTCAGAGCGTTGCTAGGCTCCACACTCTAACTCTGATGATGCCCAGGGAGCCCTGCTGAGGAAGGGTTGCAGGGCTGAGTGAGTAGACTGCTCAGTGGGGTGTGTGCTCTGATGTAACACCAGCTCTCTGGAGAAATTTCCCAAGGTTCCCCAGGATACCTGTGTCGCACGATAATACTTTTTAATGATCTGTTTTCTCAGACTGGAAGCTATCTAAGGACAGAGAAGAGTTTAACCCATTCCTAACACGGTGTCTAGAACACAGTAAGCGCTAAGGCAAATATTATCTGACTTGATAATCTATTGATGTATCTATCATATGATCTACAATATAGTAATCATGAATATTTGTTATGTAGGATAATTATATTTCTTAAAATGAAAATAAATATTCCTGGTGGGCAACAGAGTTCTTTGAAAGCCGCAGTCTCCCTTTTCTCACTTGTAACTTCAAGACAACACCATCTCAAAGCTTCCGGTTGGTGCTGAAGTACTGATTCCATAATGGGCTTATTAGCTCCTTTGAGAGAGAATAAAAGCATCAGTAGTCTGGCCTGATTGCATGTGCACAAACCCCTCCGTGGAGAAGGTACCCAGGCTTATGCCAGAGCCCAGGCGTACCTTTGGGGAAGGCTAAGCCATGTGGAAAATATTACACCTAACACTTGCCTGCATTTGCTGGTTTCAGTTTTATAGAAAAATGGTTAATGGGTAGCTCATAAAGATAGCCAGGGTGGCCTGTGGGTCTGTTCAGAATGTTTCTCTTTGATCTGTTTGTTATGATCTGTAGTCTCACAAGGGAGACGGGCCGATAAACAAATGGATAAACAGGACAGTTATGTCAAGTGGTGCATTTTACGGAGAAATATGAACCATGGCAGAAAGACAGGGGTAGCCAGAACTTAGAAATTTTACTACAACATTTTTAAAGAGTTATTTTATTTTCATGTGTATGAGTGCTTGCTTGCACGTCTGTGTGCGTACCACGTGCATGCCTGGGGCCCACTGAGGTCAGTGGAGGCCAGAAGAGGATGTTGGATGGATGGCTGTGAGTCCAGTTGGTGCTGGGAACTGAACCCAGGTCCTCTGCCAGAGCTAGAGTCTGAATGCTTGTGTCTCCCTAACTCATAGGTTGACACCTAGTCACCAGGGGTGGTGGGATTAGCAGCTGGCTGGGGCTTTAGGTCATGAGCATGGCATTCTCATGAATAGGTCAGTGTCCTGTTTAAGGGTCCCCAGAGAGCTGGCCACCACTCCCACTGGGAGAACACAGCTAGGGGATGCTGCCTGTGTCACGAGACACACCAGATCTGCCAGCACGTAGATCTTACAGTTCCCCCTAAACTACGAGCGACAAGTTCCTGTTGTTAGTAAGGTGCACTGTGCTACTTGCTATGGAAGCCTGGACAGATCAGGACAGGAAGGGAGCAATGAAGAACCGATGGCCGTTTCAAAGCTGGAGCCCCCTGAAGCATTTGTGTTCTGATGTCGCGTCAAGTCCCACCAAACACATTTCATCTTTGCGTGTTCGTGTCAGCGTGGTACAGAATAGTTTATTTACACAAATTTTCCATTTTTGGCCAACAGTTCACTGATGCTGTATTTGGCTCATATAGTGATTAAAATGGCAAAGATGGAGTTGGAGGGTGCAGCCCCCACGTGAGGACAGCCTCAGAGGTCAGGGGAGGAGTGTCCTAGTAGCCCAGCAGTGGCAGGGAATGTGCCTGTCAAGTTCAGGGGACAGGAAGGTCCCGGGGGGGCAGACAGCAACAACTGCCTTAGCTCGTGAAGAAGTAACGAGGGGAAACATTGTAACCAGGAAGCTAAGTGCTCTTTTGCAGCTGTAATATCGTTCTCAGAGGAGGAAAACTTCCCACAGCGATGATGCAGGAAGAGAAGTGAGAACAAGATACCATTAGCCAAGTAAGAGGAGGTTGGAAGGGAGGGTGAGGAGGGAGAGGGAGGAGAGGGAGGGAGGAGAGGGAGGGAGGAAGGGAAGGTCCACTAAAGGCAGTTGGGCAAGGCCTCATCCTGGAACTGCCTGGTCTCCCTCAATGCGAGGCTGTGCTGCAGAGCGGGGGCCCTTGGCTGAGACCCACAGCTGGGTTCGAAGCCACCCTGCTCCTTAGCCTCAGGGCCCGAAACCAGTCACCAGACTTCTTCAGCTTACCACCCCCTGCCCCTCCAACAACCCCCACACCGTCAACTAGGGATAATAAAACTCACCCTTGGTCCTTTTTAAAAATCTTTCTTTGTAATTTTGGAGGGTTGCTAGGGATCAACTCCAGGGACTGTCTCACGCTAAGCAAGCGTTCTATCGCTGAGCTACGGCCCCAACTCCATCCTTCCCTTTTTAGTTACTATAAGAACCAAATACAACAGGGCTGAGTCGTTCTGTAAAAATGGAAAACTACGTAAATGAATGGTCATGCACCACACTGACAAGCACACACAAGATTAAATCCATTTGGTGAGAATGGACAGTAAATCAGAACACAAGTACTTCAGCAGGCTCCAGCTTTGAAATGTGCATCAATTCTACTAAATAGAGACCAGTAACTTTCAGCATGTATTTCAGAGGGAGTGAAAAAAAATCACTAGAAATGGGTAAAAGCAGATGATAATAAATGTTGCAACAAGGACTATTACTGCTATTCTCGGTGTGTATACATGGCCAAGAGAACTTCCCCAAGGCAATAAAAACAGAAAATGGTCTTTTAACATCTCCTCATAGCCACGGTAAAGCAAATTAGAGAGCCATGGCCGTGTGATGAGACTACATCATGCCAGAAAGCCAAATCTGCAAACCAGTCTTATTCAGTGTGCAGGAGCCCGATATTAAATTTATCTAGAAGATGACAGTTTATTATTATGTTTTCTGAGACTACCAAATAAATTATTTAGTTGTTAGAGGCTTTTAGGAATATAAGTGCATTTGTAAGAAAAAGACAGAACAGAACAGCAGAACCTGGTGAAAATGCTTAGATTTCTGCCAGAATTTTGCTCTTTGATTTTTTTTTTAACATTCCACAGATAAGATTCCTTTCTGTTGTTTTTTTGGGGGTAACCCCTCCACCTTCCTGGAGCTCTCACACGCCATGTGATGGGGGTTGATTCTACAACAACACCTCTGTTATTCTCTCCCCGTGCCTCATTAAGTGTCTGAATGACATTTATTTACTAAATTCAGTTAATGAAAATTAATAGTGTTTTGATCACCTGGAGATGCCCTTTGGGGGAAAATGGATCTATTATGGGAGATAATAGGCTTTTGTCATGAACAGAGAGACAAATTTACCATTTTCCTCCTCCTAGCCCTCAATTTTCTTAAAATACGATACTCAGCACTTCAGGTGTTGTGCGCACGTGTGCATGTGCGTGTTTGCGTGTCTATGTGTGAAATCCAAAAAATCTCAATTTACTGAATGAGGCTCTATATTTAAATGAGAACATATCACATCGCCTGGAGCAACACTTTCTCTTAGCAGTACGGAACCAAGTTTCCTCTCTAAGCATCAGCACTGATGAGCAACATAATACTATTTCACTTTGAATTAGCAACAATGTCTCTGATGTCTATGAAAATATGGAGTTTGTGTGTGTGTGTGTGTGTGTGTGTGTGTGTGTGTCCATGTGGGTGTGAGTGCATCTGGGGGTGTGGGTATTGCATGCATAGCACGTGTGGGAAGTCCGGAGGACAACACTGGTTCAGTCCTCAGGCGCCTTTCACGTATTGTTCGAGACCAGGTCTCTCATTGGCCAGGAACTTCACCAAAAAGGCAGAGGCCAGACTAGCTGGCCCACAAGCTTGCCTCTGCTTCCCACCTCTCCAGAGCTGAGATTGCAGGAGTATGTCACTGATTCTGGCTTTTGCTTATTATATGGGTTCTGGAAATGCAAACGCAGTCCTTACACTTGAAAGGCAAGCACCTTATTGGCTGAGCCCTGAGCCCTCTCCCCAGCCCTGGGCTCCATTTAAAAAAAAAAATCCTTTCTGAATGACACACCCATCAGGACCAATTTCTAACTCAAGTACCATGAGCTTGAAGGATAGCCTGACTGGAGTGATGGTTAGTGCTGGAAGGGGGCATCTGTAGGTTCATCTTGGGTCCCCGATGTGAGCTGCATCTCCTTTGACAGCTAGTATTTTAGTTTTTTCATGAGAAAAATGACAAGATTGCCATCTTTGGTGACTTTCGTAGGAACATACAAACGCTGAAAAAGATTATTCCCAGTCGCCTCTTTGGTATTGGCCCCTCTCTACACTTCAGTATGATTTTTTTTTTTTAATGCAACGAGTATAAATCTTATCAAGGTGAAGACACAGAAGGTCAAGATGTGGGGTTAAGGAGGAAACAGTGATTAAACACGTTTCTGAATGCACAGAATAAATTTCCCTGAGCCTCAAGGCTCAAGCACGTGAGCCCTTAGGTTTGAGCTTTGATTAAAGGTGTATAATGCACCTGGGGACAAAACGTTTCTGTGACTTGACCGTGACAGTGTGAATGCTTATGATCACGACTCTGCCTGGTGGGGGAATGACAGGCACACTAATGAATAAAAGCTGCAGCTTACCCTGACTTTCCAACCTCCCTGGTATTGTGTTGATACACTAAATAACAATAGTACCAGCTGACGTATTTGAGCAGTTCTGTATGCCAAGATCTGTAATCTCTCTTTCTCTCTCTCTCTGTGTATTTTTTTTTCCAGAGCTAAGGACTGAACCCAGGGCCTTGTGCTTGCTAGGCAAGTGCTCTACCACTGAGTTAAATCCCCAACCCCCGTAACGTATATTTTTATGTATGGTATTTAATCTGGGCCTTACAACAGCTCCTGGAATCTGCAGCATTGTCTCCAGGATAGAGTGAAGATACTTCAGCAGGGCCATGTCACTTGCTCAAGCAGTTGGTAAAAAGGTTTCCAGTGGACTTTTCTATTGGTCCTAGAAGCGGCTGGTCTTGCTAGTTGCTCTGCCCATTGGTACAGGAAGCACCTGTGGTGTGGCGCTTGGAACTGCCACCTGTAGGAAGGCGCCCTGCACATAGCAAATCTTGACTATCCCACTCCCAAGTGGATGACCAGTATCGTCACCGGGAATCGCCAACTTTGAGAACATCTTTTACCTTCTTAAAAGAAGCCTTGCTTCTCTTAAATATGCTCTGGACGCCTCTGGGTTCAGGTCACTTTGAATGAGAATGGCCACATAGGCTCATATGTTTAAATGCTGTCTCCAGTTGGTGGACTGGATTAGGAAGGATTAGAAGGTGTGGCCTTGTTGAAGGAGGTGTGTCACTAGGAGGTGGCTTTGAGGTTTCAAAAGTCTTTGCGAGGCCCAGTCTCTCTCTCTCTCTCTCTCTCTCTCTCTCTCTCTCTCTCTCTCTCTCTCTCTCTCTCTCACTCTCTCTCTCTCTCTCTCTCTCTCTCTCTCTCTCTCTCTCTCTCTCTCTCTCTCTCTGTCTCTCTCCCCTCTCTCTCTTTGTCTGCAGATCAGGGTGCAAGTTCTTAGCTACTGCTCCAGCACCATGCCTGTCCGCTTGCCTTCATGTTCGCCACCATAATGGTCATGGACCGACCCTTTGAAACTATAATTCAATGCCTTCTTCTATAAATCGCCTTAGTCATGGTGTCTCCTTGCAGCAATAGAAAAGTAGCTAAGACAGGGGGAAAGGCTGTTGAGATGTGTATACCTCTCTCACTCCATGATCTTCAACTTGAAACACCTCATCCTGGGTGGGGCACTTAGAGAAAATGGCACAACCATGGTCAGAACTGTACTTCTTGTGTGGCGCTGAAAACTGAACTCGGGGCCTCATATGGCTAGGTGTGTGCTGTGTTGCTAGGCTACCAGCCTCCCACAGTAAGAACCGTATTGTTCAGATGCACTGTGGGACATGTGCAAATACACAACTCCTACGCACAGGAATTAAAGAGAATAATAAAGTTACACAAAGAAATCTATTGCAAGACCTATTCACTGTGGTCGTCAACCACACTAAACAGCATCCACACATGGGATTAGAGGGTGCAACATACACTGTAGTTGTTAGGTCCAGCAAACTGTGCTCTATTCACTTGACATTTTGCATTTATTATGTGCCGGTGATGTGCCAGGGACCATGCTGGACGCCAGAGGAAGGACGGGGTTCCTGCTCAGCAAAGAGAGGGCTATACGTCACTGTGACCAGCCCAGGTCATCTAGGGGAGCCCCTGAATTAAGTCAGTCCCACCCTGTTCTAAGGGCTGTTCTCAGCTGCTACGTCTGAAGACCCAGGCCACCAGTTTAACTTGCTGTTTATTTCCCTTTACCTTGTTCTTCTGGACTTGCTTCACCCTCTGATTCTTTGGCTACAAAGATGTCTTTGATTGAAATCAGGTCATTTTTCAAGAGTTCTAGCTTCTCTCCATCCAGTGAGGCTAAAAATGACTGAACCTGAGAAAACAAACAAACAAACAAAAAACAGGTCAGCGTACCTCTCATCGTTTCTTCTCATGAACACAGACCAGGCTGTCCTTGAACTCACAGAGGTCCACCTGCCTGTCTCCAGTTTTCCCAAGACCTAAATGAGTGAGCAGCAGTGTGGGAGCTAAGAGAGGGCTGGCTCTACGCCATCCACAGCATCAGCTTCCCAGGCCTCTGTCTTCCCAGTCTATTGTTATTGCTACTCCTGTTACATCACAGCATATCGTCCAGACCGGCCGTGAACTGACTTTATGGTCCAGGTTGGTCTCGAACTCGAGCTCCTCTTGCCTCAGCTTCTTATTTACTGCTATAGGCACGAGCCACCACACAGGACTGATTATCTTGTTCCTAAAGCGGGCCCCGCACTTCCTTGTGATCCCTTGTTTGATAAAGAACCACCACGAAGAGACTGGGACAGGTCAATGGCAGCGGGAACTCACTCATTAGAGTGGTTAAGACACACTTGGGCCACCACACGGCTCAACTATCAGTTCCTCTTTCGCTAATTGTCGACCTTGTGTAATGTATATTCCGATGCCTTGGCGCTATCTATGAAACAGGGACTGTTCATATCTACCTTACAAGGTCACCTTGATCATTGCAGCAGAAGAACTGACTTAAGACACTGTGGTGCTCAATAAATGAAATATCTAACACACACACACACACACACACACACACACACACACACACACACACACATACATACATACACACACATATCCACATATATTCTTATTAAACATGACTTGCCCTGAGTTTACAAAAATGCCCAAAACACATTTTCCTTTTCTGAGTGCTAAGTATCTAGAGAAGTTTCTCAAACCTGTGGGTCTCTGCCTCTTTGGGGGTCGCATATCAGACATTCTGCATATCAGATACTTATGTGATGATTCCTAACAGTCGCAAAACTACAGTCACGAAGCAGCGGTGAAACAGTTTTATGGTTGGGGTCACCACGACATGAGGAGCTGTATTAAAGGGTCGCAACATTGGGAAGGTTGAGAACCACTGGTGTAGAGGAAGGAAGCCCACATCAACCAGTATCAGCCATGAGTGTGGGGAAGGGCACAGCAGGGTCACAGAAGAGGGAATTGTCACCCTGCCTTGGGGGAGGTAAGGAGCTGTGCAGGGAGAGCTTGGGAGAGGACGCTCTGCTTGGACTGACATCACTCCTGCTCACCTTCAGAGTCTCTCTTTTTTGAGAGTACCCACTGCACACATGTCAAAACAAGTACAGATGGCCAGCCATCCTCTGAAGATTAATTTGAATTTCCAAATTGGTCACAGGGCATGGAAAGTTTGTCAAGGGAGAAAGAAGACTGATAGCTTCAGTGGTTTGTTTCAGAGATTCTTTAACTTTTAAGGATGGGTTACGTGTAAGGTCGCCAGACAAACATAGGCAGCTTAGTTAAATTTGTGTTAAATTCAGACACACAATGAATGTTTTCTTAGTTTAAGGGTGTCCTGACTGTTTCACAGGACATGTTTATTGAGAGTTAAATTTTAGCAAGCCATCCTGGGAGTTTTTCCTCTATTTTTTGAGGTGGTTGAGACCTGAACTCAGGACCCCGTATATGCTACGTAAGCACTTTACCTCACCCCAAATTACAAAGGCCTTTAGCCCTTTCCTTATTCACTTTATTTTTCACATGTTTATTTGTGTGTGTGTGTGTGTGTGTGTGTGTGTGTGTGTGTGTGTGTGTGTGTGTGTGTGTAGAGGGCAGAGATTTTCTCCCTCTACCATGTGAGTTCCAGGGGTCAAACTCAGGTCATCAGTACTGGTGGCAAGAGTCTTCCCCCGATGTGCCATCTTGCTGGCCCTTATTTTCAAATTTAAATTGAATTTAAATCATTTATTTTCAGTGCTAGGGACTGAACCCAGGGCCTTGTGCATGATCTATTCCTGAGTTTTATCCTCAGTCATTTAAAAAAAATTTTTATTTACTTTTTAATCTGAGACAGTCTCCTTAGGTTGCCAAGGCTGGCCTTGAATTCACTCTATAACCCAGACAAGCCTTGAACATGAAATCATTCTGCCTCAGCCTTCTCAGTAGTTGGGATTCAGGCCCTTAGCCACCAGGCCCCTCCTTGTATCTATGGGGCACAATGTGGCAATCTGACATGTGTACATGAGTGTATCATGCCAGTGATTGTATCTATGAACACACTGCCTCACACTGTTTTTGTGGTGAGAATGTTCCAAGTTTATGCTTTCAGCAATTTGGAAGTCTGTGCATTTCCATTGCCCACAGTCACTGTGCTATAAATACTTCTCTGTGGTAGCCATTGTATGTCAGTCATTAGCTGTGCCTGAAGCCCTCAATAAGGGCTTCCACTTGTATTCTTGTTGGGGGCCTGTGTGCTTTAATCCCTGAGTACAGGAAGCTGCTTGGTGACCAGGTACCCCACTCTGGACTGTCACAGGAGTGAAAAAAATTAACTTCTGCTGGTTTTCACATGGAATTGTAAGACTGCTTATGACAGTACCAGACAGAACTTCTTAAAAGTTCTGTACTCCTGACTGAATGTCACAGAAATCTCCAGGCTGAGGGAAGAAAGCAAACCTTGTGGGAACAATGTACAAAGAGAAGATACAGTCCCCTCTAGGATGTTCCCAAAGGCCCCTGTGTTAAAGGCTTGCTCCCTAGCTTGGAGCTACTGGAAGGCAGTAGAGCCTTTGGGGGTGGGGGGCAGGGAGAGGTGTTAGAGGGGGTTGTGAGGCCTTGGCCTTGGCCTCTTCCTCTCTATTGCGTCCT
Organism: Peromyscus californicus insignis; assembly: GCF_007827085.1. Lineage (NCBI taxonomy): Eukaryota > Metazoa > Chordata > Mammalia > Rodentia > Cricetidae > Peromyscus > Peromyscus californicus. The sequence goes on along the minus strand of NW_026294424.1, from coordinate 58,878,974 downwards.
GAGCCTGAGTGAGTGGTGTGGCTCCACCCGACTGTGCTGTCTCGATATATGCTCCAAAGCAACAGAGCTAACTCATCATGGACAGGACCTTATGTAGTTCACACCTGTAATCTCAGCACTCAAGAGGCTGAGGCAGGAGGATTGTATGGAGAAGCTAAGGGCTGTTTTGCCGCTGAGGTCTACGATGGAATCAACCAGAATGCAACCTCTCTATAGTATCAGGTAGGGGCCGGTCTCCTCCTGTAATATCGTAAACCATAATAACAACGGATATCTACAACATAAGAGTGCATAGAAAATACAATGCCATCGGCAGTATGTTTTCTTATACACATGGACACACAAAACAGCAGCTAGCCTTTCCTGAGTGCAGTGTACCAAGTACACTGCCGTGAGTTCTTCTACAGGTTCTCATTGAATCCCTTTAGAAACTCCACAAGGTGGGCTTTATCATCGTTGTCCTTTCAAGCAGAGTGCAATAAGAGAGGTCCAAAAACCCCACAGCCTCAGATTGATGTATAAGCGCATAAAGGCTGATTCCAGACTCAGCTTTCACGGGACGAATTTTGTGCTTTGGTGGGAAATTGCCTTTTTTTTTTTTTTAAACCAGATTATGAGATTCTGAATGTAGGGGAGCAATTTCACAACTGTGCAAATTGTGGGTGGTTGATGGCCAAGCCAAGCCATTTCTCTGCAGACTTGGAGACGAAGTTTAGACGGATTTTGCAAGCGGAGGGCAGTCTGCCCACTGGGTGGCAAGTTTGTGTCTATTCGCGACTGTGAGTCAACATTCTTTCTCTGGTTTTCTTTACAGTTGGTGAGAACACCTGCCTATTTTCCTCAATTAATGAGCTAAATAAGATCTTTATTAGGTGCTCATTTTGTATCGGTATGAGAGTCATGATTTTTGTCTTTTTGCTTCATTTTTTTTTAAATCATCCTTCAATAGTGTTTTGCTTGCTTTTTTTTTTTTTTTTTAATCCTATTTGTCTGTGCACACGGAGGTCAGAGGACATCTCGCAGGAGGGAATCAGTTCTCTTTCTAACCTTGTACGTCCTGGAGCTTGAACTCAGGTAGTCAGGCTTGGCTGCACATGCCTTGGCCCGTTGAGCCATCCCACTAGGCCTGTTGGTGTGTTTTTTAAGACAGCTATAGCCTAGCCTTGCTCCAGTGCATAGCAAATTGTTCTGTCTTCCTGGGGTCACGTGTGAATGTATAAGGCCATCTGTTTGGTAATTTAGGTTTCAAAATGGGACCATTTTCAAACAGTTCTCGGAAGGATGGTTTTGCCTTTTATGGCCCAGATAATCTGATAAAGGTATCTACATAAGTAACACTGTAACCCACAAAGCAATACACACCCAATGCCCACAGTTGAACAGAAACACAAGCCATTCTGTCTTCACTGGGTAGACTAAAGGCACAGGTTGATGAGGGATCTCTGATCTGGGAGTGAGGTCGCCAAAAGGAGGCAAAGCCAGGCAGGCAAGTTTTAGAGCAGCAGCCTTTTCTGCCATGAGGAGGGGTAGTGAGGACTCTTGATTTGCTGAGCCTTCTGGGATGAGTAGGTTAGTATAGGACAGAGAGGAAACTGTAAGCAGGCTGTACAGCAGGTGAGACCTTAGCATAAGTCGGGAGGTGAGAAAACAGATCTTTGTGCCTCTTCCCAGTTGTCGTCCCCCCACCCCCACACCCCCACACCCCTGTGCTCAGGAAACATATCACCAAACAATGCCATTCCAATGACCCATGTGACTGTACCTTGCTCTCACTCTCATTGGACAGAATCTCCAGGGCTTCCAGGTGTGACAAACCTTGATATTCATCAAAAAGCAGCCCATAGTGTGCGGTCCTCTCCACTGTGAGCTGCTGTGCCAGCCTCTGCTTCTCCTTCTCCTTGGCCTCTCTCAACATCTGCAGAGACACAATGTTCATGCACTAGACAGATCTTGCCATGTTGCCTTCCTGTGCAGGACATAGAGGTGATGGGGCAGACAGACACGATCTGAAAGAAATCACCTCCATCATTTGGAATTTCTCAAAAGGACTCTTCGTAAATACCTCTTTGTATGTAGGTTCGCCTCCATGACCTCACTAGCTCTAGGTGGTTGGGTTGGTTGCCAACACTAGGTATAATTTTCCTGTGGCTGAGAGGGCACTGGGTCCCATTAGAAAGCTGTTGGTTACTGCCTAGGTATATGTACCACTATTGCGCCCTTCCCCATGCTGGCCATTGTTTTAGTCCATAGGCATCATAGCTGGGTAGGACTGTGGGTTGCTCTTGCTCCTTGGAAGCTTGCATGGTGCCTTCTCGTACCATAAAAACTAGTCCTCAGGGGGGAGCTTTGCAGGTCCCCATGAAGTCTAATCCTCACGGCTGCCTACACAAGACATGAACAAAGACAGCCCCAACAGACATGGAAATCTGAAAGGAGGGAAGCTCACGGGGCCTCATCCCTATGCAAGGAACTTTAGGTAACTAAGGAGTGCTGAGATTGGGAGAAACAGTCTTCCCCAGGGAAGAGCCCCCGGACTGGTTCTCCAACGCCAAACGGTCAGCCTGAAAATACATGCATACACGTAACTTTATACAGACTAAGCAGGTTGTGTTTACACATTTAGAAATTTTATATATATATATATATATATATATATATGCATACACACATAATTAATTATATTACAGTAATTAAGGGAATACACACACACACACACACACACACACACACACACACACACACACACACACACACACTAGTTAAGGAAATAGAGGCCATGAATTTGAGAGAGGAGGTACATGGGAAGGGTTGGAGGGAGGAAAAGGAAGGGGGAAGATGATGTAATTATATTTTATTTAAATACATTTTAGGGCTGGAGAGATGGCTCAGAGGTTAAGAGCACTGACAACTCATCCAGAGGTCCTGAGTTTAATTCCCAGCAACCACATGGTGGCTCACAACCATCTGTAATGAGATCTGGTGCCCTCTTCTGTTGTTCAGGAATATATGCAGACTATACATGTAATAAATAAATCTTAAAAATAAATAAATCTTTAAATACATTTTAAAAGAATGTTAAATGGATACTAGATTGATACTGTTTATTAATGTTTACATATTCTGTTTCATTTGGGGGCTGAGCCAAGGCAAGGCATCTGTGCCTAGGAGTTAGAGGGACAGGATGCACACACACACACAAGGCTTCCTCGGCTTCCCACTGACAACTTTCCCACATGCAGTCGATTCTTTCCCAAAGTGTCCAGATTTTCTATACTGATAGTTTTCAATGCACTGGATGTATAAAGTAAGGATATGACTGCTCCAAGGGATGGTTGAGGAGAAGGTTTTTATTGGAGCTATGAGAGAGAGACCAGCCAGAGGCATGTGGAAGAGTCCAGAGCAGGGAGAGAGAGTAACAGACTAAATGTGGCCTGTAGATTGAATGCAGCCATGACAGGAGAGAGAGCGGAGAGCGAGAGAGGAAGGGAAGAGAGAGAGAGAGAGCAGAGGAGAGAGGGTCAAGAGGATCATGAGGCATGAGGTAAGAGAGAACCAAGAGAGAGGGGGCCGAGAAAGAGGAAGCAAAGAGCAAAAAGAGAGCATGGCAGGAACGTCTGGGTTGTACAGGAATGAGAGGCTGGAGTAAGGGAAGCCCACAGGCTGAGAAAGTGCAGGGTTCAGGGGTGGGGTGGGAGGGTGAGAACAGCTGGGAGGAGCCACAGGTACTGAGTGAGTGCGGAGGCCAGGCCAGCAGACACTTCGGTACGCTGATAGCACCACAGTTAGCCATTTGTCCCGAGTTTCTTTTGGACCTGACGCAGGAAAAGGCCAACTCTTTGCGACCTTATTGAGAATTCTGCACCCAGGCAGATTTCAAAGCGGAAAGAGGCTGGTTTGAGTTTCCTCTGTGACATTTTAAAAAAATTTCCGTGGATGAAGCATGAGACGTCTTCAACGAGAAGAGTTAATAAATGCAAACTCATGATGTATTCATCAGTGGACACGGAACAGAAATCGGCGTATAGATGCTTGGGCTGGCTTTCTGTTCCCATGAATAACTTCTGTCTCTCCTTCCCGCCCTTCTTTTCATCTTTCTTCTCCCCTCCCTTCACCTCCCTTCCTCTCCACTCCTTTCACCCATATTTGCAGTGTTGGGGGTGGAACCCAGACCTTGGGCATGCTACAAAAACACACCCCACAACCCCCCTGCCCCCAGTTAGTTTGCGGTTTAAACACAAGGACGACAGAATGGACCCGAGTCTATCCATTATTAACAACATTCTGCACTTGCTTGCTTTGATGCTAGGCGTCTTTTACTTGATTTCTCATTAAGTTTACAAGGACATTAAGTTTATGGAGTCCTTTAAAATCGGCAGAGAGCCCCATAAATACATGGGCCAATGCCACAAGGTCACAGGGGAAGAGCATCCAAGAACAGGGCCTGATGTTGACTATGTGCCAATGAAACAGGCAGGCTCATTTTCCTCCTGGGTTCTTGAGGTTGTTAGCCAAGAACCCACCAGGCTGTGGAAGGAATTCTCTCTCCTGTCAATCTTGAAGACTAAATTAGTATGGCTCCGGCTTTTAAAGTTTTCAAAATAACCCAGTGAAACCATCGCTGGGAAGGTCTGACAATCGTAATAACACTCAGCTGCCGCCCTGACCTCAGGGCATTGCGGGGGAGCAGGGTAGGGTCCTCCTGCTGTCATCAGCTGCTATCACCCAGAGGGTTCCCCATGGCCCTGGCCAAGTTCTTTAGGCTGTATGGCAGTCTGGCACACTTCCACCCAGTCTCCCCTTTGGTCCTCCTTCGCTGGGTTCTGACATGAACCTGCTCTGACAGTCCTCCCAGGCTTCAGAAGTTCCCTGCCTGTTTTCTCTCATATAGCAAATCCCTGAACATCTCAGCCCACCTGGCGATCTACTTCTTCGAGGAACAAGACTGATCCACCTACTGAATGGCTTCCCTGCCCTAGGCTCTCCCTCCACCACTCGGTTTTCACCATAGCAACCACAGCGGTCCTCTCTAAGCCCAGGCCGGTTCCCATCACCTCTCTAAATGCTGCAGCCGTTCCCCAGCTCATTAACAGCCCTGCAAACGCCCACCCCGGCATGCCAACATCTGCAGCCATTGCCGCTCCGCCCTCCTCTTTGACAGCTCTCGTGGTGGCTGGCCCTGATGGGTGCTGGGTAACACGTTTCCATGTGCAGTACAATCTGTTAACTGTAGCTAGCCTGTAGCTGTGACAAAAATCCAGAGTGTGGCACAAAAATTGTGGTAGTTTGTTACATTAACTCAGGCCCCCTCTTCATGTGACAGCAAAAGTACCTAGAGTTTGCCAGTTTTTAGACTCGGTCTCACTCGCTTCAACATCGTCATCGTCTTACCTAGAAGCTATACATGTGTGTACACATACGTGTCTTTATCAGGTTCTGTTCTAGCTCATGCCACAACGAAGTTATCAGGAGGTATTGCTGTCACCTCATTGTGCAGGGGATAAACTGAGGCAGAGAGATGGGTTTGCACAGAGCAAACCCACAGGGTTGTACAGCTGATAAGTGGCAGAACTGGGGTACTTAAATGGCATACATGGAAAAATCTTCAGCAGATTATTAAATAAAGTATGCAAGCGTGATCAATATGCTACCCTTGCTGGAGAGAGAGAGGGAGCGAGAGAGGGAGAGAGCACATATGTTCCATCTATATGCAGAGCAACATGCATACTCCTAAACCCAAATGCTTATTTATCACTACGTCTGTGTGGGCACAGGACAGTGGGCACAAGGACCATTAACAGTGCTTCCCTCCAACGAGGATTTCAGTGGACTGGGTCAGGAACTCAGCTTTCTTTCTACTTTTTGTGCCACTTAAATTTGAACCCGCGCCTCAACTTTATTGGCCAAAAGGAGAAAGTCAATAGATCTAGTCCAACCTGGGACAAGGAGATGGTTCTCTCCATCAGTGTCTTGGTCCGCTTAAACCCTGGGTCGCTTTCCGCCAGGACATTCATGGTTTTCTTCCCGATGAATTCCAGAGCATCCAGACCTCCGCTTAAGACGCTTTTGCCCTGAAAATGAGAAAAACCACGTGAGATTAGATTTTTCTACAGCTTGCTGTTTCGTGGTGGCCCGCAGTTCCCATGTACCTGGCACTCTCTTCAAATATTAAAATCAATAGAAAGCCACAAGTTTTTCACACTGTGAGATTGATCATCTGTTTAAATCCTGTTTTCTTTTTCTTGAAAAACCATATGCTGTATAATTTGTAGAGCATGCGGTGTTATTAAAAAAAAAATGATGCTTAGGAGAAAAAAACAGTGCACATTAGGGATTCATGTCAGTAGCTCTGAGTGTATCAATAGATATGTATCTAAGACATAAAATTCACGGATGGCCCCATTGCAGTGTTCATTTGAAAGAATTTTAGCATACATAACAGATTTATTTGGGGTAGGTTATTAAAATGTCAAATACTCAGGCTAATTTAGATGATTTTTTAATCCAGGGTCCTGAAGCGGTGGACCCTAAGGCTGTTTCAGACGGCTCCTGCGCACTTTCAGAAACTGGAGAACACCAACTATAATTAGTACATTAATGAAGTAAGACAGCTTGCCTTCCGTGTACTTCCAGCCGCAGAAACTGTTCTATCAGCCAGGTATCACTCTGGAAAAATCCCTTTGCCAGCCATTGTTTCCATTTTAACAGACATGAAAACACCCGAGACTCACACTCACTGCTCAAGTGAACGGAACCGCATTGCTTTGAAGCCTCCAGACATAATTCCAACCATACAATTCTAGCCACAATCTGCAAACATCTGTGTCTTTCTCACCTTACATGAAAATGTTAGATTTTGTTTTTTAAATCATCTACATATGCTTTTCAATCCCCATAATTACTTAAATGGCAGTTTTCAACCTTACTGGATATACTTTATCAGACATTTCCATTTCCGGCATTGAGAATTTGTTTTCAGATCAGGGACCGAATCAGTATCCATGCTACGGAACAGATTTTAAACGCAGATACTTTGAAGGGTGCTTTGGGTTCGATATAAAGTGTCCCCCAACAGCCCATGAGCATCCTTGGTCCTCAGCTACGAGTGTTAATTTAGGAAGTTCTAGAAACTTCAGGAGGAGGAGCCTAGCTGGCGGAAGTAGGCCACTGGGGGGCGGGGGTGGTACCTTAAAGATTATATTTGGTCCTCAGTCCCTTCCTCCTCTGCATCCTGGCCGCCGGAAGGTAAAGAGCCTCCTGCTCACTGACTGCCGCCACCACGACGTCCTGTCCAAGCAACCATGGCTAGAGCCTCTCAGAAGCAAAATAAACCTCCTTGCCTGTGTTATTTCTGTTGGGCGGTTTGTCTCAGCAATGATAAAAGCAACTAGGAGAGAGAACGCCGGGCTTCCCGGCAGCTCAGACTTTGGCACACTTTGATTTATGGGGGGCCCCCCAACGTCCTGCCGCTTCCGTAGAGAATAAAGTGAGAACGGGAAGTGCATGGGCACTGTCGGACAAGGGCAAGCCTGCGGATCGGGTGGGACTGTGGGAAGGAGGCCAAGCAGGTCCAGGAGAACACAGAAAGGATGTGGACGGTGCACTCAAGACGGTGGGTTTGCTCAGGGCTGGCAAGAAGACTCCAGTGGGTAAAGGCGGTCACCGTGCGAACCTGGTGACCGAGCTCCATCCCCAGAACACACATGAAGTGGAAGGAGAGAACGGGTTCCACAAAGTCTTCCTCAGATGTTCCTCTGAGTACCGTGGTACAGGTGCCCCTCCCCCATCATATGCACACACAATAATAAATAATTTTTAAAATTTTAATTTAAAAACAAAGGGGGCAACAAGCCATGAGTTCATTTTTTTTACGTCAGAGTTACTGAGTGAGCTGCCCCGACTCTGATGGGTGCCCTTGAACTGCTTTGCTGTGTGACTCCTAAAACATTCTTGGTATGTCTCCTTCTTCCCGCACAGTCCAGGGGCCCTCAAGGAGCAAGCACAGGACGGTCATTTTCTTTATTTCTGGCATACTTTCGCCCCGACATCTGGGTAAGATGACCTTCCCTGCTCATCTACAACCCCCTCCCCTCCCCTAGTGCATGGCTGAATTGACTTCCTAGGGCAAGACCTGGCATCAGCTCACGGCCAGAGTCTGGTGAGCTTTCTGGTATGCAGTGAGGGCAGTCATCTCTCTTTAAAATCACAAATGGGTAAATGACTGAAAAAGAACACGAGCCATATTTCATGGTGCCGGGCGGTGGTGGCGCACGCCTTGCACGAGGGAGGCAGAGGCAGGTGGATCTCTGTGAGTTCAAGGCCAGCCTGCTCTACAGAGTGAGATCCAGGACAGGCATCAAAGCTACACAGAGAAACCCTGTCTCAAAAAAAGAAAGAAAGAAAGAAAGGAAGGAAGGAAGGAAGGAAGGAAGGAAGGAAGGAAGGAAGGAAAGAAAGAAAGAAAGAAAGAAAGAAAAAGAAAGAAAGAAAGAAAGAAAGAAAGAAAGAGAGAGTGAGATGGTTATATAGCTGGCTTTTAAAAATCAACTGAACCTAAAATGAAAATGTGAAAATAAACAGGAAGGTTAGGACTCGCTGGGATCCATTTAGGGTTCTGCGGGGAAGGGCACAGTGGGAACTACAGGGATCTCGCAGGGTAGGTCCTGGACTATTCCTCCTGACTTGTTACTAGTCCTTTGTATGTAGATGGTTTCGTAATTTTAAGGAAATTGAGCCACGATCCAGGAAGAACAGCTGTCCCAGCTCTGGGTTCCTTCCCCTACCCAGAGGCTGTCCTTGCAGCAGCTGGAAAGGACACTGTTAAATCAGATCGGCAACAAAAAAAATGTCCCTTCTAAACCTCTCCTTTTAGACGCGGGCTGCATTTCATCTCGCCCTTATTATTTCAGATCCAAGGTTATACCTACTCTGTGGCAGAAAGCATAACAAACCGTACTCCAAAGCTGTGAGCAAGACTGCCTTTTCTCTCATGTATCTGGGTCACGAGATGGAGAGATCAAAACGAGTGAGCCACTAGGGAAAACAGGAAGCAGCTAGGGACTCACCGTGTTTTGAACCACGTGGGTGAGGGCTGACAGCATGCCCCTCGACCCTGCCGCCCCTGGTGGAGGAGAAGGGTGGGGGCCTCCGGCGGGGTCCTGATCTGGAGTCACATCTGTCGCGGCAAGAGAGAAGGCCCCTGTTAGAGTGTGTTTTGCTGACCTGAACCTGGGCTCTTTCCCACTGTGCAACTGTGCACACAGCACAATAAAATCCCCCCAACACTAGGTGAACACACCACTCACTTTCAGAGAATCCATCTCCGGCATCAGTGGGGGCCCCTTCAGGAGACCCGGAATTGACACTGTGGATTCGTAGGGTCGCCCCGGCCTTTTCTTTGACGGCTGTTAACCCATGACCTGTAGGAAATAAATATGTAGTTCGCAGACACATTAGAAGGCCACACAGTCTGTCACCCCCAGGCTGATCTCACAAAACATCTGGCCTGGTGGGTGTCCACCCTGAATGCAACAAGATGCTCAACAGGTTATTTAGATTCCCTGGAGTAGGGCCCAAAGATGAGCGCAGCCTGGTCAAGGCTGAGTGACCTTAAAGAAGCCACCGTCCTGTAGTGACTCAGTTTCCTTACTGTGTTTCCAGACCCTTCTCCCTTCTGTACCTCACACTGGCTGTCTTTCACACTGACATTTCAAACTCAAGCCAGCGTCTTTGAATGGCATGGCTGTCTTTCACACTGACGTTCTTGGTGCCGGGCGGTGGTGGCAAACTGACATTCTAAACTCAAGCCAGCGTCTTTGAATGGCATGGCTGTCTTGTCTTCCTCACGCTTTTTAAGTGTCACGTGGCTGGCTGATCTGCCATCCGTGTTTGTTATGGTTGTCATCGTTTGTTTTTTGAAGTCTCGGCACATAGCAGGTGCCCAGTTAACACTGGCTGAATTGAAGTCAGACGAACTTCAGTACATTTCTAGGTGTGGATCTAGACATGGTGGCACATGCCTATGATCCCAACACTCAGGAGGCTGAGGCAAGAGGATGCAAGTTTGAGACGAGCCTGGTCTACATAGCATTATAGGCCAGTGTGAACTACTTAGCAAGATCCTGTCTCAAAACAAAACAAAACAAAATGAACAAAGCCCCCAAATCAAAACAAACAAACAAACACTACATTTACTTAAACGTGCATCTTGGGAGATCTTGAGCTGACCTGAAGGCTCTAACTAAAAAAGGTCAGTCAGTGGGAAAGCCAGGAAGCAGTAATTAATAGTGCAAACCAGACTGAAGGCCACTGGTTTTACTCCACTGGACAAGTAACACCTGTGCTTCCAAAAGGGGACAGTCCTTTATTTCCAAGACACTGGCACAGTTGGGATTCAGTAAGTCCTCGATGAGTACAGAGCAGACCTTCCCATCCACTGAGCAAAAACCAATCCTTGACTTAGTAGAAAAGTCTCGTCCCCATTGCATCCAAAGACAGCCTGACATCCTCCATTCAGATGGGCTCTAGCCTTTCTGTATTTCCAGACAGGATGCAGCAACCAAAACATGGGCAGCTCACTATGAACCTCATGGCTATTAGAGATCTAGAAGGAAAAACAGCCCTGCTATCTCCATGTGAGTGCCTGTCCCCTGCCTTGGCATTCGAGAAGAAAGGAAGGATGTCTCCAGGGACCCTGGGTTGTACAAACCCAAGGCAGTGGTAATCATAACACCTAGGAGCAAAGTGCCAAGTCAGAGGAGACTCCACTGCTGAACAGAACCAGTCAAAATTACAAAGCACTGTTCAAACGACCATTCATCCATCTCCAGAGTTAGAGGAAGACACAGGTGAATCCAAGGAGTAGTAGTTTGGACCTGATGTCAATGCCTACAACCCATGCATGTAAAAATCTGGGTGTTGGCTGGGTGGTAGTGGTGCATGCCTTTAATCCCAACACTCGGGAGGCAGAGGCAGGCAGATCTCTGTGAGTTTGAGACCAGCCTGGTCTACAGAGCGAGACCCAGTAAAGGCACAAAGCTACACAGAGAAACCCTGTCTCAAAAAACAAAAAACAAACAAACAAACAAAAAATCTGGGTGTGGTGCCACGAGCTTACAGTCTCAGAACTAGGGAGGCAGAGACAGGTGGATCCCTGGGGCCTGATGGCCAGACATTCTAATTTAATGAGTAAATTTCAGACCAAGTGAGCCATGCTGTCCCAAAAGGCAAGGTGGACAGCATCCTGAAGAATGGCATCTGAGACTAACTCTGGCCTCTGTACACATACAAATTCACACATGCACACCCACATACAAACACATCATACACACAAAGTGCTATTTTATCAATTATGACCTGACTTATCAAAACAACCTCAACACAAGACGATGATATTTACTGGTTCGTTCCAGTGAAAGTGATTTGTCATCATAGATTACCTACAAACCCTGAAAACCTAGGAAACATGATTTACAACTTTAATTACAATAGAAATATGTGCCTACGCTCATGCAGATAATTAAACACAGCTCAGACTCATTACTGAGTTACTTGAAAAAACAAACTGCTAAGCCTAAGACTTAATTATAAGCTTTCAATCTGGCTTGAATTAATTCTTTCTAGCCTCCAATGAATTCCAAACATGTCAATAGAATTTCATCGAAATTTCAGCAAACATTTAAGTCATTGACTTCAGATTCCTTAAGGTCGTGGTTTTGTTTTTGTTTTGTTTTTAATGAAATAAACAACAACAAAAACCTACATATTTTCCGAAAGGAAAATTTGCACAGGCAAATCTGCACCCACGATTCACAGCTATAGATTTCTGAAAGTCAAAACCAGTGTAAGTGAGTACAGGGGTGGGGGGTGGGTGGGGTGGGTGGGTGGGTGGGGACACAGCCTTCTGTGTGAGTTCAGCAAGCCTGACATTCATCATTGCCTCTTTGACCTTCTCCGTTCCTGGCAGGTTAGAATCTTGTCTGTTTCTTTGTTGGGAAGAACAGCTTCTCACCATCTCAGAATACAAAGGACTATCAGTTTATAGTCCCAGCATTTGGAAGGCAGAGATGGGAGGATCAGGAGTTCAAGACCAGCCTCAGCTACTTAACAAGTTCAAGGCCTGTCTAGGCTACATGAGACATTGTCTCAACACAAAAACAACAAAGTGGGGCAGGGGGTCTCACCAATGACCACATATAAGTGTGCATAAACTGTCTCTAGAAAAATCCCTTTGTTTTTGGAATGAAACAGTTTTTATGTGCATGCGAGCAAGATGTAATCAATGGAACAGAGATGCCAAGAAGCTGCTATCTGTTTTCTGATTAACAGTTCTAATTTTTTTGGTGTATGAGTAAAAGAAAATATTTTCTGAATTCTGCTAGAAATTCAAAGTTAAGCTTCACATTTACCTAAAAGCTTAAATTCTTTCATAGGTAAAGTAGAGATTGCCACACCCTACTTAGTCGAGTCACTTCTAAAGCTTGACTTAGTGTGACATCTAGTGCCCGGAAAAAGGAAATCATAACAGAGTTGCTGGTACTTCGATGACTCCATTTTCAGAGACAGTGGCTGGCGTCCACCAGCAAGAGAAAGACAACAAATATATGTAGTTTGTGAATTAACGTCACGTCACTACGAACTCTAAAAATCTAAAAACACGGACGCCCCCAGAATTGCAAGGCTCTTAGGCTGGGCTGGGACTGGGTCTGGTTTTCGTGCTGCAGTAGGTGAATGTTGGAAAGCAAAACACACAACCAAAGCCAAAAGAAAAACAACAAACCCAAATCAAAACAAGCCTGCAGGAGAGTCCCAGGACAGCATCATTTATAAACAATAGACAGTCGACTGGTATTTCAGTCACCTGTACTTACACGCTCAAGAAAAGCAATCTACACCGACATCAACCTAGGAACTTGGGTTCCTCCGTTTCTCAGCTGACGTTTGTTCAGTAATTCACCTCTTGTGCCTCTGATCCTGTACTTTCTCTACCAGGAGAATTATATTATGTACTTTTCTGTAATGAGGGAAATCTCTCCAGTTTGGACATTTCCTGAGCCTTTAGGGTCTCCCAGACACTGTATTAAAAAGCTTAGACTATGACATTATCTACTATTCTTAATAATACTGTGTTAGGAGGTGGTATTACACACCTTCCATAACCGAGAAAACTGGGGCCTGTCAAGGTGACATCACCTGCCAAAAGTCCCTAAGTTGGTAGGTGGGAGGTAGGATTCAAACCCAGTCCATCTGATACCAGGACTAATGTGTGTACACCTGACATTATACTGAGGAAGTTTTCTGTGGGAGTCATAGTGGGGGGCCATTCTAACCATGATTCTCTAACTCCTCGGAAGTCAGGTCCTTGGTCAAGAGCTTTCTCCTCTAAAACATTTTGATTTGGAATTTGATTTACCTCACCGTGACCATAGAGCAAAGTGAAGTTCACTTTCACGGTGTAACCTCACTCTGTTTTGTCCCAGCTGTGCCTTGCAGGGCCGGGGCTTATAGTCTGGAATCACCCCTGTGCTGTATGATGTGGGGTTGCGGTTGGTTTGGGGCCGTGAGGTATGGGGTGATACAGCACACCAGTTTCATTTCCTTCCTAAGTCCTCTTCTTGTAACAAGTAACAGAAAGTAGTTTGTTTTAGAAACACATACAGTTGAGGCTGCCATGCTCAACTAAAGCAAACTAAATGCAGCTTTAAAAGATGCCAATCAACTCTCCTTCTGGAAAACTCTTCCCTCTCCAAAATGATGACCAAAGTTCTCTATAGGCAAATGCTCACATACACCCCCAGCCTAGGGTCAGGATTGGCAATAAGTGCTACTGAGCTAACAACATTCACATCAAAGTCCACCAGAAATCCGTCAACCTTGTTCCTAATACAGAGATTGCAAAGCACTGTGGGAAACAGTAGCATTAATCCCATCACCCTTTTCATGGATGCCCCAGTGATGGCTATTCTTGGTTGTCAACTTGACAACATCTAGAATGAGCTAAAACCCAAATGGTTGAGCACACTTGTGAGGGATTTTTTTTTTTTTCTTAAATCCTTTGAAGCTGGAAGACTCACTTCTAATTAAGATCTTTCGAGGTGGGAAGATCTGCCTTTAATCTGGGCCACACCTTCTGCGGGCAGCCTACATAAAGGACATGGAAGAAGGAAGCTAGTCCATCCCTTCACTGGCATTAGAGCCTACTTCTTTGGGATTGAGAAGACCAGTTGAGACGACCAGCCTCATGGATTGAACAACTACTGGATTCTTAGGCCTTCCATCGGTAGACAGCCATTGTTGGACTAGCTGGACCACAGTCTGTAAGCCACTCTAATAAATTTCCATACTTATTCACTTCCATTCTATAAGTTCTCTTACTCTAGAGAACCCTGGCTGATAGAGAGTTCTCTAAAATTCCTAACCCTTAGGAATTTTTATATCCTCAGCATCACTTCACACTAGACAGACAGACAGACAGATAGGTAAACAGATACATAGATAAAGATTCCCTTGCAGTCAATGGTAATTTGTGCAGAGGGGAGTTTCCACAGAAGCACAGTTCTGATGACTTTGCCATTCTTTATAATGAACACTGATGCTATTTGGACAGGTCTGGTAAAGGGTGTCATTAGAATGTGAAAAACTGCAACTTGGGCAAGGATGGAAAGGAGAAGAACAGGGATTTTGAGAAAATAAACACCTTAATATGATCAGATGCTTCCCATCACCCAACCAGATAGTCTTGCCTTAGATGTTTAGAGTCATGAAACCGTCACAACCAACTTTTCAAATAAGTGTTTAGGCCTCCAGCAGATCTGGGAAAAAATTGCTCCCTTCTGTAGAGGTTTGACTCTGGAATTTTTATGTCTTGGCACTATCAGCTCTTGTTTTGACAATGGGACCATCACTTTACTCTTAGCAATACATTCTAAAGGTAAGCTATGTCTACAATGTGCTTGCGGGAAGTCATAGCTGATTATCATAATATGGCTTTGAAGTTACCAATATTAGAAATTTTTTGGTCATTTTTCTGTAGTTTTGGCATTTCCCCATTTTAGTTTCTGCATGGAATGACAAAGATTTTTTATTGCATTTTATGAATTTTCCCACAGGCATGAGTGGCCGATGATTAAGTCTTCCTAGACTGTGACACAGTTTGTCTGTGTGTGACGCAGATGCCTTTTAAGAGGGAGGGTCCTCCCGAGAAGAACTGTTGGCTGAGAAATGTTTGATTTCACATATACATTGGGACAATAGCTTCTTCTCACTTCCTCTTCCCTTAGCGTCAAAGTAATAAGCCAGATGACAAGCTAGAACAATGTAGAGAAGACAAAGATCTATCAGTGTGCTGTATGTTTCCACTGAGCACAGTGGCTACACATACGGAATTCCTTCTGCAGGTAGCTACGAGGTGGAACGTGGGAAGGGACCTCAGGCTTTCTCAAGTTCCCCCGGCCTCTCCTTTTCAAACAGAGAACCTGGGTGTCACAAAGAGCACCTACAAGGTGCAGCTACTGAATCAGTGACTTCCCACGACAGGTCGGAAGTCCTCGAGACTGAGTCTCCCATCCTAGCACGCATGGTTCAGTGTTGATTCCAAGGAAGTATCTCCTTCCAAATGTTTCTATTCTCTGTTCACTTTCTCGACAACTCTAAAGACTTCCGACCGCTATACTGCAGAGTTTCTTCTGTCTTTATGAGCTCTGCTTGTGTTTCTGGTCCTGTAGCCAGTCCTATGTGAAGGACTGTGTTTTGCTGCCTGTCTGTAACTGAATTACCCTGGGGGTAACATGAGGCTTTGAGTGGAAATCGATCACAGTTGAATGTGGTTATTTTCTTTCTTGACTTTCTGCAGGCAATTTATAAACCTTCAAGAGCTTCTCTGTGGCTGCGAGTGCCTTGCTTTCTAGTAAGTTTTGTTGCCCCATGATGATAAACTGTTAATGCTACAAAGCCCTGGGATTGACATTCTCTCTGAATGTCACGGAAGTTACCCCTCAGCACTGAGTTAGCAGCTCAGGCAGGAACCTATAACTTTAAAAAAAAAAAAAAGTTTTTCTATTTCTTAATCTTTCAACTTTTGACAATTTTACATATGTACACTTCGCACACTTACTGACTAACCTCACCTCCGATGTCCTACCATTCCTGTCCACCTTCCACCTTCCCCACAAATCTCTCTCACCCATTCATGTGTGTGTGTGTGTGTGTGTGTGTGTGTATGTGTATGGGTGGGTGGGTTGGTGTGGGTGGGTGTGTCCCACTGAGATTAACCAGGGCTGTCTGTATGACCATGGGTTTGGAGTCATCTGTTGGAGCCTGATGGGCTGAGCAGAGTGGAACATGTAACTTTACAGAGTCCCTGTTCACAGATGGTCCCACTCCAACCTCCACTTCCGGCTGTGATGTTCCATCATCTTTTGGGAACCCAGCTCCCAACCACTGCGTTCTGGTTCCAGTCTGAGGACCCCTCACACCGTCTCCTCTCATGTTGTTTGACTTAGTTCCTATGTCAGGACTTCGAAGAAATTTATCTGTGTTGAAAGTATTACTGATCTCAGGATGGTTCACCACACACAAATCAATCCATGTAAATACAGCACATAAACAGATTTGAGACAGAAAAACCCAGTATATGTTGCTGTTGTTTGGGCTCTATGATGGTTAATTCTGATTATCAACTTTACTGGATTAGGAAACACCTAGACAAAGAGTGGATGCCTTTGGTGTGTCTTTCATGGTGTTTCTCAGGGAGGATTGATGGATTAATCCATGGACAAATTTACAAAATCATATCATTGCTGGGAGGTGATAAAAGTGGCCTATGTTGAGGAAATAAGTCTCATGGAGTGTGTCTTTAGAACTCTGTCCTGTTCTGTCTCCCTCCTGAGCCAATACGTGGTTCCTCCCTTTAAGTTATCCTCAGGTATTTTGGTCATAGTGACACAAAGGTCAGTATGACAGGTCATTGCTATTACAGGCCATTGCAGAGCTACACTATGTACCAACCAGACATCTATAAAATAGGCCTTGAGAGCAATCTAGGAATAACATTCAGTGACACTTCCTCTATAGTCACTGGGGCAGTGACAATGAATGGTGACGAATAATAGTAGTACTATTTAGTCATCTATAACAACCAAACTTGTAGTTATGTTAGGTATGTTTTCAAGATCATACAGAGATACATTTTAGATAGCTAGATGGTCTTCAAACATTTCAAAGAACTACAGAATATGTGTCTTCAAACATTTCAAAGACCTACAGAATATGGCATTTAAAATGTTTTGTTAACATAGGGCTTTTCGTGACAGTGAGTCATGTCTGTTCCTGGCAGCACCAATCTACTTCATAAAAGGATGATGGTGTTGAAGAACCTCCACATGAAGTTTGCTTTCATTGTGGCAAAGCTAGCCATTTGGGCAAGAACTGCCTTTGCCTCGACTGCTGACAGTATGCTGTATAAACTGGACAAGCAGGACACAAAAGAAAAAGCTGAACTTTGCCAAGATTAGGTGGGACAGTCCTTCAAAGTTCCTGCTTCATAGAAAAGTCTGCGGATATTCTAGGCCCATAGACCAAAGATAGATGCTCCAACGGTGTAGAGGAAACTTGGGTGACCGTCCCGGTAGCCCGCTGCTTCTGTCATTTCTATAGTTCTGGAAGTTGCTTGCTCTCCACTTCCTGTTTACTCAGATAGTATTATATACTTCTTAGTTCTCTGATGGAGTTGAAGACTTTAGTAGTGACAGTTTTTCTTTTTAAGAAGTTCAGAAAAGACACTCACATAAGATGTGTAAAGTGTATAAGTTTGAGAGTCATCAAAAGATAGTTTGGGGTTGGTAATGCAAGTAAGACAAAAAGTGAAATACGTACAACACTTTGGACTCACCAAGATAGGACAGATAACGGAGTATCTTCTTTGAATTTGTCAAATGCTAATGGACTAGACATCGTTAATGTAATTATTGCCTGTATATATTTGTATGTAGTTATTGTACTTATTGTATATAGTTTTTCTATGTTAGTTAAAACTTTTGCTTTTTATTTTAAACAAAAAGGGGGGAATGGGATGTCTTCACCAAATTCCTCCACTTAGGACTCAGGGAGCTATGTGGAAGAGGAAGCAGAAAAACCTAAGACCCAGTGGGGTTGTAAGACACCAAGGAAACAGTGCCTTCCAGATACAACAGGACTGATACACACACGACTCACAGAGATTGTGGTAGCATACACAGGACCTACACAGATCCAAGCAAGATGAGGTCCCAGGGCTGAGAGGGGAAGTGGACACAAATCCCCATCCCTAACCTAGAAGCTATCTCCAATTGTCAACTGCTCACAAAGGAAATATAGTTTTCTCCAATGGAGTCTTGCTGGGGATACAAACCACACTTAAGGGAGGCCCCATGGCCAGCAGTAGACAGGAAATACAAAATGAACTCAAGGTATTTTGGAGATTTTTTTTGTGTCTCACAACACTTAATGGTCTTTTGCTTATTTATTACGGTTACTGATTTTATGTTTTCATGGGTTGTGCATGGGTGTTTCTTGTGCTTTTTGTTTTGTTTTGTTTTCTGTTTGTTTTCTTCTGTTGGTTTGCTTTGTTTGCCCGTTTGTTTTCTAAAGAGAGAGAGAAAGAAGGCATGGAGTTGGATGGGTAGGGAGGAACTAGGAAGTGAGGAAGAGGAAATTATGATCAGAATATACTGTATGAAAAAAAGTCAATTTAAAAAAAGGGGGGAAACAAAAGAATTTAGAATGTAAGACTATACCAAGAAACCTGAGCTGGGAAAGACACTAGCCATTATTTTTTCTTTTTATTTAAAAACAAATATAGAGCCGGGCAGTGGTGGTGCACGCCTTTAATCTCAGCACTAGGGAGGCAGAGGCAGAGCCAGGCGGATCTCTGTGAGTTCGAGGCCAGCCTGGTCTACAAAGCAAGATACAGGACAGGCACCAAAACTACACAGAGAAACCCTGTCTCAAAAAAACAAATATATAATTTATCCTAAAATGTAAGTCCAGGAGAATAGATTTATTTAAATAAGCTAATTTTATCATTCAATTAGAAATAAACAATGCAGTAGGGCATTGCCAGCTCTTTCTCCTGCCCTGCTCTCAGGGCTAAGGTCGGGACTCAGTTACTGTGGCATTATTAGCCCTGGGATATGTGTGTGTGTTTCCTACTTGCATGTTTTGTTCTATTTTTATTGTGATGCCCTGCTATGGAATGCTTTTTATCAAGATACTTCAAGTTCTTTTAGAGAATAAGAGAGTGGTTCGGCTAACGACATTCAGGTGATGGCAAGACCGTCTCTCAAACAACAGAACACCAAAATGACATGAAACAAACAAACAACAACTATGAGAGGTGGATGATAAACACACAGCTTTAAGAACAGAGTGAGCTGGGTGTGGTGGTGCACACATGTAACCCCAGCACTCAAGAGGCTGAGACAGGAGAATCACAAATTCAAGGTCAGCCTGGACTACACAGTAGGACTCAATCTTAAAAACAAAAACAACAACAAAAAAAAACAACAACTCTGTGTGTACCTGCATCTATGTAGATGCATAAATATGTGCATACACATGCATATATCTGTGTGTGTGTGTGTGTGTGTGTGTGTGTATATAAATCTATACTTTAAGGGATAATATAGGATAGTGGTTTAAAACCACATTACGTGGTTTCCAAATCCCACCCCAAACAATCCTGACTTGAACAATGTCCTAGCCTCTTAGCGGTTCAGCGTTTTATCTGTAAAATGGAGAGAGTAAGGATATCTCCTCACAGAGTCACTGTAAGGAACAAACATATTAATGTACATGATGCTCTTAGAGCATGAGACACTGAAAATGGACTTCTCATGGGCAAACGTTAAACTCCATCAATACATGCTAAGTCACCATCCCTTGTCCCGTCCAGCTTCTGAACTCTCTTCTGGTGCGACACCCAACACTTACCTACTGTGGCTGATGCAGATGAGAGCAGAGATTTTCCCCAGGATCCCCAGCCTGCCCATCCTCCTGGCCGTGGTGTGGAGTCCACAGCCTGCAGAACAACAAATTAGCAGCAGGTCAGATACTTGCCTCTGAATGGAAACACCTTCATTCAGAGACGCAGAGAAGATTCAGGAACAAAAACCACTAAGTTAACTGTATCTCCCGGGCTTATAGTTTATAAGGGTCATAAAAGAGTATCTTGACCCACATTGCGGTATGTACTTTGGAACCAAACTGAGTAATGGAGGTGCTGGCTCCTGTGGACTTGGCCCAATGTGAGAAGGGAGCTGTGTTCCTCCCATTCTATGAAAGATAGGGACAAGGGCTGGCAGGGGTGAGGGGAGAGATTAGAGGAGTGGAGGGGGCAGGGAAATGGAACACATTAGAACACAAAAGTGATTCAAAAACATTTAAAATGACCCTGATTTAGCCCATTCTGCCAGAGCTAAATAAATGTGCCTTTCAAGACGGTTAACTTCCAGACTCGTGGCGTGGGGACGGGAACGGTAGTGTGGTTGGTGGATGGAGGTGTCCAAGATTGACTCAGTGTCCAACAAGGGCATCGACTAGCCTGGAGAGGGGTGGTGACAGAGAAAGCTTTATGGGATATTTGTATTCAAGCTGTTGACTTCACTCCAATGACCTCCAGTGACCTGTCACTCCAGCCCTCGCCTGCAGGGGTGAAACTGTCCCTGGCCTGTGCAGCCACATTCTGTCTGCCTGGTTTCTGAACTACAGACTGGAGACTGTGGACTGGTGTGAGTTGTTTGTTTCAACAGAATGTGAAATTTCAGGCAACGTGGGCCACCCTATTCTGTTTGCCGAGCTGGTGAAGGGAAAGCAAGGGGTGCACCATGGACATGCACCCAGGCCGCGGCACAGATCTGCTCAAGGATCTCAGATCTGTGGTTCCTAGTTTTGGGACCGGCTGCATGCCCATCTTTGTGTTCTAGAAGATTCCCTCAGTTTTGCTTCCATCCCTGCCTCTTGATCCCTTTTTCTCTGTCTCCTTCCCTTTCTTTCTTGTTTTGGTCACTAGTCCATCCCTAGAGACGAGAAGAGTGCTTAATGATATTTGTTGGATAAAGGACTGATATTCATCCATTTTCTCGCTTAGGTCTGCAGTAGATTCAGTGAGTCCCGACGCAGTTAGCAGAAGCACAGCTTTCTCTTACTGTCCACAAACGGACCATAGAAAGCACAGGAAGAATAAATACATTGGGAGTCAACCATGCAAAGTATTAGAGCTTTTTTATAGGAGGGAGGAAGAGGAGGAGGCCTATGTAATCTGTAGATTCTGTAGCTCTGAGGCTGGCCGTCAGTCATCCCCAGCTCCCTGTTTCCTGCTGCCTCTCACTCTTCCAGATAAGGGTGTTATCATGACCAGTGTTTCCCAAAGACGGGTATAACTGGAGAGGCTTTGGCTTTTGTGATAAATTTTCAGTGATGGCCGTTGTCAACTCATTCTCCTGCCCTGAATGTGGAAATGATGCTTGACATTGAAGCAGTCGCTTTTGCTGCTACACGGAGAGGTCAAGGAAGCAGCATCCCTGGTCCTGATGCTGACAGAGCACTAAGCCAATGCCAGGAGCTGCTTGTCTCCATCTTTTGTTTTATAGGAGAAAGATACATCGCTGTTCTGTAAACCCCTATGTGTTGGATTTTAGTTATTTGTATCTCGATGCATTCCTAACTGATGTACCCAGTAAATACCAAACATCATCCATTCAGCAGGGAGACATGAGCAATAGAAAAGGTCACAGAATTAAATTGCTTGGGCTTGAATTGAGGTTCTGCCATTCTGAGAAATGAGTTACTAAAGTTCTTCTAAACGCTCATTCATTCATTACAAAATGCAAGACAACGGCAGAGGAGAGCTCAAAATGGGAGGCAGGGGAATATACTCAATTCTATCATAGACGTCTATGAAATTGTACATGGAGTATACTCAATGAATATATATATATATATGCATATGTATGTATGTGTATGTATATGTGTATACACACACACACACACACACACACACACACACACACACATATATATATATATATATATATATATATATATATATATATATATATATATATATATATATATCAGAACCAATAACCTCACGGGCTTTGTGAAGACCAAAAGAATTATTTCATATAAAGTCATGAGTGGAGTCCCAGTCATATAAACACTCCATGCATGTTAGGTAGTAACAACACGAAACACCAGCTTTAAGACTACGAAGGAGAGAGCTTGGCAAGCTGGCTGTCAGCTGTTCCTTCTGTCTGGAAACAGAGAGAGGCCTGCTAACATGAGTGGAACACCACAACTCGTGACTATCTGAACTCGTTTGTGGTACCTACATTGCTCACCTGATTTGGCAATGGAATCCAGGGGCAATCTTGTGCCATCAGGAAGACAGATGTAAGCTGATGACTAACATCATTCTTTCATATGGCCAATCACTGCCCGTGATTAGGAAGAACAATACACGTAGGGTGACAGCGTCTGACTCAAGTCTACAATATTTAATGTGCCCTGACCGCTGGTAATTGGCTAGCAAACGGAAATTATTATTGCCATGTAATAAGCGACACTTCAACTGCTTCATGAGAGTCGTTGACACTGAGCTGGGGCTTCTTGACTAGTTACAAGGAATGTTTATAATCAATAGAAAAATCCTCAACTGGCTAGCTGTGCACACAGAACAAAAAATATAAATTAAATATTAACCACGAATTACATATGTCATCACGAGTATTGTCTCCACTAACTGGTCGTTATGCCACACACTTAGAAGCCTATGAAATTGCAGCATAGGACTGATGAGATGGTTCAGTGGGTAAAGGTTCTTGCCATGCAGGCCTGGTGACCTGAGTTCAAGTCCTGGAACCAACACAAGGGCAGAAGGAAGCAGCCTTCCCCACAAAGTTCTCTGACCTCTCCATGTGTGCTATGGCATGTGGGCATGTGCAAACACACACATCCACACTCAAAGTAAAAATAAAATAAGCAGAGTGGGTCAAGTCATATCTCACATGGTTAAATGTTGCCATAAAGCTTTCTTCTCACCCTTCACCCATGTATCTCCACCTCCTTTAACAGAGGCCATCATGGCCTAACTCAGAAAGCAGAAATCATCCTATGAGAATTCTCTACACTTTTTTTCCTTCTCACAGATTCAGAAGAATGACCTTGTCCAGTAGGAGCAAATCAGGCTTGGATTTATCAAGGACATCTAAAACCTCATTAGAAGGGCTGGAGAGATAGCTCAGTGGTAAAGAGCACTGGTTGCTCTTTCAGAGGACCTGGAATTAATTCCCAGCACTAACATGGTGGCTCATAACCATCTATAACTCAGTCCCAGGGGATCCAACACCCTCTTCTGAAATCTGTGGGCACCAGGCACGCAGGTGATACACAGACATGTATGTAGAAAAAAAAACCCACCCATATACATAAAATTAATAAAAAATAAAACCTAGTTGGTCCTTCGAACAACAGCAACCATTGTGTGGTCCTAAGAATATTTAACAATGCAAGATTCCAAGGATCTCAAAGTTCCTTAATTAGAAAAGACATTTAAATACCTCGTATCCCACTTAACATTTAAAAAAAAGTACTTTTTAGGTTGGAGCTGTGACTTAGTGACAGAGTACTTGCCTGACATGAGCAAGGCCCGGAGTTCCATCCCCAACACCATCATTACCACCAACAAAACGACGACATCATTTACTCAGGCTGTAAATGTGGCTTAGTCACAAAGCATTCGCCTAGCTTGTGTGAAACCTTGGGTTAGATTTCTAGGAAAACAATGAACTATTATTTATTTTAGGTGAACGTGTTCAAAACTATACATAGATAGAAAGTAAAAATCTCAGAGGCTGGAGAGATGGCTCAATGATTAATAGTACTGGCTGCTCTTCCAGAGGTCCTGAGTTCAATTCCCAGCACCCACATGGAGGCTCACAACCCTCTATAGTGAGATCTGATGCCCTCTTCTGGCATAAAGGCTTACATGCAGATAGAGCACTAATATACATAAAATAAATAAATTTTAGAAAGAAAAAATCTAAGAAGTCCATCAAATACAAAGACCGTCCACATTTAGATGGAAAATGTATATTCCTATGTTAAGGGTAAAAGACCAACCAGGATGTCCCATCCCCAAGACAGATGAGGAGTCAGGTATTGTGCATATCCTGTACCAGGGATGTCGGCCATCGGACCCAGGAGACCAAGCCTTTCTCGAGTTCTGTAACTCATGGCAAAGATATTCTAAAAAGAGCCTCAGTGTGGCAGGCAGGTTGCAAGCTGTCCTGGGTACCCACAGCCCTGTCAGAAGGTCTGGCTCACAATGGCCTCAGTTAGTTCCAAGTAATTTTCTTCCCTGATAAGTACACGTAATTCAACTATGGGAAGATTTAAAAATTAAATGTCAAAAGGCCAAGGCACCAAAGCCATGCTATTAATGTTTTTTTGTGCACATTTGACCTTTTCTGTCCTACTAATATTTATGGAACTTAACAGGGTGACAAGGTTTGAAAACCAATTTACAATGAATAGCTGAATTATCACATTAGAGACTTTAGGTTGAAATTGTCCCACATTTAGGAATACTACATTAACATTTAGTTCTTTAAGCCTACTCTATAAATTTAATAGCTTTATAACAATTAAGTGCTCAGCAAGGTTTTGTATTCTATAGATAAATGAGGTACTTAACAAGGAAATAGAATGTATCACATTTTTGCTATTTAAAACATTTGAATATATTCAACTTGGGAAGGGGGGGAAGGACCAAACATTAATCAAACTTCCTTGGTAAGTGGCTGCTCAGTTTTGCTGGACCTGTATACAGAGCTATGATTTGTGAGATGAACAAAATCCCAAGGAAGAGTTGAGTGTTTAAAACTGCAGTATTAATAAACTAAACACTAACTTTAAATTAAGCATCTAGGCAGATCTTTTTTTATATACAATATACATACCAGCTTACACCAAAACCCATCTAAACTTAAATCTAAGGATACCAAAGCCAACTGACAATGATTTTGTCCTTTCTGTTGCCATGGAAACAGTGTCATCCTCTCTGTGACCACTGTCTTTTCCACCTGACCCCCTCAGGGCTGGAGTTGGATGGTTCGCCATCTCCTGCCTCTGTTTTTCTCCATATGGTGACTTCTCACGTCTGATCATGTCTACGGTGTCTCCATCACAGAACCACAACAGAAACAAGGGTTTCTTTCAAACTTCTCTGGCTTACGCTCCACATCTTTCTTCTCCACCTCTTCAGGAAGATGACTATCTTCTGTACCCACGACTGCCACCACTCCTCCATCTCACACAGCAAGTCTCCTCCTGCCACCACTTTGCATCAAAGTCACAATGGCTTCCTTGTTGTCGAGCTATGGGCTCATGCTAGTCTTGATTACTCGACATCCCAGTAGGATTTGAAGCTTAACCATATTTAGATTTAAAGCACTCTAGTTTCTTACATCGGTATCAGTTCAGTTTTCTTTGACTATCACAAAATACCAGAGGCTGGCACATTTTTTTGAGGAAAAGGTGTTCACAGTTCTGGAGATCTCAAAGCAAGCTCCAGCACTGGCTCGGTTCTGCTGAGGACCTCAAGGAGAATTGTGTCCCCAGTAGTGGGAGCATGTGAGGAAGGAATTACATCTCAAAACAGGAAGCCAGAGAACAACTCAGGGCTTAGGCTCATACCTTAACCATTCATTCCTGTGAGAGTTCAAGAGTCTCATGAGAGATGCTTTAATCCCTTCTTAAGACAGCTTCCCCAGGAATATAAAGGATGCCCACTGAGCCCTACTTCCCAAAGGTCCGGTTTTCCATCATCGCCACACTGAGAACCGATCTTCTAACCTTATCCCTTAGAAATTGTCCTCGTTAGAGTTTCTGTTGCCGTGAAGAGACACCATGACCACAGCAACTCTTGTAAGGGAAAACATTTAATTGAGTTATCGGCTTACAGTTTCGGAGGTTCAGTCCATTATCATCATGGCAGGGAGCAGAGCAGGGTGCAGGTAGATGTGATGCTGGAGAAGTAGCTGAGAGTCCTACATCTTGCAGGCTACAGGAAGTTGATTGAGATACTGGGTGGTATCCTAAGCATAGGAAACCTCAAAACCTGCCCCCACAGTGACACACCTCCTCCAACAAAACCGTATGAACTCCAACAAAGCCACACCTCCTAATAGTGTCACTCCCTATGAAATAATGGGAGCCAATTACATTTGAACACAGAGATCCAACTCAAACTATATCCAACAGCACCGCCATTGCCCTATCTTTTCATTATTACTCATTTATGGTCAGCATTTAGTAATACGATTTCAGTTATTTTTAGAACACTCTCACATGCACAGTATGATATTATGTATGCTTCTTAGATTGAGTTACAATTAAGTTAATTCCAATCAAATATGTACAGTTCATGTCAGCAAGGCATCCTCATTAGGAAAGCCATGCCCCAGAGGCAGCCACAATAAGCAATTCTATTATCTCTGCCTCCATTGACACCTGATATCACAGTCCGTGAGGGAGGCCAGCTCCTGAGAACTGCTCCAGGGTTGTGAATAGAAGACCTCAGAGGAGCAAGGGCTTTAGGAAACTTTTTTATCTGAGGGTATTCAGAAATGTTTCTATCTGTCTGAGGGGTAAATAAGGAAACATTCATGC
This sequence comes from Peromyscus californicus insignis, assembly GCF_007827085.1. Classification (NCBI taxonomy): domain Eukaryota; kingdom Metazoa; phylum Chordata; class Mammalia; order Rodentia; family Cricetidae; genus Peromyscus; species Peromyscus californicus. The sequence goes on along the minus strand of NW_026294424.1, from coordinate 58,852,274 downwards.
TTTCTGATAACTTAATCTTTTACTTCATCTTAAAAAAAATCCTCTCAGTAAATCTCTGTCACCACATGGATACATTCCACATTGTTACATTCTCCATACAGCCAAGTTACATTCCACACTCTTACATTCTCCGTAAATTCTCCACACAGCCATATGCCTCTTTGGCACAGTTACATCTTTTTTATATAACTCCATGGCTCTCTTCTATATACATTTCTTCTCTCTACTCTGTTACATTCCTTCACATATTACATCATTTATTCACTCTTTACTCACTCATCATCCTCACCTTACTCTCACGCTTCTTCTTTTATCTCTCACTCTTTTCTCTCTGCTCATTCTGCTCCATCCTTCCCTCAGCACACACACACACACACACACACACACACACACACACACCCTCTGCACAGCTCTTTTCACAGCAGTTCTCTCCATAGCTTTTCACAGCCCCCCTCACAGCCAAACTCAGCACAATTATGAGTTACATTTTCAGGGTCACAAGGCATTTCTTTAGTAAACAATCAGAAACAGAGCCAAACTGATACGCGTAAGGAATCACATGGTTTCTCTCAGGCTAGGAGGGTCACATTGACTGGCCAGCGAATAACACTTGGCCAAGCATGTAGCCTGAGTTGGTTAGGGTTCCCAGACAGAAAATGACATTGAAGTTCAGGACTAAACAGTAACAGTTAGTTAGCAGAATCTTGAGTGGTAGGGATTGTGCAGTCAATCACTGGAGGGGGTATTGTCTCAGTATAAACAGCCTGATCTTGATTTAGCAATAAACACCGAGGAACTGGTCTTTGTGTATTTTCTGCAGGGGGGCAGCTTAGTCTATTTTGAATTTGTTCTGAAGTCTAAAATTAGCTGTCTTTGAGAATGAGAATACTGATATTTTCCTGTGTCAATTAAGAAAAATATTCTAGTATGTTTTCTTTCTATCCATCAGAATTATACAGCTTAAACAGAAATCATCTTCCTGATCATCCACAACTATAAGTGTGTCCGAAGATGTAAACCACACATGAATGGGCTGTGGACAGCACCCCACGGCTGTTCTTTTTACGGAGGTAAGTGGTGGTACATGAGAAAGTTACAGACAGAAAACAACCATTTTCCACAGCCAGGGACCCCACGAACTTTGCCTAGGGAGGGGGTGTTCCCCAATAGAGAGTTATTTATCTGGTGGGTTGACCTGCTGAACACTAGCTGTCACCTGGTGTATACTCCCATGGCCTCTGGTAAAGTCATTGCTACCAGCACCTCTCAGCAATCTGATGCTTTACTAATTAGCATTCTGAATTGCAGAAATGGATTTTTTTTTTATTTATTTTTTTTTTTTGGTTTTTCGAGACAGGGTTTCTCTGTGTAGCTTTGCGCCTTTTCCTGGAACACACTTGGTAGCCCAGGCTGGCCTCGAACTCACAGAGATCCGCCTGGCTCTGCCTCCCGAGTGCTGGGATTAAAGGCGTGCGCCACCACCGCCCGGCGCAGAAATGGATTTTAATTGATGAACACAGCGTCCTTTTTACTAGCACCTGGAATATCTGAAAAGAAAGGTATTCAAGATTTATAGATGATTAAAGATATTTAAGAGAGTCTTCACACCGTTACATGTCCAGGCATAAGAAAAGCTTTTGGGCCAGCTAGTCTAGCCAATCAGTGAGCTCTGGGTTCAGTGAAAGATACTGTCTCAAAAAAATAAGGTGGAATACAAAGATGACGGACTCAGTGTTAATTTCTAGCCTCTACATATATGTGCACACTGTAATGCACATATGCATACATACATACTACACACACACACACACACACACACACACACACACACACACACACACCAGAATCTAGAGAAACTTGACCTGGGCTGGGTCTTTTAAGGGTCGCTAGGCTGGTATATCATCAAATCTTGCAAGTACCATTCTGAACCAAGACAAACCTCTCAGAACTGATCCTCAAGATTGATTTAAATAAATGTTCCATTGAAGGCTTCCCTCATGCTGCAGCTATAATTGCTCCTATATGACTACCCGACCTAGCTAGACTGCAGAAATCTTATAGATGCCACATTTCTCAGCTTCCTGGTGGCATGCAGCTGGTAGAGGGTGTAAGAGGAGGTATCCTAACATCTGATGTTCAAGTGAGCATGGGGACTCTCTCTCACAGATGTTCTGAGTAAATCATGCAGAAAGGCTTAGCTCCATGGCTACCTGTCCTGAAGACAGATAGTCTCCTTGAGAGCATAAATGGTGCGATCCTTCAGAGCAGTGTGATGGAAAGTCTTGGTTGACAATACGATTAGATAAAGATAGCCTAGGAGTGTCTAAAGCATGTCCGTGAGTGTGTCTGATGGTGTTTTCAAAGACTGTCACACATGAGGGCGCCAAACTTGTGAGTGTAATAATCCTTGGTGGATTCATAATATTAAGGCATTATTAGATGGCAAACATATGAAGTAGAACGTCACTGGGGGGGATATCCTGGGGAGCTAGATTGGCCTCTTCCGGCACCTTCATTATCTCTGCTTCCTGTCTATCACAAGGTGAAACATGTCCTCCGTCATATGCCTTTACCACTGTGATGTTTGGACAAAGTCACCATAGCCCGAGCCCTCTGAAACTATGACTCAGAGTAAATATTCCCTCTCCTTAGGTTGTTTTGCTGGGTGTTTGTGCACAGCATCACACAATAACTGATACAGTCATCACCAGGTAGACTACTGGCCACATCCTGTTCTCTGGCCTTGTCCTGGTCACTCCACTCTACTGTCAAGGCCTAGTCTCCACTCACTCTGATCAAAGTGAACACAATGGTAAGACCCAGATTCACAGCAACTGTGCAGACACAGATCACTTAAAGCAGACATCTATGCACAGTGTGACAAAACTCTCACGTGTTCCAGAAGACGTTTTTCCTACAGAAACTTCTTTAAAGAGATTGATGAGACTTTATCAGGCTTAGAAACCTTAGGCTCAGGGAGGCTTTTGAGCTTGACTATTTCCCAATAGAATCTTTCATTACTAAGGAACCTGTGTTCAGTAGCCAAGTAACCAATCTGGAAATGCACTTCTATTTCAAGGGCTTCCTTCCTGTCTGCCTGCTTCTATTTTTTTTGTTTTTTCAAAAGAGTTTATTCTTATCTGGCTTGATAGAGTTATTTTCATCACTGCAAGAAGACTGCCTGTAAACATCCAACAAAAGGCAAATATAACAAATGACCAGTATTTGAAGATTAGGCACAAAACTGATCACTTCTAATATCAACTTAAGGAACTCAGGATAAGATATTACAGGGAGAGAGTAGAATGTACTTTTCTGGTAATTCCTGAAGTGAGACTGAATTTGCCTCCACACAGAAGGGTTAAAATCTGACCCTGTGGTGTAAGCGTAAATATTTTGAAGGCAATGAGATCACATGACCATTTACCAAAATAACAGCAAGTTCTGCTTAGAGCCTATGACTGCCCAAGCCATGAGCTTTTGACCAGGATTGCAGCACCAGACTTGAAATTCTGCCCTGTGGAGCAGGCCTCATGGCAAATCACAGAGTGGTTGGTTACTCCGGTTACTCCCATGCCACTACTGCACCAGCCGTACATCTTGCCTGCCAGGTCAGGACTGCAGCAGCCAGGGTGCAGTGCTGAGTCAGACCCCTGACGTCATCTTCCCCCTGACAGCTTACATAGTAACTTCCAGCGCTACGGAAGCTAGCCAACAGGAAAGAAGTTTCTCCAGTAAGTCTGAGATTGATTTCTCTACGTTCTCCAGCCAAAGTACGTGGTGTCTTCAGCAACAGAGTCATACCATGTAGTGATGGCGGTGGACAGCCAAGGACAATGGTAATATATTGTTTTGCATAGCTCAGGGGCCTGCCTTGAACTGTGATATTCATTTAATAACCTGTCTTCTGGGAGCAACACTGTCCAGCTACACAGGGTAAAATTCTGTTGAGATTCTTTTTTATTGAGTTGTATTTTGAAATTAGCTTGCCAATAAAGCTTTTTAATAGATCTTTGGCTTTCCCTAACCCGCCACTACCCTTTCCTCTCCCCCATTCCCTGGCTCCCATCCTTATTTAATCTTTAAAATTGTTTCCCCCTCTTCTTCCATTTCACATGTGTTCTCCTATCCTTCCACTTTCCTTTTTAAGTTGATTTTGAGATAGTAGGCTTCTGTATCATACCCTGCTTCCTTTGGGCTTAGCCCATCCCTTCCATCCCTGATTTCACCCATAGTCCCTCAACCTTGGGAGAGAAGCGTCTCTTTGCAGTGGACAGTAGTCAATAGAGAGAGATGTAACTGGTCAAAGTGCTGAGTAAGAGATTCAGTGTTCCATCCTAAATGGTCCCTCTATATTAACCCCAGCAGCCCCAAGGCTTGGGGGACATCAGAGAGGCAGGAAGAGTGTAAGAACTGAACTATGAAAAAGAGTTTTGAGGGGTGCTGTGTTCTGGGCATGCGATACGGTTAATACAATCATGGGTACATAGCAGCCATGATTACCTGTACAAGATCAAGCCAGCCAAAATTCCAGCATAGATGGAGTAGAAGGCCTCCAGGCTCCACCCCTTGCTGAAGACCCATTAGTAGTGAATAGTTGCTGGGGGTTGTGAACCATTCTTTTTTGAGGGTGCGGCCCCTGATAGACTTCCCATGCTTCAGTGGGTGGTTCCACACCCATAAACAAATGGACAAAACTAACTCGGTAAGTTATTTAAAAATTCATGAAGTGGCCGGGCAGTGGTGGCGCACGCCTTTAATCCCAGCACTCGGGAGGCAGAGCCAGGCGAATCTCTGTGAGTTCGAGGCCAGCCTGGGCTACCAAGTGAGTTCCAGGAAAGGCGCAAAGCTACACAGAGAAACCCTGTCTCGAAAAACCAAAAAAAAAAAAAAAAAAAAAAATTCATGAAGTGGGGACAGGAAATTTGGGAGAAATGGGTGTGTTAGAGAGGTGGAAATGGGAGTAGGTATGATCGTATTTCATTGTGTACGTGTATGAAATTCTCAAAAATAAAGAAAAGAAAACCTGACCTGGGACTGACCTCCAGGCCCTCTCTGTTTTCTGTCCTTCTGGCTACCAACATGCACACAAGCACTGCCCTCATTCCTCGGTTCTGTCTAAGCTCGGGATGCCCCATAGACACATGCAGAGCCTCAGACCCAGAGCTATGGGCTACAGACAGCTTCTATACAGCCATCTAGATATCTGTGGGATGCTTTAAATGAAGAAACACACATATTTCCAAAGTTCCTGCGATGCCATCGGGGAGGGGCGGTGTAGGGGGAAAGGGTGGGATATTTGTTGCCATTCAGCTCTGCTCCTGTACAGGAGAGCTTTATAAGGTATGTTCAAAGCCAGTTTCAACTCATTCCGCTCCATTTGTTCATGCCACTTGTGAAGGCAGATATAGTAGGAGCACAGTGGCGTCTCTTAACTGTTATTTTCACTAACAATCCTATTACAGTTATCAGAAGTCTGAGGTTGGAATGTGTAATTTATTCATCAGTACATGGATTCTGAATTAGCAGAGCCACTTTTTAAATGAGAAATTTGTAGATTTTTTTTTTAAAGTTTTATTTTATATGTATAAGTATTTTGTCTGCATGTATGTCTGTGCATCAAGTGTGGACCTGGTACCTGGGAGATGCTTCAGTCTGGTGCCAGAAGAGACCTGAAGAGGCATCATATCCCCTGCAACTGGAGTTACACTATGTGGGTGCTAAGAACTGAACCTGGGTCCTCTGCAAGAGCAACAAGTGTTCTTAACTGCCACACCATCTCTCCAGCCCCTAGTGGAATTTCTTTTAAGTGGTTAGGTGTGGTTTTTTCAAATCTCTCCTAACCAATGATGTGGTTTTTTAAACTGTACCTATATTATTATCAGTATTGTTATTGTTATTGCTATTATTATTATTATTTTTGACAGGGTCTCATCTTGCCTAGGCTGGCCTCACTATAGTTCAGGATGACCTTGAACTTGGTCCTCCTGCTTCTTCATCCTGCTGAGTTTATCAGTTTCATCTGACCCTAGGGTTGAACCCGGAGCTTCAAGCATGCTGGGCAAGCCTCTGCTCACTGAGCAATGTCCTCACCGTGCACCTGTCTATCAGCAGTGCTACTTACAGTTTCCGATCTCTTTCTTGCAGTAGAAACAAGCACGTAGGATGGGTTCAGACTTAGGAAGACTCAGCTTGAATCCCCACTCTTCCCTCCTTTGCTCTACTCTGGGTGAATAACAGGATCTCCGGTTGTACCTACTTAATAGTGTACAATTTACCAGCTTGGAGCTTAGGTGTGTCCCACTCTTATTTCTGAGCATGTTATAGCTATTTAACGACTAATTTTCAAAAGCTACCTAGCACTGAAAGGATGAATTGGCTTGCTCTCTCCAAATGACATTGTCTTTAGTTTCAGTTTTGTGATGCTGAGGATCCTATTCCAGGACCAGGACCATGCTAGTCAAATGCTCCATCGCTGTGCCCAACACCCAATCCTCTTCAGAGGCTTTTGAAGGCCTAGGTTAGCACCACAGAATTTTAGAGCTGAAGTGGTACCAAGAGATCACCTACTCAAGGTGCCATTAAAAGTTTCCTCAAGGTTCTTTGGCCTGCAACAATTATTTTCAGTCCTAGACAAACATAAGAAGTATCTAAGGCTCCTTAAAAGGCATATGTCAGAGCCCCTTTGGTGAATCAGACTCCATTAAGGTGGGGCTCAGGAGTAAGGATGTTGTAAGCATCCCTAGTGGCTGGGATGCTTGGCTAGAGTTGAGAGCCTCTGGTCTGGGAGTCTGTGGTCCTTTAGGAGGTCATGGCTGGCTTCAAAGGCCTTGTACATAACCTCTCAGAAGAGATAAACTTTAGTGTATATCTTCCATATCTGATCCAAATGCCCAGCTGGTTCTCAAGTGTCCTCCATACCATCTCCACAGAATGACTGTTTAGCTTGTGTTAGAACTCCAGGCCTGTCCACTCTGCACCAGGATAGCTATGAATGCAACCCAACACAAAATTGTAAGCTTTCTTGAAATACTGTGAGATTGTTCTGATTTTTTTGTTTTTTGGTGTGTGTGTGTGTGTGTGTGTGTGTGTGTGTGTGTGTGTGTGTGTGTGTGTTTGTAATTTGATGATTGTGTGGCTCTTGAGAGGGAACTCTGTAGGTAACCTGTTTCTATGCCAAAGGTTGGATGTTTCTGGTGATAGGAAACCAAAGCCTCCTCCCTCTCAAAGCTCATGCTACCTTTGAGCAGGTCTGAGAGTCAAACCTTTGAGGAAGATAAAGAGAAGCCACTCCTTGAACACAAGTCATAAAACATTGAGAGCAATCACCAAAGTCTTCCTGTGAAAAGTCTTCATTTTATAGAGAAAAAAAAATTGAGACAAAGAGAATTGATGTTTTTTGACCAAACTAACACAGTTAATAACACACTGGTAAACGAATGGCCAGACTTATTGGTTCCCTGTTCCATGTCTGTTCTCAGAACATTCCACTCAGTCACTTCTAAGTGACTTGAGGCGCACACCTTGAGATTAACAAGGCTAGTCCTTGGTGAAAGCTGGACCCTGACCCTCTCATACACCGTCATTCTAGACCACCCAAACAGCTCGTCTTCTATGCTGTGGGATGTTCTGTATGGCAAATGTTTTGCTCTGATTGGTTAGTAAATAAAACACTGATTGGCCAGTAGTCAGGCAGGAGGAAGTATAGGCGGGACAAGGAGGAGAAGAATTCTGGGAAGTGGAAGACTGAGGCAGAGAGACACTGCCAGCCGCCATGATGACAAACAGCATGTGAAGACGCCGGTAAGCCACGAGCCATGTGGCAAGGTATAGATTAATGGAAATGGATTAATTTAAGATATAAGAACAGTTAGCAAGAAGCCTGCCATGGCCATACAGTTTGTAAGCAATATAAATCTCTGTTTACTTGGTTGGATCTGAGCGGTTGTGGGACTAGAAGGTGAGAGAGATTTGTCCTGACTGTGGGCCAGGCAGGAAAACTCTAGCTACACTTCTACAATGCTAAATGCCCCCTGTTCTGTGCCATGCTTGGAGGGGAAACCACCAGAAAACCAAGCCTAGATGGCCATGTTGTTGTAACACGAGGAATGCCTATAATCCCAGCACTCAGGAGGCTAAGACAGGAGGACTGGAAGCCAGCCTGGGGAATATGGCAAAACCTTATCTCAAAAACTCCTCCCCCCGCCACAAAAAAAAAAAAAAGAGGTACCCATAGGGATACTCTGGCCTAGCTTATCCTGCAGAGGGACAAGTGCAGGCCCTGAGGGGAGGGGCACCAAGCGAGCTCTGCTTCTGGTTCCCAGGAAGGTGACCAGTGATGATGAACGTGTGATCTAAACGCTGAAGGTCTCCGCAGCAGACTTTTAGATATGCAGCAGAACTCCAGGGGTTCTCCAGAGGCTCCTAGTCCTTGTCATCTGGAATTATTAAGGCTAACACGGAGCAGCCCAGGACAAGCTGCTTGTCATCTTTGAGCTTAGGTGCCTCACCTATCAGCTGGAGTCGGAAATACCTAGCTTTGAACCATAGCATGGAGTGAACCGCACAGCTCATCGGGCGGCCAGCAGCGCTCCTGGCAAACAGGCTATGTCCCGTAACTGAGGGCTATCAGGATTCTTAACAAAATATAAACATCAGACCCACAGATTCCTCTTCTGAATGTCTTCCTTCCCACCACACAGCATGCTTTAAGGACACACGCGGTGGGACACAGCATATTTTGAACTCTCAAGTCTCAGTGGCAGAGTCTGGCCTAAAGTGCTGTGCTTGGTGGGTTGAAGATGGTATCACTTCAGGATATTGTCCTGAACTTCCCCTTTTTACATTGGAATCTAATTTCCACGCGCTAGAACCAGCTAGAAGACCAAGGATGTAGATTGTTGGTGGAGAACGTGCCTAGAATTAGATCACAAGTTTGATTCCCAGCATGCAAAGCAAACACACAAACAAACACACACAGGTGATCAGGGCTCTGCCATCACAAATGGATGAACTCAAGGCACCACTTGGCAAGAGATAGGCTGTGCACTAGACACCTTGCCGACCGGCTGTTCGAGCTGCTCCATTCCCAGGCTAGCCCACGGATGGACTGAGCCCAAGTGGTGCCTTGAATTACCTCGGGACACTGCCACCGAGAAGGCCATCATCTTATATAACCCCTCAACCCTGGTGTAGAGCTGTGAATCAGGATAAACCTCTCTTATTGATAACTTATTCCATCTGTGATGTTGTGTAGTTAGCAACAGCGAGCAGCCAGAGACAGGGTGTCAGGGAGAGCTTGGGCTGAAAGATGGCGACCCTTACCGCACCGCTCTGCTCTTTCAGAGGTATGTCAGATCCGGTATCTCCCTCGAGGCTGACGGAGTCAATGCACTCAGCCAGCGTGTCCTCAGCCACCTCTCCATTGAGGGGGTTCTCCTCGGCAGCACTGGCCTCGGACTGCTCTAGAAGCCCTGTAGGGACAGTCTCTGCACATGCAGCGGTGGTCTCATACTGCTCTCCTGCGTGGTCAGCTGGCGCCGGCTCATTTGAAGTCACTGTAGCCGGACCACACTGCACTTCTGCATCTTCAGCTGGGGGGTCACTAGGGGGCATCTCAGCAACATCTTCTCCGACGTCATTGGCTATGATGTCACTGGCATCATCAGACATTTTAAGATCTGTCAAAGGGAATCACAAACACTTGTATTGGCAACATCCATTCAATTCAATTATGCCAAGTGGGGGTAAGCTCTCTTCATAGGAAATCTTTGTGACCTTGTGTAGCCAGAATAATGGCTTATAAAGTTATCTATCTTTTATCCCTGGTCCTTGTTGAGTGTCTTACATGGCAATAAGAACTCTGGTTGCTACTGAGGATCTTGGCATGGGAAGGCTGTCTTCATTTCTCTGAGTGGCCCTAACTGTAGTCACAAGTTCCTCATAGCCACAAGTGTCCTCTCCAGAGTGAACAGAAGAGGGTTGGACATGATGGAGAAGCAGAGTGTCATGTGGAGAAGAAGGTGACATGATGACAGTCACAGAAACTGAAGTGATGCACTTTGAGACTAAAGGGAGGAGCCGCAAGTCAAGGACTGAGGCAGCTACCAAAAGCTGAAGAAGGCAAGGAAACAATTCCTCCCTTCCAGAGTCTAGGAGGAACAGCCCGGCCGCCATCTTGATCTAAGCTCAGGGGAAATCCATGTCTGATCTCAGACCTCTAAACTGTAAGACAGTAAATGTGTGTTGTATGAGCCATGGAGTCTGTTGGAAGAGGCTCTGAAGTGACTCAGTCTCCAGGTCACTCATGGCTCAAACTTCCATTCTATCACTTACTGAACGTGTGCCCTTTAAGCCTCAGTTTCTTGATCTGGAAAATGATTTTGAGACCAGCCTGAACTACCTAGGGAGAGACTATGTCTCAAAAAAGCAAACAAAACAAAACAAAGAAGTAAATAAGAATGAAAAGAATGAAGAACGGCTGGTAACCACCTGAGTTTGATCCCAAACCCACACGATGGAAAGAGAGACCCTGTTCCTGTGATTGGTCCTCTGGCTCCACAAGTGAATTACCGCAAGTGGGAACCCCTCCACACAACAAATGAACGAATGAATGAATAATTATAAAACTTTTCTTTCAAGAAAAACATGTATCTATCCGTGAACTTGTTTAAAAAGTGCTATTAGTTTTACGACATCATCAAACACACACAAGAAGGACTTACAGACACACATGGCTCCTGGTGACCACAGTCCTTTGTAAGAGCTTGTTGTGGTTCTCAAACCCCTGCCCCATTCCACAGACAGGGAATAGGAGAGTGACAGTTTTAGGGGCTCAAGGAAAGGGGAATGAGAAGTGACAGCTAATGAAGATGAGGGTCCTCTGGGAGGGGACAAGAGTGGTGGTGGCTGGATAGGTGTGCTAATACACCAAAGACCACTGACCAGAATGCCTAAAAACAGCCAACTCCATAGAATGTGGATTTTATGATCTGTGAATTGCAGCTTAACATGCTGACACTGAGAAAGGTCTATGCCAGGGTAAGTAATTCTGGTGGCCGACTGGATCTCTCTCCATGTCTTATTCTTAATGGCAGGCTTCCCTGTCTTGTGTGTTTCTCACAACAAATCCTACATTTCTGCCAACAACAGTTAAAATCTCAGTGCTGTTGTCCAGAAAGCCTTCACCCTTTTGAGAATACATAGTGTATCAAAGTCACGGACTCTGAAGAGAACCACTGCCGTTTTCCTAAACCAGTATAATTTCCAGCTGCATTCCGAATATGCATCCTTATGTCCACAGGTAAGTGGTTCTTGCCCTTCATCAAAGAAGCTTATTTGCAGTCAATGAAGATCATTTCAGAAAGCCAAAACTGGTCAGTGGGGTGCCTGACCCCAGTCAATACATTTACAACACAACTCTTATACCTAAGACTCAGGACACTGTGGAAGAGAGGGCAGAAAGACTGTAAGATCCAGAGGACCAGGATGGTTGCTGTGAGGTGGTGTCTGCCATGTAAGCCAGGGAAGCTGCACCCAGGAAATCTTAACAATATAGTCACCCAATTAAGACCTGCCTAATGACAACATCAGCTGACAAGCGGGAGCGGGTAGGAGAAATCTCACAAGGCTCCGCCCCTCAATGAAGAGCTACAGGCAGTTAATGGCTGCTGAGAGGAGACTCGGTCTTCAGGGATGGACCCCTGATTGGTTACCTAAACCCAAGTGGTCAGGCGTAATCAAATATTCATATGAGCGGCACTAAATGGATTCAGCAGGTTGTATTCAGCAAATTTACACACATATATGTACATAGGTATGTAATAATCATTGAAGAAGAGGTCATGAATTTAGAGGGAATGGGGAACATGGGAGGAGTTGGATGGGGTGACGGGGGTGGAAATGATGTAAATAAAGTACAAGTGCATAAAATTCTGAAATTAAAAATTTAAATTAAAAGAGAATATAAAACATCCAGAGCTATGATTTGCTTACAGTAGCCAGGCTATGCAAATGTATTGCTTTCTGTGAGTTAGATACGGTAAGCTCCATTTTGCAGATCAGAAGACCGAGGCTTAGAGGGCACCCCTTCAGTAAATGACAGAATTACAGTTTGAGAAGTGTCTGACCTTGAGATTGAACCCCATCAGAGCCTGAGATGTTCAGAAGCCACGGCCATTTTCCTACTTACTCATCGTGGACCTGCTCATGATTTCCCCTTTGGGTTTCCTTCTCTCCTTCGGCTATTCCCCAAATCCACATTCCTTGCCTCCTGGGTCAAATTATATGGCTTTCCTGCCTACATCTTGGAGACTCCCCATTCCTAGCTCCACTGAGGTGCCGTTATACCCTCCTACTGCCTCCATCTGAGGCCCCACGCTCCGATCCACTGTTCCTTTCCAAACATGAAATGAGACGCTACGATCTGCAGACACGTTCACAACCGACTGCAGCCGGCGATTAAAACCTAATCCTCCACAATGGGAGGGCCAGAAGACATGCCCTCCACTAAGGCTATCAGACACAGAACGGTGAGAGAGGCACCAGCGCGTTCGAAGGGCTTTGACAGGGCTCTTCTCCTTTTACCAGACCTCGGGGTTGAAGACACTGCTGCTCAGTTGGAACGAACTAAACGTAATGAGTTTAACTGGGCCCGGAGTAGCCTGGTTGCCAAGGCAGCGTTGACTCACCAAAGGCCAGGTGAGCTGTATGCAGTTACCACAATGCGCAGCACAGGCAAAGCAATGACTATGATGACGTGCGTGACTCTATGCGCTTTGGTAATGGCTGACTGATCAGATAAGAAGTCTGTTAAGTGTTTATTCTCTCTGAATTGAGCCGATCCATTGTTTTGCTTACGTATTTAAGGTCTAGGTAAAATGATCACATCCTTCATTCTTTGTGGCTCCCAACTAGATGTAATGTTTCTTCTGAATTCCCAGAGTGCTTTGCTTCTACCTCATCTCAGACAATTACAATTATCTATCTGATTAAGGTTACTTGAGGTATTGTTCTTATACTGTAAATTCAGTGAAGACAGGGATCTTGATTTTTTTAAAAATAATTTACACGTGCGTTTTCTGCATATATTAGGAAGCTCAAGAAATATTCTCAACACTTAAGATTGTGTGCTTACGGCAGGTGTTTTTAAATGACTCTAAGATGAGATGTTCCTTCACGTCTCAGATGTGGTCTGTCACTATAACAAATTCCTGAGATAATCAACCTATGAAGACGAAAGTTTTATTTTGACTCAGATCTTGGGAGGGTTTGGTCTATGTCTGGTTAGCCCATAACTTCTGAGCCAAGTCACACATCATAACAAGAATGGATGTCACTTTGTGGCCAGAACCTCTCATTTCATAGTCAAGAAACAAAATAGAAGAACTGAGCGCTCTCTCTCTCTCTCTCTCTCTCTCTCTCTCTCTCTCTCTCTCTCCCCCCTCCCTTCAAGGGCATACTCCCGATGACTGGAATCCCTTCTACTGGTCCCCACTTCTGAAGTTCCCACCTCCCTTTAGTGCCAAGACACTAAGCTGTGAGCCCATGGGCCTTGGAAGAAAACTTAATTTTAAATATAAACTCTAAAATTAGATTAGAATATCTCTTTTTAAACCCCAGTATGCACTGGAACTTCAAAACTCCTGTAAGTGAGTCTACAGATGAGAAAGGCAAAGATTATTCCCTTTGCTCTAGCTGGTGTGTGAAGTCTAAGGTAGTCAGTGTTGGTTGGCTGTGGGCGGCCAAGGCATCCATCCAAAACCTTGCCGAAGCAGTAAAGATGACTCAAGGCCACCGTGCCGAGAGGGGGCTGTTGCGTTGGGTCACAGGAGTAGGATAGAACGGATCGGCCAGCAAGGGACACTTGAAAAGCTATTGTCACTTAGAAGCCGATGATGAAAACTCTGTGAGTTGGGTCTGGCCCAGGGTAAGAGGCTGGCAAAGTACAACTTGCTGCAGAATCTTGCCCTTTGCCCTGCCCTGCTTGGGCAAATACAATTTCATTGAACACAGATGAACCTTTCTGTTCACGTGCCATTATTGCTTCTCTACAACGGCAAATCACTGCAGGCGTAACACCAACCACGTGGCTGTAAAGCAACCGAGATGCAAACACTTCCTGTCCAGCCTGGCTATACAGAGAACGCTACACAGCCCCAGACCGGGGACCTAAAGACGTCTCTTTCTTGCTCTTGTCTCCATGCCCGATCTCCCAGAGACAATCATTCCAGAAAAAAACAGCACATCCACACATCCACATCATTTTTATCTCTGGTTTTTTGTCTGTTTTGTTTTATTTTATTTTTCAACTATAGCCAGCTTTATCTTATCTGATACTTTTATTTCTTTGTAAACTAACTTGAACACCCTTATTATTGGTCTGGACCATTTAAGAAGCACCAATCTACTTTACTTTTTTCTAGTCTTTTTTTTTTTTTCCTCTTTTTTTTCTTTTTGAGACAGGGTCTTATTTTGTAGACTGGCCTAGAACTCACTCTGTAGCCCAGGCTGGCCTCAAGCTCAGAGATCTGCCTGCTTCTGCCTCCCGAGTGCTGGGATTAAAGGTGTGTATCACCATGTACAGCAATTTTAACTTTTCTGTAAGCAGGAATATGAGAACAAATGTGGCCATGATAAACATTAATGGGCAAATGAAAACCACAATGGATACTTCTGTGATTTGTCTTAATTATGTTATTGTAACACTTACAAGTATTCTAACATACTGTGACATATGCCATATGACCTACATGCATGTTAATAAATTTTAATTTATATCCTGAGTGACTGGCTAATACCTATATTGCTCTATCTAGGGACACAATATCCAGAGGTCTTTAGTAGGCATTCAAAGTTTATCACTGGGTGTCTACCCTTTGAGAGGTCTCAGCTACCATCCTCTTGGATGTATGTTTTAGGGTATGCCAAATTGCATAAATGTAGAAATCCATTTCCACATGACATAGCAAGTCCTTAAGACATGTGCTCCAGGCAGAAATAATGCATGGATGTCCCCTGTCCTTTCATGCCCAGGGCCTAAGATTATGCCAAACCAGCAGCCCATGGTCCTTTGGAGTTGGGTTTTTCTAGAGCTTACAGGAACAGACGGTGTAACCAAGCCTGCTTGCTAGCATACATGTAGGCATCCAACAGAAGCCCAGGGGGACTTCAAGGGAATACCAGTCTTGTAGGGAAGCAGCAGAGGACAGGAGCCCAGCCCTCAGCTGCCTCTGGTGGCCAAACTGCCTTTGGTTAGTTCTCAAGTACAGAAAAACCACTGCAATTACAGGTCTCCTGGTGTCCGTGTTGTGTTCAACCAACAAACACCAGCCCTTCGGAAATAGGCAAAGAATAATCCACAAGTTCAGTGGGGGTTGCTAAAATGAATTTACAGAATGCCTACACTTCAGAAAGGCCGAAATAGTTATAAGGATGAGCCCTATTTTAACGTCTAATTATATTCCTAATTGGCTTTTATTTATTATTTATTTACATTAATTTATTTCTGATTTCTGTTATAGGTCTGATTTTTCTCTATTACCTAACAAGACAAAGAACAAAACAATCTTTTTCACCTTTTCTTGCTGTTTTGCTTTTTTTTTTTTTTTTTTAAGACGGGATATCATTTAGCCTAGGCTGGTCTTGCTATGCAGCCAAGGATAACCCTGCCCCTTTGATTCTCCTGCTGTCGCCTCGAGAGTGTAAGATTACAGACATTCACCAACACGTCTGTTTTTACAGTGGATGGGGTGGATGGAACTTCAGGCATTACTAGGCAGGCACTCTACCAACTGAGCGACATTCCAAGCCCTCGTCTGTTCGTTCTGATAGACCGTCACTGGTTCTAGATGATACTGTGATGGGGGACATGTCATCCGTTTTAAGACTGTGCCCTTCTGTCTGTCACCACCAGAAACTGTGCTCTGAATGGACAGCTGTTTCTGAGCAGGGACTAGGGTAGCCCGCAGGACTCAGCTGTAGTGAGCGCCACCCGTCCGGGATAGGTGCATCACTTCCTATCTGCACAGTTGGGAGTCTCTTCTGATTTTGGTGTGGTAAGCTGATCGCTGCAGCCATGTCCGTGGCTTTGACCCACACAAACAAGGAGGCTGCTTCAGGAAGCTCCAAGGAGAGGAAGGGGGATGAATAATGAAGCCTTTGTAGGGTGGGAAGAAGTTAGTTTTTCATGAGCAAATTTATGCATCACCAAAAATGCTCCTAGACCCATCAGAGCAGCTATATCACAGCGCCCCCAGTAAGTGCAGAGGGCGTGCAGATGACGTTTCAGAAATGAGAAATGTGTGAGGGGCTAAAACAAAACCGTTAAAAAGTCATCCAGGGATGGAGTGCGGCTCAGTGGGAGAATGCTTACCTAACACTCACAAGGCACCGGGTTTGATTCCTAGCTATGAAAAAATGAAAATCAAATTAACAGAAGGAAGGAAAAATGGAAAGAGAACTATGAAAAATAGCCTAGTAGATAAACAATACCCCTGAACTAGCGTTAAAAGAGACTCTTGACCACAGCTTTGGTGCAAGTATTCAGGCTGGCAGGAATATGTGCAAATACCTAGGGTCAGAAATAAGCCTAGACAGTCAGGATGCACATCTGTGTGGCTGAGACTAGACATGTGTGGCTGCATGGAGGAACAGTGAGGTAGACTTTGAAGTGGAGAGGGCTGAGCAGTGGCCTGTGGGTCTGGTTACAGTGTCTCTTTGCAGGCAAACAAGAAGTTTGCTCATTCTCCCTGGCTTCCTGCTCCTTCCTCTGTGAAGCCAGAGCGGGATAACATGATCTGGAAACTTTGTTCCCAAGTCCTGACTGTAGAGAAACATCAGGACAGGGTTTTAAGGTTTTCATAAATTTAAATTTATTCAAAGTAAAGCTCCGCCTTCATCGTGCCATTTAGCATTCATGCTTTTCTTGGTATTAAAATGCGGTGAAAATGTAGTGACTTATTTTTTAAATGGCCTCACGGGATGAGATGCAAATGTGGTAACATGATGCTCTGTCCCAGATCCCCTCCCTTACTTTACAAAAGTGAGGCTCAGAGAAGGAGAGGGTAAATCTACAGAGGAGAGGCTCCTAGACCTGTCCGGTTTCCACAGTGCACACTCTGGGCACCCAGGCCCATCTCTACACCTGACAGGCATTTTCTGAAGCACAGGAGAGACCTATATTTGCTATGTTTAAAAAAAAAAAAAAAAAAAACCAAGCCGGGCCGGGTGGTGGTGGTGCACACCTTTAATCCCAGCACTCGGGAGGCAGAAGCCAGGTGGATCTCTATGAGTTCGAGGCCAGCCTGGTCTACGGAATGCACCAAAACTACACAGAGAAACCCTGTCTCAAAACAAAAAACAAAAAACCAAAAAAAAAACCAAAAAAAAACAAAAAAAAAAAAACCCAAATAAGCCGGGCTGGAGAGATGGCTCAGTGGTTAAGAGCACTGGCTTCTCTTCCAGAGGACCCAGGAGGGTTGGATTTCCAGCACCCACAATGCAGCTCAAAACTCTCTGTAATTCCAGCCCCAGGGGATCCAACGCCCCTTTCTGGCCTATGGACACTCCATGTACACGGCTCACAGACACATGTATGCCCATACACATGTAAATAAATAAATAAATATTAGGGATATTCGGTGGCCCCTCATGATCCAAGGCCACCCTATCTCTTGCAACTCAACACTTCTTACGCTTTTGCCTTCCCACACGGGTCCTCACACTGCTCCTAAACCTCCAGGGTGGCTGCCTCCACTGATGTCACGACTAATTCCCATTCCCTTAGCTACTCAACATCCAGTGTCACCTTTAACTTTTGAAAGTGTTCTTTGTCTACTCCACACCCTCCAAACAATGAACTGTTCCCGTGCCGAGACTTTCACCGACTTCTCTCTTGCCTTTAGAGGTCTCTCTTCTGTATCATCCTTCAGGCCTGTTACCCACAGGACCTTGCTTCATTCTGACCCACAAATATTTACCGAACCGAAATATATTGCGTTTGACACTGACTTCAAAGAAACGATGCTTCATATAAGCCTAGACTGATGGAAGAAACAGCTACTAACACGTCGGAACCCCCGAGGTTCAGGAAGGTCCCCCTGCCCCCCTTCAAATTCCTTCTGCACTGGCTCGCTGCTGCCTCAGATTGCACCCTTAGAGTTTCATTCTTTCGCTGACAGCTTTCAATGTAAGAAGTTAATCAGAACAGCTCAGCATTGATAGCAGAAATGAAGGAGAGAGCTTAGAAATATAGGTTGGGGAGGAAGGAGCCTCTAGGAAGTCCAGGGAGCTTGGAGACGCCTCTCAGAATGACCCTTGGCTTGGGCTGTGGTGTGCCAGGGAGAAGTTCAAGGGGTAATGATTTTAAAAGCCATCTGCTTCAATCAAGAGACTCAGGGTGGAAACTGTTGGTATGGCCCAGAGAGTGCTCCAATAGCCCGCAGAAAGTCCTCCTTTAAGAAAAGTCGGTGGAATCCGGGCGCTGACTGGCAAATACTCACCAGATTCCTTGGAGAAGACAAGCTGGCTAGATAGAGGGACTGTATTTAGGGGTGGGGAAGAGGGAACCCAAGAGGGGACTCCATGCGTGCTAGCATACGGTGTTGCTTGGGCAGGAGAGCAGGCATGCCGGGAGGGGTGGTGGATTAGGATGGAGACCAGGGCCTGAGCTTGGTTTTCCGAGGGTAAGGTGAGGGCAGGCACACTCTAGGGATGGAGGCCTTTGCCTTGCAGGGACCGGATCCCTCAGTGCCTTGCCCTGGGAGGACCCTACCGCGCTCGCCCCCCGACTTGGGACACTTGGGGAAACTTTTCAGACTGGCTGGTGCCAAGACTCCGGCAGCACGGCTCCGCGGAGCTCCAGGCGGGTCGAGGGTGCAGACCCGGCGTGCGGGCGTGTGGGTGTGTGCATGAGCGTGGACATCGAGCGACACACACTCACACACACACACTCACACGCCCGCACCCACCACGCAGGGCCCTCGGCCGCGCCGCCCGCGCCTCCCCCGACCTTCGTCCCCAAGCTGGCTGGTTTCTCCGGACCACGTCTCCGCCGACGGCTTCTCACGACCCACAGAGGACCGGGGGTCGCGGCGCTCGGGTCCCCGCCCGCCCGGGAAGGGGATGGGGAGAAGGCGCCCCGGGCTCTTACCGCTTGGCCGCCGAGTGCGCGCGGGAGCCCCGGGTCCCGCCCCGCCACGTCGGCAGGACCAGCGGGGACGCGGCTGCAGGGGAGGGACCCGCCGAGCTGCCCCGCCCCGGGCCGCCCGCCTACGCCCCGGGCCGGCCCAACTGCAACCGGACCCGCAGGGAACTCAGCGGTCCCAGCTCGGTGGTCCCGGCTGAGCGCCGGGTCCCTTGCCTCCCTTTCTGAAGCACCCGGAAAGCTCTGCACGTTCCTAAGGAAGGGGTCCCCAGGGCTACACGGTGGGATCCCCAGGTTCTAAGTTACGTGGAATTCTCTGACCACGTCATCGGTGGGAGTGGGATGTTATTTAAAACAATCACAAAAGGAAATCAATCAAACTTTTTAGAAGGCCACCTTGGAAATAGGGAGCAAAGCCCAAGTTCATTCTCTTTGGCCTGGGAATTGCCCATCTGCGTTTGGCGTGGAAAAACGTTATTTGTCCAGAGCAAACAAACTGTGTGTGTGTGTGTGTGTTGATTTTAACTACTTATGCTGTGGATAGCCGGAATCACTCTGGGAACCCCTCCATCAGGGATTAGTGACATGAACTATAGTAATTCCAAACAATCAGGTCAGCTGTATCAAAAAACATGATTTATTTCGATGAAGGGCATATAGTAAGGCCTTCCTTAATATGGGTCTAAACAATTAGTTAGGGGCGGGGGAAGCTAACTAAATGTATGCATTAGTAGGAACTACTTTCGTAAATATGTATGTGTTCACGATTCATATAAAAATTAGGGAAAACAATTTAGAAACAGTGGATCTTTCTGACTGGTGTGTTTAAGGCTAATTTTCTCCTTTTCCCTTCACGGGTCACAGTCTTCTTTTTAAAGTGGTGGCACACGCCTTTAATCGCAGCACTCGGGAGGCAGAGCCAGGAGGATCTCTGTGAGTTCGAGGCCAGCCTGGTCTACAGAGTGAGTTCCAGGAAAGGCGCAAAGCTACACAGAGAAACCCTGTCTCGAAAAACCAAAAAAAAAAAAAAAAAAAAATGGCTTGCACTTGCTAAGAATTTATGAAGTTGAGGTAAAACCAAGGTGTGACCTTTGACCTGTCTCTTGTTGATCCCGGGCTCAAGCAGTTGACTACTTGGTAGTTGTGTGGCTGTGGCTGCCCTGGGTAGCCTGTGGCTGTGTGCACTGTGGATTGTGCAGTGTGGAGTAGCCCCAGGGACACAGAGAAGGGATCTCAGCTCCCTACCCTTTCTCCTTCACTACTGCCCTTGGCTTCATCAAATACCTGCTCTACGAAACTTTGCACGTATTGAATGAGTTGAACTAAATGAAAGTTGCATTTAGGTGCCACGCTGGAGCCAAGGGTTACTTTAATTCTCTCTTGGGGCCTGGGAATGAAGATTGCAGGAGGTATATCCCCTAATGGGGAGCCTCATTTCACAGGGAAGTAAACAAGCTGAAAGACCCCCGAAGGTAGTCTTCCCTCTGGAGAGACCCTCGCCCAGAGATCACACCGAGACCACAAGTCAGATGCAAACAGCAAGAGGCTTTATTCCGGAACACGGGTACCCGGGGCGACACAGTCCCTCCAGAGGCTGAAGAGACTGGCGCGCCGACGGGCTGGAGTGGAGGGTTTTTATAGGGTCGGGCAGCGGAAGGGCGGGTACAGAAGCAGGAAGCATAGTTTACAGGGTTCTGATTGGACGACTCATATGAGGCCATGGTTTACAGGGTTCTGATTGGGCGACTCATATGAGGCCATGGCTTACAGGGTTCTGATTGGACGATTCATATGAGGCCATGGCTTACAGGGTTCTGATTGGACGACTCATATGAGGCCATGGCTTACAGGGTTCTGATTGGACGACTCATATGAGGCCATGTTTTACAGGGTTCTGATTGGACGACTCATATGAGGCCATGTTTTACAGGGTTCTGATTGGACGACTCATATGAGGCCAGGTTTACACTCAGGGCAGCTCGTGGTTTTTCCCCCGAGCTCGACACGCCTGCTGACCTGGCTCCCATCCAGGGTACAAACTGTCCCTCCGACCCTCCAGTTCCCTGTTCTGGGGCCAGGTGGCCGACCGCAGACACCCCGCTCGTTCCTGCGCCCATGTCCTCCAACCGAACCCTCCCCGTACTCCTCAGGCCCTGCTCACGATGGCGTCAGGCCAAGCAAGCATGCTGGGGGCCCCTCAGCACCACCCCCAGAAGAGTCCCGGGGGTCCCGGCCTGCACCTCCCTGCAGGGCTCCCCAGTCCTCAGGCCGCGCCACCCCCGGGGGCACCCGGGCCCCAGCCCGCACCGCCCGGAGGGTCCCCGGCCCTTGGCCTGCTCCATCACGCAGGGTCCCCGGCTCTCGGCCTGCTCCATCCCGCAGGGCCCCCCGGGCGCCCGGGTCGCGGCCCGCACCACCCTCGCCGGCGGCGGCGGCACCGGGCGCTGGCGCCGGGGCAGCGGCGCGCGATCGGGCTCGAGGACATGGCGGGCCCGGGCTGGGAGCCTGCGGTCTCCGCCCGCCGCGCTACGACGCGGGGGCCCGGGCGCGCGGGGCCGCTGCGGGGGCGCGCATGGCGGGCGCGGGCGGCTGGCGCGGGGACGGGGATGCGGCCCGGCCTGCGCTGCCCCCCGGCTCCGCTCCTGGCAGCCTTTCAAAGCGAGGACACAGACTGAAGCGGAGGGCCTCGTAGACAAGTGGGGTGATAGTATATGGATAACGGTGGCTGTGCCCTGCAACTCTGTACAAACCATTCTTCTAGGACGCCAGCCAATGACTGGTACACACCTCCCGGCATCTACACCCAAGCACACTCAGCTCTTGCACTTAGATCTTCTCTAGCTTTGTGGCCCTCCCTCCTTCCTGCTCTTGCTCCTGTTAGCACCCATTTAATATGTTTATGTCTTTGAGTATGAATGTCATCATAAGATACGTTTCTGAGTGTGTATAGTTTTTTCTGTACCGACATGATGTTATGCAGGAGACATTCAGTCTTCACTCATGAGTGATTATCTGACTGTGTTGGTACCTTCTAGATCTTTTGTTGCCATGGGGTGCCCCATAATGACATCAGATGAATTTTACTCCCACACTTGCCTTAAGTGGAGGATGTCTGAGCTTCCAGCTCCTTGGACGTGTATTTCAGGCCATAGCAAATATCCTCATCTAGGATGGTTCTCTGACATCCTTGTCCAGGATGGGACTATGGGTTGTACAGGTTCGTTTTTCTGGTTTTCTAGGTTCTTCTTCTGAATGGGGACTGGCCTCCTTTCTGAGGCTTCTCTTTCTGTGTTGGTTATGCCAACGGAGCAGGGTGCTGGGTGTATCGGTGACAGAAGAGTCACAAGACATAGTTACCTTTCTAGAGCTTTATAGGGGGAGAGAGAGGGAGAGAGGGAGAGGGAGAGAGGGAGAGGAGAGGGAGAGGGAGAGAGGGAGAGGGAGAGAGGGAGAGGGAGAGGGAGAGGGAGAGGGAGAGGGAGAGGGAGAGGGGGAGAGAGAGAGAGAGAGAGAGAGAGAGAGAGAGAGAGAGAGAGAGAGAGAGAGAGAGAGAGCAGGACTGCGCAGAGGGGGAATATGGAAGGAGAGAGCGTGGAAAAGAGAACGCACAGAGGGCACGCCCACTTTTTAGACTGGGACACTGTCGCAGGCTGATGACGTAAATAAGGACATAATCCTTACATCCTGTACCCTCACCAGCATTTGGCTGCTGAACTTTCTGATTTTGCCAGTCCATTGCATGTAAAGCACCACGTATCTTACCATTCCTTTATCTGATCACCATTTTTGGAGAGTGGGGTGGTGTTGGAGACCTGGCAGTCCTGGAACTAGCTCTGTAGTGCAGGCTGGCATTAAAGGAACGTGCCACCACCTAGTCACTATTTCTTATACACGTCCACCTTTCTGGTTCTTACGAAAGTGTTTTTCTGATCTTTTATGCCCATCAGTGAATTTAGACACATTAATACTATGTATTCAGTCTCAAATGAATAAAGGGGATTGCTTTTACCTAAAAATCAAATAAATTTAAATCCAAAATTTTTTTTTAAATAGCAACAAACCTCATTCTTGTCCCTCTAATGCCACTTTTATCATCATCATTTGTGGTGGGCCACAAGAATATATTATAGAGATTCAGCTGTGTATTAAAGCTGAACTTTGACTGGCCAAGGGTCTGTCAAAAGGCAAGCCATTTATTATGAATATTTGGTGTTACCCAGCCTTTAATATTTCAGCTGTCTTCTGCTATAAAATTCTTGCATGCAAAAATAGTCCCAGACCATTTGGCAAACAGTTCAGCTCCTCAGACCTGCTGAACTTCTAGGTAACTTATTTCCCTGCTGGAGCCAGTACTTAAATAAAGTCATCTAGGCAAAACAAGCTGGCAGGAGACACATAGCTTTGTTTCTTGTGATAATGAAGCTCAGTCCATCCCCTTGCCTTGAGGCCTAGCGGCTCTCCAGAGCAATTGACTGAGAACAAAAGAGGTTCTTACATATCAAGGAAGGTAAGGCAACATCCAGGAGGATACAGAATGAGCGGTTCCGTTGGCAGGGGGGAAGGATGCTAAGGCAGGAAGGAAACAGTCATGAATGGTGACCTTAGAGGTCCAGGGGCAGGACAGGACTAGGCATTTTTCTATAGGAGAAGAGAGAAGAACGGCATGGACCAGGGAGAAGAGAAAAACACAGAGGTAAGGTAGATTGTAAGGCAGAAGGCTTGATGCCAGGAGTAGAGAGTAAGGAGAGATGGAGGGAGAAGGAACAGAGGATGAAGATGAGGCTGGAAGCATAAGAGCTTAGTTGTTAGCAGGACTTTGAGGAGATTAATCGATTCTTATTGTTTTTTTGATGTTTATGATTTATTTTTCTGTTTTTTTTTGATAATGATGAATGATGAGTTTATGATTTTCTTAGATGTTTTTGATATGATGATGTGTGTGAATGTATATGGGGCAGGTCGGAAAAGAGAGGGCAAAGAGGAACTGAGTGTCAGGATGGAACTGAAGCTATGCAGACAGGATTTCATCCCAGAGAAATAAAGTAGATGGACAAAGACCTTGGTGCATCTGGATTTATTCCTGCCCTGAATGCCTGACAGAGCTGTAGCTGTAAAGATAGAATTTTGTCTTAGAGGAATAAAGTTAACAGACATAAGAGCATAGTGTATGTAGATTTTTCCCCCCTCAGGTATCCCATGCCAGAGGTAGTAAAATCCCCAGACCCCTGGGTAATCCATAATCATCTTCTTCTTCATGATCATCATCATCATTTTGGCAGTACTAGGAATAAACTCAGGACTTTATAAATGCTAAACCTATCTTGGTCAACACGTATCAATCAAAGCATTCTTCTAAGGTCAACATTATATTTTGTTTGTATGACAATGTATCTGATTACTGTACAATCAGGTCATTTCTGGTTCCTTCCTTATATTTTCCCTGTGGAATAAAGAAATTGAAACTAAGGAATGCTTTTTATTTTCATAGTCCCAGAAAAACTGGAAAGTTGTCTGGATGTGACAAAGAGTGGAAACTGCTTTAGTCGAGATCGGTCTTTGTGAATTGAGCCAGAACTTAATCCCAATGTAGTCCTTGGCCCCTGTAACCCACCGGCCACTTCAAAAAACAGCACAGAGTGTTTCTCTCCTCTGCTTCTTCCAGTTCTGAAACCGTGACCCTTACCAAATCATGTCCCAGATGGGCCAGATATGTTTCAATGAACCACTGACGTCAGCATCCGTGACTTCTGCGCCTGCCTAGAGGCGGCCATTGCCTCTGCTGTACCAGCCGCTCTGCTGAGGGCAGCGGCCCCAGTCAGACAGCAGGGAACGGTTCCTTTTTCTCCTTTAAACACCACACCTATGCAGCGAAGACTTACCAACCGAACAATCCCAGCAACTGAGGTGGCCCCTTGGCCCCTCGTGCTCTTACGCACTGAAAATCAGTCCCTGTATTCTAAGGCAGCTACTTCCAAGCCAATTGGGTCTTTTCCAAATGCTTTACTTTTTCGCAACTTAATTTTTTTTTTAATTGATTTAAAACATCTTGGGCTGTTTGGAACATACAGCGAAGTCAAAGATAATAGGATAAATACTTATTTGTAGGCAAAAAAGGGAGAAAATGCTCAGATGTATCAGGTTTTAAATTTTTGACGTACTTATTTTAGAACCTTTATTTCAAAAGAAAAAATGTTAAGGATCTGTTTGAAAGTACACTCCTTTCTTTCTCCACTTTCTTGGAAGGTCACCATTGTCCCGAGGTAGTTGTGAATCCCTTCACCCATATTTTTGAGTGTCGATATTCTTACCTATAAATGTATAAAAATTATTTAAAGACTATAAATTATTTAAATTATACATAAATTAGTTAGAATTTCACAAATAACTATAAATACTTGCTAATTCAACATTAAATTATTCATTTGAGATAGGGTCTCAGGTATCCCAGGCTAGCCTCCAACTTGCTATGTAGACAAAGATATTCTTAAACTCCTGGTTCTCACTCAGCCAGGTGTGGTGACACACAGGCCTTTAATCCCAATACTCAGGAGGGAGAGGCAGGCTGGTCTCTGTGTGTTCAAGGTTCGAGGCCAGTCTTGTCTACAAAGCAAGTTCTGGGACGGCCATGGCTGTTACACAGAGAAACCAGGTCTCAGCCCTTGCCCCCCCACAAAAGAAACTCCTGATTCTCCTGACTCCCCTCCCCAGTGCTAGATTACAGGAGTTCTCCACTATACCCAATGTACATGGTGCTGGGAATCACAGCCAGGGCATCCTACGTGCTAGGCAATCACTCTACCAGTTTAGCTACATTCCCAATTCCAACAGTAAGTTTTGTCTGAGAATAATTATTGCTGTGGATATTGCGCTGTATAAATAAAATGCTGATTGTCCAGTAGCTAGGCAGGAAGTATAGGCGGGACAAGGAGAGAGGAGAATTCTGGGAAGTGGAAGGCTGAGGAGACAGCCGCTGCCAGCCGCCGTGCTGAGAAGCAACATGTTAAGATACCGGTAAGCCACAAGCTATATGGCAACTTACAGATTAATAGAAATGGGTTAATTTAAGATATAAGAACAGTTAGCAAGAAGCCTGCCATGGTGTAGATGTAACCAACCGTCTTATTAAATAAGAAACACAGAGCCGATTCAGAAAAGAAAGCCAAGAGGTCAGAGCTAAGAGTCTCACCCTTCCTGATTCAGCGATCCTCTTCAGCCAAGAGAGCTCTCTGAAAAGGGGACCTACTTCCTGTGTGTATGTCTTTATAGTCTTTCTGTTCTGCCTTCTCATTGGTTGTAACCCAAACATGTGACTGCCTCGTCACTGCCTGTATGTACCGCCCTCCAGGTCCTTAAAGGCGTGTGCCACCGCCGCCACGCACTTGCTATGGCTCTAATAGCTCTGACCCCAGGCAACTTTATTTATTAACATACAATTAAAATCACATTTCAGTACAAGTAAAATACCACCACACCACGGCCATACATTTTGTAAGCAATGTAAGTCTCTGTGTGTTTACTTGGTTGGGTCTGAGTGGCTGTGGGTCTGGCAGGTGAGAGAGATTTGTCCTGACCGTGGGCCAAGCAGGAAAACTCTAGCTACGAATCATGCTCATACACATGGCTCTAGGACACTCATTTTGATGTCCTTTTAGACACCCATTTGTGTCACAGTGCATCAGTTTCCTAGTTAGTGGGTATTTACGATGTTTCATATTTCACTCATTTACAGAGAATGCTGCAATAACTATCTTTGTACACATTCTCTTCCAAGTGTTAGAAATAGAAGAGTCGGGCTGTCCTTACTGGACATGTCCCAATCGCCCTCCATTGTGATTCAGCATGGTTGAACACTTTTTTCAACATTTTTCTTTCTTTTTCTCTTTGTGAGTGTGTGTGTGTGTGTGTGTGTGTGTGTGTGTGTGTGTGTTTTCATGTGTGTGGGAACATGTGTGTGGGCACATGCACATGGAGATTCAAGGTTGATGTTGTGAACCATCCTCAATTGCTCTTTTACCTTTTTCAAAGAAGCAGGACCTATTGTTCAAACCCAGAGCTCACTGATCTGGCTAGTCTCAACAGCCAGCTTCCTCTGAGAATCCCAGGTCTGCCAGACAAGGCTAGAATTACAGCAGCTGCCAAGCCCACCCAGTGTTTACTCGGGTTCTGGGGATCTGAACTCCAGGCCACACACTTCTGTGGCAAGCGTTTTAACCACTGAGTCATCCCCTCAGCCTTTCCCACAACTTTTCAAAAGCATGTATTATGTAGCAAGTGATGCTGGTTCTACCCTGGAGGCCCTAACTTGACAGCATGCCAGGAGGGATAAAGACTTTGTAGAGCCCATGAGACCTAGAGTATGGTGGGTGAGAAGGATTCCCCATCCATGCTTCTGAGTAAAAGGGAAGCTTTGCAGTTTTTTAATAGAAGGGTGCCATGATTATGGGGTCTGAGTCTAGCTGGGTTGGAGTGGAGGGGGCTGGATGGGTGGAGGTAAATGTAGAGGCCAATAAGGAACTACTTCACTTATCCCTGTGAACCAGTGATGGCGATGATGGCCTTGACCTTAACAATCTCATCATCATGAGAATGTGAGACTCAGCATGAGAAGGGCTTTGTTTATGAATCTATTTTGAAGAAAACCCAGAAAAATCTGTTCTTGGATTGGATGTAAGTCTTGATAGCTTCAACAAGGGAAAAGAGTTATTAATTACTTCCAGGATCTTGGACCGAGATTCTGGGAGAGTAGAAAGATCAAAGGCAGATGAGAAAGAATGTAAAGGGCAGTTTGGGAGATCAGGGTAGTGAGGATGCAAGTGTCTGGTTCTCAGCAAGAATGGTCTCACAAGTGTTTAGCAGGCAATTGGATGAAAGAGTCTGAAGTTCAGGGAAATCTGGGTTGGAGACGGTTACTGGGGAGTCACTGGCGTTGATGCCATGAGACAGGATGGAGTTAAGGAGGAGAAGCTCAGTGCCTGTGAGTTCACAGGGAATTAACTCAAGGAAGGGGAGGGAAGATGGGTGTCCAGAACGCCCAGAAAGAAAACCTTTTTAGTTGTTCTGGCCATATAAAATGCTGCTTGATAATTCAAGTGAGATGAAAAATGGAACTTGACCACTTGTGTTTGGCATTATGATAGTCAGTTTATGACCTTGAAAAGAGCTCTCTCTCTTGAGAGGCAGGGAAGGAAACCTGATTGGCGTGTATTTAAGAGAATAGAAGGAGAATAATTGTGACAGTGACTGGAAAAAATATATCAGCCGTGTTCTGATGTGAGGTGGAACAGGGATGAGGAGGCTGTGCATTTAAAGTAAGGGGTCTGCTTTCTAGAGGTGAAGAAACCACAACGCTGTGTGTAGAATCATATTGACGTTACAGCAGAGAGAGGCTAATCACAAGAGCGGCTTACTAAGGGGACAAGGCAGAAGGGGGTCCTGTGCTCCACAAGCAGTTCAGGTAGGCTGGCAGAGCTTTGCAAAGGGTTAGAGCATCGCTCTTCTGGAGAGGTCTGTTTTCTTTGTCTGACATGAAGCATCATCAACCAAGAATGCAGAAGGGGGAGTAATGTCAGAGGAGTAAAGAAGGACAAGGGCAGAGGGGTGAGGAAGGGGAGGAGAATGCTGGGCTAGGGAAGGACGGTGGGGAGGCTGGTAGGATTGCGCCCCCTTGAGGTTAGGACACAGTATGCATTTCACATGAGACCAGCCCTGAGTGGTACAGGTATTTGCTCCTGACTCCCTTAAGCAACTTGGGCTCTGTAGTCAGAAGTTTTCATGTGTCCTGGTCAGCCGGTGGTCGGGACAAATCTCTCCCACTCATGTACCCCAAGTAAGCACACAGGGGCTTATATTAATTATAACTGCTTGGCCATTAGCTCAGGCTTAATACTGACTAGCTCTTACATTTAAATTAACCCGTAATTCTTATCTATGTTTAGCCACATGGCTTGGTACCTTTTCTCAGTTCTGCCTTGTCATCTTGCTTCCCCTGTGTCTGGGTGGCAACTCCTGACTCAGCCTTCCTCTTCCCAGAATTCTCCTCATCTGCTTACCCAGCCTATACTTCCTGCCTGGCTACTGGCCAATCAGTGTTTTATTTATCAACCAATCAGAGCAACACATATTCACAGCATACGGAATGACATCCCACAGCAGGGCTCTGTGGTCCAGGGGAGAGAGCAGCTTAACTGAGATTGAGGAGAGAGGAGTGAGGTAGCTAAGTGTGAATGCAGAGGCACAGTGAGGGGATGGGTCATGATGTTTCTGACCAATGCAGTAAGGTTGGGGAATTGTTGGCATCAAAGGGAAAGACTTGAGGTGGAAATGGAAATCGGAACGCTGACAAATCAGACCATGGCTGGAGTACAGCCACTGGTGTTAAAAATATCTGGGATATAGCAGGGGCTTGCTACATGACTACTGAAAACCCTAGAATTGGCGAAGGGCTGGTGATGCTCACCTTGATGAACAAAAACATCAGGCAGACTGACATCAAGGACTGGCTTCAAATGTTGGAGGGAAAGACAGAAATAGGGAAATCAGAAAGAAAGTCAAGGACAGACACCTGCAGGCCCCTGTGAGAGTTCAGTTAGGAAAGCAGACACCAGGCTAGCACGCAGGTCTCAGCTCCTAGATCCTCCTCTGGCCTTGATAGACTCATAAGAAGAGCTTCAAAAATGGTATCAGCCAGGCGGTGGTGGTGCACGTCTTTAATCCCAGCATTTGGGAGGCAGAGCCAGGTATATCTCTCTGAGTTCGAGGCCAGCCTGGTCTACAGAGCGAGATCCAGGACAGGCACCAAAACTAAACAGAGAAACCCTGTCTCGAAAAACCAAAAACCAAAAAACAAACAAACAAACAAAACCAAAACAAAACCAAAAATGGTATCTGTGTCTGGCTCCTCTGACCATTTCTAAACAAATCAGGACCCCTGAGCATGTTGGCACACTCCTGTTTCCTACTGTTCTCACTCAGGCTTGGTCTCACCAAGTGTCTGGGTTTGTGACTGTCCCAGGAGTGTGCAGTGATACTCCACCAGGGGTGTCCGAATCTGTGTTTTCCCGTGGGAAGTGAGGATGCTCGGCTGTGTACTTCCCCGAGTGAGACTGTTTCTACTTCCTCTGCTATCCATCTGTTTACATCTTTGGCATCCTTTGCCCTCCCCTGTGGGTTCCTCGACCACATTTATAATGATTTGTTGAAAGCCGTATATATTTTTGATTCTATCATATGATTGTATGTACTACAAATACATTTTTTATGTAGCCATGGCTTGTCTCCCCCATGAATTCAATAGCAAATGTAAGCTTTAATATCAATACTTAATAATGTTTTGCTTCTGTCTGAACTGGGACAGGATATTAGCTGGCCTTGGGCCATGTTATCTTATTTATCCCACTGTGGCATTTTAAAAATTAAAGTAGGAGCTGGAGAGATGGCTCAGCGGTTAAGAGCACTGGCTGTTCTTCCAGAGGTCCTGAGTTCAATTCCCAGCAACCACATGGTGGCTCACAACCACCTGTAATGAGATCTGGTGCCCTCTTCTGGCATGCAGGCAAAACATGCAGACAGAACACTGTATACATAATAAATAAATCTTTAAAATAAATAAATAAATAAATAAATAAATAAATAAATAAATAAATAAATAAAAATTAAAGTAACACAACACATAAAGTTGGATAGGGTGTCACGTGCTTGCAATGTCAACACTGGAGAGCTGAGGTAGGAGGATTGCAAACTTGAGTCCTGCCTGTGTGATGCTGTCTCAAAAAAAATATGACATGTATATAGTATTTTTTTAAGGACAAAGGGACACAAGATGGTTCTTCTGGAAGACAATAGTTCTGAAGTAACCTCTGAGAAAAGCATTATGTGTGTTTCAGCAGATGTGTGCAGTCCTGGTATTAATCTCTCGTGGCTGGCATAATAAATTACCTTTAGCCATGTGGCTTAAAACAGCAGCAGTTTGTTCTTCTTAAGGTTCCAGAAATCAAAAAGTCGGAAATGAAGGCAGGGTGGTGCTCCCTCCAGCCTCCGGCTGCAGGTATTCATCAGCTCTGGACGTCAGTCTCTGTGTCTGAGTCAAACGGTTGTCTGTCTGTGCCTCGTGTGAGTCTTGGGACCTGGCATACTGTGATGCTGAGCACACAGTCTTGGGGCTGCCTACCCCTGACCATCTGCTTCTTAGCTGCTCCTGAACCAGTGTTAGGTGGTAGTGGTGGGGGCGGGGGGGGGGGGGGAAGTACTTATCTCACAGCACCTTTGTGAGGACTGGCATGTACTTGTAAAGAGCTCAGAGTCGAGCAGGCAGGCAGACAAGCCCTGCCAATGCGTACCAGGCCATGGTTCTGCAGCTTGCTGGGCTCCATTTGGTCTCACTGTCCTGTGATCTTTCTGCTTCCCCATTTAAAAACGTGGCTGTCACAGGATTCAAATCCCTTACTCTTCTGGCTTCTCTTTCATGTCGGTCACCATTCTAGCCATTTGATATTCATTATCATCTCTGAAAATCACAACTCTGACCATTCTGTAGATAAAAAAAAAAAAAAAATCTCAGGGAGGTTACACAACTTGCCCAAAGCCTCACGGTTTGCAAGTGGCCAAGCGAGGAACACAGCCCAGTGTGTTCTCTCCTCTGGTTAATTCCCTGTCATGTGGTCTCTTCCATGTTACATGAATTTGACTGGTTTTATCTTCCCCTTAAAGGCATTTCTTAGAGTTGTGACAGTCTTAGCAAGAGAAGTGCCTACTTTCCCAAATGTCAACATTATTACGCAATACAGTTGAGACATGAGTCATGTGACCAGTCTTCAGTGGTGTGTGTGTGTGTGTGTGTGTGTGTGTGTGTGTGTGTGTGCATGCACACAAGCTTGTGTGTATACATCTGTATCATGTGTTTTCTTCAGAAGTAGGTCCCATGTCGCCTGCAATCCCTCCCCCGTCTCACTGGTTCCTCTCCTCTCTGCTTATGTCTCCAAACAGGTCTCCAGTGTCTCCCCTCAGACCCGCTGCTCACTAGCTGCTATCCTTGCCCCATCACTCCTTGCTGGCCCTTCCCAGTCTGAGAAGACTTCCTCTTATGTTTGGTGAGTAAGGATGAACAGTAAGAGGTTGCTCTTCCCTTCCTCCTGAAAGCAGAAGTAATGTCTACCCATGCTTATCACTGTCTTAACTCGTTTTGTTTGTTTTTTTGTAAAGATGGGAGAATGGCAGCCGGTGAGATCAATTAGGGGATGGTCATGTAGCTCATGTATTCAGTTCTTTGCAAAAGCCGAACAAGTGTACAGGGACTCTTCTTAAAAGTGTCTGGCTAGCCCTTCATTCTCTTTGCCTTTCGGCCATGACTGCAAGTGTTCTCAAATTCGAAATGGTCTTTAGAAAACGAATTTCTAAGTTGGCATTGAAGGATCCCAGCGTTGCTTGCTCTTCCAGGATTAAAACTAAGAACACCCAATAGTATCAAATGTTCGTCAGACTGTGAAGTCAGGCTAAATGTGTATCAACCACAAAAAACTGACTTTCCAAACAGCAAACCATGAGCCTTATTTTATTTTTAAAGTTTCTCTGTCAGTCTCAGAATGTTCAAAGCATGCTTGAACGGCAGCGGCGATTTTGGGGGGCAAATGTGAAGGACTGTCGTAGCAGAGAACTGACCGAGTCTCGTAACTTCCTATTCTAATAGTGATTTAAAATTCATCCCGGAAACGCAAGAAAGACAAAACATACCTTAGATAGATATTTCTAGTAATTCCAAAATGTTCATAATTTGCTTGCTTTTGTGCTTCCAAGGATTTAGACGCCGATTTAGACTGCAGCTCTGCTTTGGAATGATTTTATACGTGGGGTAATTCCACCGAGGGCCAAGAGATGGCGCCAAACCGCTCACGTACCGCGGTTCCCGGGCTAAGGACTGGGCTTATTTTTTCAGAGCACTTCAGAGGTTACTTTCTCTTCGGAGAAGGAAGTCTTGGTAAGTATGAAGGCTTTTCTGGATTTTTTTTTTTTTTTTTCAGATTATTGCGTTGACGCTTCAAATGGGAAAGAAAACGGCAAGGGCCGTGTAGGGAATAGGTAACCTTCCTTTGAAATGTTTGCAGAACGACTCTGCGGTTGGTGTTTTAAAGCGGGGCTGTCCTTTGAAGTACCTAAGGCA
The DNA here is from genome assembly GCF_007827085.1 of Peromyscus californicus insignis. Lineage (NCBI taxonomy): Eukaryota > Metazoa > Chordata > Mammalia > Rodentia > Cricetidae > Peromyscus > Peromyscus californicus. Next base: position 58,818,978 of record NW_026294424.1, on the reverse strand, counting down.
GTGTGACTTAACGGGAGACAGACAACAGCTGGCATTTCCGTAGCCAAGGAAGTGAGCCGACGTGTGTGTGTGTGTGTGTGTGTGTGTGTGTGTGTGTGTGTGTGTGTGTGTGTGTGACTGTCCGTTCCCCCTCCCCCCTCCCTTCCCCCCCTTCCCCCCCCCCCCCCCCCCCCCCCGCCCCGTCCGTCCCCCAACACCCCGGGGGTTGGGCTGTTTTCTCCTTTCTTGAAGTCTGTAGTCCTTTGTGGTCCTGACATCACACTGTCTGCGCTGGATGTATGGAAACAGTGTTTCATTTCCCAGTCACGTGGTACTATGATCTCTAATCGCTCTGCACCTCCCACTGATTTATGAGCATTTTGGAGGAAAGTCTAATTCAGTCACTCCCATGCGATTTCATATCCCCATCCCTAGTTCCTACCGTGCCCCGGGTCCAAAGGGGACTCTGAACGAACATTGTTTAAGTGGTTGGAAGTGACTGAGACCAGATTCCCACACTCTGTAACTTGAGTCCAGCACTCTTCCTCCGCCCAAAGTTTGACAGACTTAATGACAAAGCTCTTCTCATGCTTGCCTTTGCTTACGGCTATTAACTACCCTTCCCCTTCTCGTAGCTGGAATTTTCACAGCGACTCCCTCCAGCCGCCACCTTTTTCTGGTTTTGAAATAGGGGTTGTGTTGACTGTTCTTCTTTCACTTTTTGTTTGCTGTATTCAACTCTTACTCCTGTCCCCTCATCCTTCCTTTTAAAAACATAAACTCTTGAATTTCCAGTGATATCTTCCTGCTGTCCCACCCCCTCAACTGTGCATACACTGAGGTTCGGGACTGCTTCTCAGAACGTGTGCTAAGAACTGCTTGAGGTTTTGAGCAACCTCCAGGACTCATATGTGCCCTTATGGCCACATGGTGGCTGAATGACAGTCCCCTGGACAAGACACACAAGCTATCAGAGGAATTTGTAGGATGGGACTTCATCCACGCATATTAATTCTCTACCATTAATTCATCTAGCCGTGTTGAAGAGGTTGACCCTCTTTGTATATGTACTAATACTATAAATAATACAAGCATGCTTATTTACATGTAAAATTTTACTTTGGGTATGTCTCAGGTGGATTTTAAATTTTTCTAATTCTTTGAGAATTTCATACACTGTATTTTGATTGTATTCACCCTCCCAACTCTTTCCTGCTCTACCCCTCTTCCCTCCCCACCCACCTTAGAGTCTTCTGTTTCCCTCCTCAACCCATCAACTCCAATTTGTGCTATCCGTAAACCCTTGGGTACGTGACCTTCCACTGGATCACGTCAGACCTACCAAGGGCTCCACCCTGAAAGAAAACTGACCCTCCCTCCCCCAGCAGCTGTCAATTGCCAAGAGTTCCTCAGCTAGAGGGGGGACTTTATGACCACCTCCCCTTCTGCACTGGGATTCTGTTAAAGACAACTTTTACATGATTGTAAGATACTATTCTGAAATTATAAAAGATGTTAAAATTTTTGAAATTTTAGAAATACTTGAAAGTATAAGAAAGAAAATTAAAGCTGTGATTCGGACACAACTACCATTAGCATTTGGCATAAATTTTGCCCCCTAGGTTTTGTGTGTGCTAAGTTATAATTTGCATTTTTACAATTAGACTCTCAGTACATATGCAACTTTGTAACCTTCCACTCACTTAAGGTTATGTTGCAGGATTTTGTTTGTTTGCTTGTTTGTTTTTTGAGACAGGGTTTTTCTGTGTAGTCCTGGCTGTCCTGGAACTCACTATGTAGACCAGAGTGGCTATGAATTCACAGAGATCCACCTGCCTCTACTTCCAGAGTGCTGGGATTAAAGGTGTGCGCCACCATCGCCCGGCTGTGGGATTTTTTTTTTTAATGCTGTATCTGAAGCTGCGTGTTATGAATGAGTTATCGCTTTCTACACTAGCCATTCTTATCTTTTCAATTTTCGTCACATCATGAGCACTCCCATAATCTCACTTTTGTGAGTACCTCTAATGATCCCTTCGGTGATTGCTCAGCAGTAGGATTGCCAACATAAAGAGAGGGGTATTTTTAAAGAACTTGCATAAATTACCATCACCCAATAAAATTGTACTAATTTTTCTTTCCTGCCTGAGTAGTAACTGAGAGTCATTCTCTTAGTTCCCACCTACTGATGTTGAGTGTTTTATCTCTGCATTTTTTTTTAAAATTCTTCTCTCATATATTGCATCCTAGACACAGTTTCCCCTCCCGCCACTCCTCCCAGTCCGTCCGTCCGCCAAGCCTCTCCTCTCTCCCGGAACCATCCCTCCGCCGTTTGATGGCATAACAAATTACACTAAGATTAGGCACATATCCTCACATCAAGGCTGGACCAAGCAGCCCGATAGGAGGAAAAGGGTCCCAAAAGTAGGCAAAAGAGTCAGAGTCAGCCCCCACTCCCACTGTTAGGACTCCCACAAGAACACCAAACTACACAACCATAACACAGATGCAGAGGATCCAGCTCAGGGCCATGCAGGCTCCCTGATTGTGGCTTCAGTCTCTGTGAGCCCCTATGAGCCCTGCTTAGTTGGTTCCGTGAACCATGTTCTCCTGGTGTCCTGACCCCTCTGGCTCCTACCATCCTTCCTCCCCTTCTTCCACAGGGTTCCCTGAGCTCTGCCTCGTGTTTGGCTCGGGGTCTCCGCATCTGCTCTCATCAGTTGCTGGATGAAGCCTCCCCCGGTTACTCAGCAATACGAGGCTCTATTTAAGAAATGCCTGCTTTTGGGCCCCAAGCTCACAAATAATTTTATGTATAAAACAGAACCCGAAGGTGGAGCCGGCCAGGTTGTCTCAGCCATTTGTCCTCAGTGAAACACGAGGTCTGTGGGCTTGTGCACCTGCCTCCATATCTCAATTCAGGTCATCTTCTCTCATTACTTGATGTCATTGATATGTACATCAGGACCTGTGACCTGATGTGATGCATGTGAGACCTTCTGGGCTCTGAAAAAAAAAAAGTTATTGCTGACATACTTTAGCCTCACACACCTTCTAGAGTCTTCCATGTGCTTTATCTTTTCTTCATGAAACATGCTGTCCCTATGTAGCCAAGGCTGACCGAAAGCTCTCAATCCCCTTGCCTAGGCTTCTCTAGGGCAGAGATCATCCTGCATCACTGTGGCTGGCTTTTCTCTCGTGCTTTGACATAGTTCCTCTCTTCCCCCATTCTGTGTTAACGGCAGGAACTTCAAAGTCTCTGAATCTCGTTACCCTCAGTCTGCAGTCTCTAGGCTAGTAGTTGTTGGAGAAATACATACTCCTGTTTATGAAACCTGTGTCAAAAGGTGAGATCCAGAGACTAAAAATAAGTCTCTAGCATCAAAAGGACAAATGGAATGAACCTCTGCTAGGATCCAGATGCTTCTGTGTTCTCTGGAACGTGTATGCGGACACCGAATTGCCAGGGTGGTAGTATCAGGGCATGGGGGAGAGCAGGAGGGTAGGAGGGCAGGATGCCACTGTGAGAATTAAGTTGTTTGTGGAGACTTCTTTGACTTCAAAGGCTAGTACACAGTCTCCTGCTGGCTTCTGTCCCCCGTGTGGCTCAGATAGTTTTCTGTGCAATTCAGAGCCTGAGTGGTATGGATTCTTGAGTGTGTATCTGTGTGGGTGCCTCTGCGCCTCTTCGCCTCCCTTCCCCTGCCTCTGGCCCCTCTCCCTTTCTCTCCTTGCCCCACTTTCCCTGTGGATATTTATCCCCTCTCCTTTCCTCTTACTCCTTTGCTGTGTCTGCTGCTCTGTTACCTCTGGCTCAGGTAGCTGCAGCTCCTGTATTGGGTCTTCAGATTTTGGTTTTTGACAAACACCACCCAGCAGGCTGCTCCAGCCCTGAGAAAGTTTTGGGTGTGCAACAAAGGCAAACCCTCCCAAGAATCCATTTGGAAGCCCCCACACTAGTCAAGACACACAATCACTCAAAGTTCATATTGTCCCCTATAGCCACAGACTGAGAAAATATTACATAAAAGCATGGGATAGTGATGAATGCTAGAGTGGATGAAGAAGGCACTTGGGATTCTGGGAAATGGAAGCTTAAAAGCCATTACCTAATCTTTATTCACCTTAAAGTCTTATTTCTAGAGCTTGAACCCAAGTGAAAATGCTGTGGAGAAAATGGTAATGACCCTTTGGGATAGCGGTTGCAACATGACCCGAGACAGAGAACCCGTTCTGGGAAGTTTTCATTTTGTTTGCATCCTGGCCTTCATAGTCAGAAGCATGATCCAGTTCTCTGAGTCACTTGAGTTCACGGTAGACTATTCAAACAGGAACCTTACTCATGTCCCCAAAGACCTGCCACCAAGAACAAAAGCCTTAAATCTGTCTCAAAACTCTATACTCGAGCTTCAGGTGTCTGACGTCAGCTTTCTGGCAGAGCTGAGGGTTCTGAGACTCTCCCATAACAGAATCCAGAGACTTGATTTCGGTGTGTTCAAGTTCAACCCAGATTTAGAATACCTGGACGTCTCCCACAATCAGTTGCGGGACATCTCTTGCTGTCCTGTGGTGAGCTTGAAGCATTTAGACCTCTCATCTAACGACTTTGACGTGCTGCCCGTGTGTAAAGAATTTGGCAAGTTGACAAAGCTGAGTTTCTTGGGATTAAGTGCTACGAAGTTCCGACACCTGGATCTGCTGCCTATTGCTCACTTGCACCTAAACTACATTCTTCTGGACTTAGTGGGCTATCATGGAAAAGACGGCGAGAGAGAAAGTCTTCAGGTTCTGAACACCAAGGCCCTCCACTTGGTCTTCCATCCAAATAGCTTGTTCTCTGCGGAGGTGAACATATCTGTGAATGCCTTGGGATGTTTACAACTGAGTAATATTAAATTGAATGATGGACACTGTCAAAGGTTAATTACGTTTTTATCAGAACTCACCAGAGGTCCAACCTTATTAAATCTGACTCTCCAGCACATGGAAACAACCTGGAAATGCTTGGTTCAACTTTTCCAGTTCCTTTGGCCCCGACCGGTGGAGTACCTCAACATTTACAACTTAACCATAGTTGAGAGCATCAATAACGAAATTTTTATTTACTCCGAGACGGTACTGAAGGCATTGACCATCGAGCATGTGACAAACCAGGTGTTCATCTTTTCAAAGGAGGCACTGTACTCCGTGTTTGCTGAGATGAACATCGGGAGGCTGACCATCTCAGACACGCCGTTCATCCACATGCTCTGCCCTCCGTCCCCAAGCACGTTTGTGTTTCTGAACTTCAGCCAGAATGTTTTCACCGACAGTGTTTTCCAAGGCTGCTCCACCTTAAAGAGATTGGAGACGCTTATCTTACAAAAGAACGGCTTGAAGAACTTTTTCAAGGTAGGTCTCATGACTAAGAATATGTCCTCTCTGGAAACTCTGGACGTTAGTCTGAATTCCTTGGACTCTGGCGCACACGAAGGAACATGCACTTGGGCTGACAGCATACTGGTGCTAAATTTGTCTTCAAATGTACTTACTGATTCTGTCTTCAGATGCTTGCCTCCCAAGGTCAAGGTCCTTGACCTTCACAACAACAGAATAACGAGCATCCCCAAAGATGTCACCCACCTGCAAGCTTTGCAGGAACTCAACGTTGCATCCAATTCTTTAACGGACCTTCCTGGATGCGGGGCCTTCAGCAGCCTCTCTGTGCTGGTCATTGAGCATAATTTGGTTTCCCACCCCTCAGCAGATTTCTTTCAAAGCTGTCAGAAGATTAGGTCCATAGCAGCAGGGAACAACCCATTCCGATGTACATGTGAGCTGAGAGAATTTGTCAAAAACATCGGCCGAGTATCAGGAGAAGTGGTCGAGGGCTGGCCTGATTCTTACACGTGTGACTCCCCAGAAAGCGCTAAGGGGACCCCACTGCAGGACTTCCACATGTCTGCATTGTCCTGTGATACTGTTCTGCTGATTGTCACCATCGGGGTCACTTTGCTGCTGTTGGCTGCCATCGTGGTTTTCCTCTGCCTCCGCTTTGATCTGCCCTGGTATCTGAGGATGGTGTTTCAGTGGACACAGACCCGGCACAGGGCCAAGAACATCCCCATAGAGGAACTCCAGAGGAATTTCCAGTTTCACGCTTTTGTCTCATACAGTGAGCATGATTCCACCTGGGTGAAGAATGAATTACTACCAAACCTAGAGAAAGATGGCATACGGGTTTGCCTCCATGAGAGAAACTTTGTCCCTGGCAAGAGCATTGTGGAGAATATCATCCATTTCATCGAGAAGAGTTACAAGTCCATCTTCGTGTTGTCTCCCCACTTCATCCAGAGTGAGTGGTGCCATTATGAACTCTACTTTGCCCATCACAATCTCTTCCATGAAGGGTCTGATAACTTAATCCTGATCTTACTGGAGCCCATCCTCCAGGACAACATTCCCAGTAGGTATCACAAGCTGCGGGCTCTCATGGCACGGAGGACTTACTTGGAATGGCCTACAGAGAAGGGCAAACATGGGCTCTTTTGGGCCAACCTGAGAGCTTCTTTTATTCCAAGGTTATCGTTAGTCAATGAAGAAGATGTGAAGACTTGAAGCTTGGATTTCCCACTTAATAATCTGTCAACTTGGATTCTGATGAGCACTGTGGTTTTAAGTCCATATCTGGGGGTACTTCTTGTATGGTGTCCTGGTTTGGCTTCTGTGACCATGATAAACAACATGACCAAAAGCATCCTGTGGAAGAAAGAGGGTTTTTTTTGGCTTATGGTTGTGGTCTCCCATGAAGGGAAGTCAGGGCAGGAACTCAGAGCAGGAATCTGGAGACAGGAACTGAAGCAGAGACCGTGGAAGAATGCTGCTTCCAACCTTGCTCTCTGAATCTTGTTCAATGTGCTTTCTTATAGCACTGAGGAGCACCTGCCCTGGGGTGGCACCACTCACAGTGGCCTGGACCCTCCCACATCAATATTAATCAAGAAAATTCCCCCCCCCAAGCTTGCCTGCAGGCTAATCTGATTGAGATATTTTCTCAATTGAAGTTCTTTCTTCCCAAATGTGACCCTAGCTTGTGACAAGTGTACAAAACAAAACAAAACAAAACAAAACAAAACTAACACCTATGGTTTGGAGATAAAACGTCCCCAAAGGCTTCTGCTTGGAGGCCTTGGGGGGAAATCTAATAGTGCTATTTATAAGTAGTTTATGAAGGTGCTAACTTAATCAATGGACTTACCCACTGCTGAGTTCACAGCTGAATGGACAAGGAGGATGGGGGCCCTAATTGTAGGAAGTAGGTCATTAGGTTCATGTCTCTGAAGGCTGTGTTTTCTTCAAGACTCATTTTTCTTACTGTTCTTAAGTCAGTGTTGGAGCATATGTAGTTCAGTTAGTCCCTGAGCTCAGTGTGACCCTTCTGCCTCAGCCTCCCAAGCGCTGTGTGACAGGGATGAACCACCACAGTTAGCTTATGAGTGTGCTCTCTCTCCCCCACCCCCTTCTCTCTGCCTCCTCATCATCATAAGGTGAACCACCCCTCCATCACATACCCCCACTGCCATGATACTCTGCATGCCCGCAGGTCCCCAAGCCAGGGACTCAGGTGAACCTGGACAGAAGCCATGAGCGTTTTCTCCTTTGTTTACACGAGGTCTTCAGTCACAGTGGCACAAAGCTGACAGACCCAGCTTCTGTCTCCTTCATGTCTTTGACAGAGAGTAGATGAAAGCGTTGATGCCACTGAACTACGAGATGCGGCTGAGGGATGGGTGTGGCGCTCATTTTGTTAGTCAGAGGCAGTTCAGTCTCATCTGGCTTAGCTGTCTGCTCTCATGTCGACACAGTCCTTTTTAAGTAAATGCTCCATCATCCATAGAGCGTTCCTGCCCCCTCCTCCTTTCCCAGATGGACTCAGTGTGAGCAGGAGTCTACGTGGCTTCATGTTAGCAAGAAAGAGGGCAACGGTATGTCCTCAGAGAGTCCTGTAGATCCTTGTTGGCCTTTGACTTTCCTCTCCTGTGTGTGTGTGTAGGAGATTGGTAAAAGTTTCTGAACAGCAGTTTGTCAGTAGGCATGAAGAGCTGAAGCACGTTCACAGGTTTAGAGAAAAAAAATCTCCACTGATGCTATAAAAATGTGGTGGAATTATTGTGGACTTAATGTTTTTCTTTTCACTTATTTGTGTGTTCTTATTTTTCTTAAAAGAGTTTTATTTGGTTAATAAAAATTGAAATTACTAAGAACTTTCATTTGAGAAAAACATAGATACAGATATTTGATCTTGTTGTAGGAAAGAACTTTAAAAATATCAAAGTAGCAGGGCATATGCCTTTAACCCTGTCCTCGGGAAGCAGAAGAGGACAGATCTCTGCGTTTGAAGCTAACCTGGTTTACACAGCGAGACTCTATCTCAAAAACAAACAAATAAAATGCCATAGGCATGCTGGGGCCAGTGTCTCTGTCCAGGTTTCTATTACTGTGAAAAGACGTCATGACCATGGCAACTGCTATAAAGAAAAACATTTCATTGAAGCTGGCTTACAGTTTCAGAGGTTTAGTCCATCATCATCACCATGGCAGGAAGCATGGCTGCACACAGGCAGACATGGTGCTGGAGGGGTAGCTGAGAGTCCTGCATCTGGATGAGCAGGCAGCAGGAAGAGAGAGTCACATTGGGTCTAGCTTGGGCATCTGAAACCTCAAAGCCCACCTTCATGACATACTTTCTCCAGCAAGGCCACACCTACTCCAACAAGGCCACCCCTTCTAACAGTACCACTCCCTGTGGGCCTATGGGGTCCATTTTCATTCAAACCACCACAGCCAGCTTCTAAAGACTGGTCATGGCCAACTGCTAAATATCCATCAATTCTGCAGCCAGATCAGCTGGCAGCCAGAATCAGCTGTGGAGGGAACGCTGGCATTCCAAATATCAACAAATGCTACAAACCTGAGTCTTGTTAAGTTCATCAGCACTCAACTGAATGGCAGCAACAACCATGGAAATCTATTGATATAAAATATGTAGATCCATTGTTTCAAAAAAAAAAATCATGAAGTAGAAAGATGAGCGGGGAGTGAAATGTCTGCACAGAGTTGGAAGGGCCAATGTCAGTAACATAATGGAGAATGTACAATAAGGTACTAAACTATGATCCCAGTATGAAAACAGTTATATCAGGTGAACAAATAATTCACTGGAGAGCTACAAACTGTCACTGAACAGGAAAACAGCTCAGTGATACAATAAAGTGAAAAAGAAACAATTAGGAAGCATTGCTGCACATCCTGAAGGGGAGAGACTCTGCCCAGCCCACACATGACAAACCTAAGTGTGGTCAGAAGACGCCCCTGGTGTGGCATTTTCAGTTCTGTGATTATAGGTGATGATGTGTTAATGGGCTACACCTGCTTTTAGGTGTGTTTCCAGGTCTTGAATGTTTGATGCCATTGCTATTACAGCAGGGTGGTGGGCGTTTCCCCCCTTTGAAGTGGTACTGGAGATCCTGCCTCCACGCACACGCTACTCAATGAGAAGATGCCCAGATAAAACCAGAAGTTATCCAAACAAGCAGACCCAAAAATCACAACACAGGGACACAAGAAGCATGGGAAAGCAAAGCAACACAGCCCTTCAAAAGATCAGACGAGAGAGGTGAACTGTGGAATACAAAGATACCGAAATGGTGTCGCGCCCCTGGTGACTGACCACGTTCCCGTGAAAGACCACACATCCATGAGTGTTTGAGCAACTTAAAATGGTCTTGAAGAATCTTCTTGAAAGGACACAGAGTTGAGTAGTTAGGGAAGGGGAGTGGGTCTGGGAAGAGTCGGGGGATGAATTTGATCAATACACATTGTACAAAACTTTCAGTGAACTAGTAGGAATTTAAAAGCTACTGAAGATAATAAAATGCAAGGTAAGGAAGCAACAGAGAAGAAAACGTCAGCCACAGGGGTGAGGAAAATTAGCAATATGGACGAAAAAGCTAACAACATGGAAGAAGATTCGGCAAGGGAAGCAAGATTCTGAAAAAAGCTGGGAATGACGAGATTCAATACATCAAATGGAAACACAGTGGAGGGTGTCGCTAATCAACTAAACCAAGCAGGAGAGAGAGTATCGAGGATGGGGGATATGGCTGACAAAACACTGCACTGAAATATCAATCTGGAGAAACAATGGGCATGCCCACAACCTCTAAGAATGCTGAGACATGGCTGAGAGACCGAGCCTAGGAATCCGTGGGATAGGAGAAGGGGCTGAGGTAGACACCAACAGCACAGGAAATCTATTCAATGATGTTACAGCAAAAATTCTCAAAATCTGGACATTCAAACACAAGACGCAATTAGAACTCCAAGTGGACATGGCCAGGAAAGCCCTTTTCTCGGATGTGTTATAGTCAAAATGTCAACAATACAAAGCAAAGAAGCCATACTAAAAGCTGCAAGGAGAAAACTCGTAAATACAAACATCAGAATAACATCAAATTTCTTCTTGTCAGCAGCCCTAAAATCCAGGAAAGTAGGAGGGTATTGTAGCACAAATCTTAAAAGTACTTATTAATAAAATCAAACCTAAAGCCAGGTATTGAGGTGAATGCTGAAAGATCAGAGAAGCAGAACAAGCCACAGCCACCTCACCTCGCCAGTTCCTCAGCTGATCCTGTTTCCTCAGACTGGAAGCCTCTGAGTCTTCATCCAAATGGATCTCAGCTGAACTGCTGCTCAAAAGCCTAAAAGCTTAACCAGCTAAAAGCTTCTAGTTTCTGGTCTTCATGCCTTATATACCTTTCTGCTTTCTGCCATCACTCCCTGGGATTAAAGGCTCATTTTCTGGGATTAAAGACGTGAGTCACCATGTTTGGCTGTATCCTTAACCACACAGAGATCCAGGTAGATCTCTGCCTCTGGAATGCTAGAATTAAAGGCGTGTGCTACCACTGCCTATCCTCTATGTTTGATATTGTGACTGTCCTGTTCTCTGACCCCAGATAAGTTTATTAGCGTGTACAATATTTTGGGGAACACAATACCACCACAGGGTATATTTCAAACTCTGAAAGTAAGTAATTGCCAAGCAAGTTTGTTATATCCAATTAAACTATCTTTTTAAATCGGTGGGTAAATAAGGGCACTTCAAGACAAGCATAAACTAAGACAGTTTAGGATATTAGTCTGGTACTGTAGAAGATAGGAATACACAGAGGTGAAAGAAATACAGTCTTAATATTTCTCTTTTATGAAGCAGTTTGAGTAATATTGGTACTAGGTCTTCCTTAAAAGTTTGGGAGATTTTTCAGTTTATTTTTTTAAGGTGAGTTTTTATAGTTTTCCTTGATGAGGATGGAGAAACTGAGAGATTGCTCCATGGGCAAAGCATTTGCTGCACGAGTGTGAGGAATTGAATATGGATATGCGTTGCCCACATAAATGCCAGGCAAGTGTGGAGGCCACCCTGTACTACCAGTTCTGGGGAGGCAGAGACAACAGATTCCTGGGGCAAGCAGAGCCAGTTAGACTAGATGAATCCAAAAGCTCCAGGTTCAAGCTCCAGGTTGAAGCTTTGCCTCAAAATACAAGGTAAAGAGTAATTGCACAATACATACAACATCAGCTTCTGGCCTTCACACCCATGTGCGCACATATGCACACAAACATGCACACACACACGCGCACACGCACGCACGCGCGCGCGTGCGCGCACACACACACACACACACACACACACACACACACACACACACACACAGCCACACACACAGTGGCTCATGCATATGCACAACACAGGTCAAGATAAAAAGTATTCATTAATAATTCTCTAGGATATGCCATAATCTACCCTGCTTCTTCTCTAATTTTATTAATTTATGTTTTCTCTTTTTTGTGATTAGTTTTGGCTAGCATTTTGTTTATCCCATTAATTTTCAAAAAACTACCTTTTTGATTATTCTAGTGTGGTTATTATATTCTCTTTTAGTCTCTGCTTTATAAATTCAAGAAGATCAATAAGATAAGATCCAATGTATAGATTCTTTAAGAAGACCATAGGTTATGACCAAGTTGGTTTCGATCCATGGTTCAGCGAACACAAATTATTAAGTGTAATATGGTGCTCCACAAAATGCCTAATATTTAACAAAGGTGTCAAAAACATGCATTGGAGACCATCATAGTGATTCATGTCTTCAATCCCAGCAGTCTGGAGGAAAAGGCAAGTTGATCTCTATGAGTTTGAGATTAACCTGTCAACCTCATCTAGATAGTAAGTTCCAGGTCAGCCAAGCCTACACAGTGAGACACATTCTCAAAACAAAACAAAACTGAAAAAAAAAAAAACCAAGCAAACAAACAAACCAAAACCAAACCAACCAACCAAACAAACAAAAACTAACGAACCCCCACAAAAACAGACACTGGAGAGAGACAGCCTCTTCAACAATTGGAGTAGGAAAAACTGGATACCCACATGTAGCAGAATGAGACTAGACCCATATCTCCCACCTTACACAAAAATAAATTCAAAGTGCTTCAGAGACTTGGAGGTAAGGCCTAAAACCTCGAGACTGCTAGAGGAAAACCCTTCAAGGTACAGACATGGAAAAGGATTCCAGTAGTTTGGGAAACAATCCCAGGAACCAACAAATGGGATTGCATGAAATTAAAAACCCCTGCCCAGAAAAGCAAGCAATAACCAAAGCGAAGAGACAGCCTACAGAATGGGAAAAACTATTTGCCAACACCATATTTGATGTGGAATTAATAGTTGGAATCTATAAAGAGCCACATGCTGTGGGATGTTCTGTATGGCAAATGTGTTGCTCTGATTGGTCAATAAATCACTGATTGGCCATTGGCTAGGCAGGAAGTATAGGTGGGACAAGGAGGAGAATAAAGCTGGGAAGTGGAAGGCTGAGTCAGAGAGACACTGCCAGCCGCCACGATGAGAAACAGCATGTAAAGTACCGGTAAGCCACAAGCCACGTGGCAAGGTATAGATTAATAGAAATGGATTAATTTAAGCTATAATAACAGTTAGCAAGAAGCCTGCCACGGCCATACAGTTTGTAACCAATATAAGTCTCTGTGTTTACTTGGTCGGGTCTGAGTGGCTGTGGGACTGGCGGGTGAGAGAGATTTGTCCTGACTGTGGGCCAGGCAGGAAAACTCCAGCTACAGCCTCAAGAATTAAATAAACATTAAAGAGCCCAAATTACTTGACTAAACAAGCTAATGCATCCAACAGACAATTCTCAGAAACATAAACTGCCAATAAATTCTTGGAAAGTGTTCAACACCCTTCAGCATTAGGAAAATAGGAACTGAAGCTGTGGTAAGATTCCATCCCAATGTGGTCACAAGGGCCATAACCAAGACACCAAAGGACACCAAATGCCGGCAAGGACGGGGAAAGGGGGCGTCTTTATACAGATTCGGTGTGAATGCAAACGTGTGTAGCCACTATGGAAATCAGAACGGAGCTGGACCAAAAGACTAAAAATATAGCTGTCCTATGACCCAGTTACTCGATTCAGATTATATTCCAATTACATGTTCAAATTGGGACAAGTATAATGACACATACGCAAATGCCACAATGAAGCCTATTAACCTGTGTGGTTAGTATTGCTTATCAGCTTGACAGGATACAGGACCACCTAAGAGACAAACCTCTGGGCTTGTCTGTGAGTGATTTCTAGATAAGGCCGAGGTGGAAAGATGCACCCTAAATGTGGGCAGTCCTGCCCCAAGGGCTAAGATTCCTGAGTAAGTAAATAGAAGATAGGCTAGTACCAGCTCTCATCTCTGTCTGCTTCCTTTCTATGGATGTAGCGAGACCAGCTGCCTCCCTTGCCTGTTGCCATGACTTCCTCATGATGAGAAACTGTACCTTCAAGCTGTGAGCCAAAATAAAACCAACTGTTGTTTTTGTCTAAGTTGTTCTATTTACCAATCAAGACTTGGGAGTCAGATGTTGGGGTGAACATCTGCTAGATCAGAGAGGATGAGCAGCAACCAGCTGACCCTCCTTTTTGGCTGGAGATCCAGCAAGAGAAGCATCTCTCCACTTATTCCAAATCAAGAAGACCGTGGACCTCTAAGTCCCTCCCTACTCCTTCCTGTGTGTCTCTCTATCCATATTCCTGGGTCCTCCATACCCTCTATGGCTAATTCTTGTCAGTTAGTCACTGGCTCCACCCCCTGACCCAAGGTTAATTTTATTAACATAGTCTTGGACTTTCACAGTGCCATCAAATATCCTGCAACATTTCCCCCTTTTGTCTAAATAAAAAGGAAAGGTTTTAACTCTAACACAGTAAAACTATATACAATAAGAACAATTACCAAGTAAAAATTACATTTGCAATGCCCACTCCATTAGTATTTGGTAAATTTGGAGAAAGAACTCTATTATCTATGCCATCTTGGTGCGTCCAAAGTTTTATACCTAAACCACTTTCTATCATAACTTGTATTACCAACTTAAAATTATCTTTTTAGACCTTAAACCATTTTCTTAGATAAACAACTTAAGCTTTTACAGCTCTCAACCTTATAAACTTTACATCTCTTTTGTTTCACAGTGTGATCAAATATCCTGCCACAGCCAACTAGCCTTTCTTTCTTTCTTTCTTTCTTTCTTTCTTTCTTTCTTTCTTTCTTTCTTTCTTCCTTCCTCCCTCCCTCCCTCCCTCCCTCCCTCCCTCCCTTCCTCCCATTGCTTTTGTCTGGCATTGTAACAGTAACAAGAAGTAAATAATATAAAACCTGAAGGATTCTAAGTCACCACACCACAGACACGGCCCCATGGGTACTGCTATCCATTCATAATGACCAGGGAATAGCTCTAGCACAGGTAACCCTCAGTGGACAAAGGAAATATGATCCACATATACAATACAATGTTATTCAACTCCAAAGAAAAGTGCAATCCAGACATTTGCCGGGGAAAGAATGGACCTGCAGATCATTGTGTTAATGTAAATAAAGCAAACACCAAAAGACAAATGTCCCATTTTCTTTCATAGATAGAACTTACATTTAAAATTATATTTGAATTATATGTTCAAATTGGGACAAAGTATAATTACACATATGCAAATGCATAATAAAGACCACGACTTTGTTTGCTAATTTTAAAAAGAAAGGAAGTACACCCTCCCAGCTAGGCTTGGTGGTATACCCTCATAACCCCAGCACTCAGGAGTGAAGTGAGAGGATTGCGAGCTCAAAGCCAGACAGATCTACACAGAAAGACCTGTCTTCACAAAACAAAGTGAGTGACAGCTCGCCTTGCATTGTACAACTGACACTAAAATTCTTACCATATAGAGATCCAGAATAGTCAACGTGAGCTGAGAAAGAAGGACTTGTACTCTTCTGACTTTAAAACTCACTACAAGACTACAGTGACCAAAATGGAGCCATCCAACACAAGGATAACAAGTTAATTAACAGTGTATCATTTAGAGTACAGAAGTAAGCCTGTGTATTTTTGCTCAGTTGACTTCCAACAATGGTGCCAAGACCATCCCATGGAAAAAAGAAGTCTTCTCAACCACGGGGCTGAGACAATTGGATATCCACACCCCAAAACAGTTTGATCCCTGCCTCACACCATGTTCGATGAAAGATCACCAAATGCTGAAGGATTAGGTTTATCTTGGTGACTGAGTGCTCGCCTGGCATGCGTAAGGATCTGGGTTTGAGATCCTCCTAGGACAAATAAAAGGGCAGGGGAGTGGCAGATACCAAGCAGTTACCTGTTGCCTGCTAGGGGTGGTGCTTCAGGGGTGAAGCACAGACAACCATGCCTACAGGAAATGAATCTGAATGGAGATGTAGAAATGGTCAAAATGGGAAAAGACGTTTGATGCCATTATTAGACTGGGAAACACAAATTCAAGCCACAGTGTGGTACCAGTTGGTGCAGCAATCATGTGAGGTCCTGAAGCCAGCATTCCAGAACCCTCTTCCCCATCCTTCAAGCTCTCACGTGCTTTATGCTGTGTCTTCCATGATGCTCCCTGAGCCTTGGGTGAAGGTTGATAGAGATGCCCTTTTTAGGACTGAGCCCTCAGCAGTCACTTACTGTCAGTCCTTTGACAAATTAGGAATCTGTTAAGTGTTGACGACTGCAGAGAGGGGCTTCTCTGGCTAAGGTTGAAGGCGGCACTAATCTATGCTCATAAACATTCATAGTTGGAAGACAGCTTGACAACATGTTCATTTAGTAAGACAACAGCGATAAGTTCCCCTCTGGGGCTTATAACCTCCTGATTCACGGTAGTTTGACCAGGTTTACGGTACTAGGTACCAGGAAGGACTTCCTTCCTGTTAATTAGATCTGACCCAAGAGTGGTTGGTTACCTCATAACCTTTATACCACGATTGCACCAGCACATCCTTGGGCATCTCTTTAGAGCTGGGATCATAAAGCCTGTGCCTTTAGGAGCTGTGATAACTGTTCTTGGTTGTTAAGTTGACTACATCTGAAATCAACTAAAAACTCAAGCTGCTGTGAGGGATTTTCAGTTAACTGGATCTTTTGAGGCAGGAAGACCCACCTGAAGTCCAGTCATTTGAGATCAGAAGAACCACCCTAAATCTGAGCCACGCCTTCTCATGGCAGCCTATGGAGAGGACAAGGGAGAAGGGAGGTTTTGCTCTTTGCCTGCTTGTCCTCACTCTCACTGGCAAGTATTGTAGAATAATCTTTTTGTACACTGTGAAGAAATGTCACTCTGGTTTAATAAAAAAGCTAAATAGCCAATAGCTAGGCAGGATTTTGGGGGCAGAGAGAATGCTGGGAAGGACAGTGAGGAGACGCCAGGGACATAGAGCAAGCAGCATGGGCTTTACAAAATAAAGGTAACAGAGCCACATAAAAAAACATAGATTAAAAGATATGAGTTAATTTAAGTTATAAGAACTAGTTAGATACAAGCCCAAGCTATTGGCCGAGCTTTGGTAATTAATAAGGAGGCCCCATGTGATTATTTGGGAGCTGGCTGGTGGGGTAGAAAAGGTCCAACTACAGCAAGTCCATTCCTTCACTGTTATTAGAACCCACTCTCCAAGATCCCGATGTGTACTGAAGACCAGATGAGGCATCCAGCCTTGTGGACCGAGCAACTACTAGATACTTAGACTTTCCATTGTAGACAGCCATTGTTGAACTTAGACTTTCCATTGTAGACAGCCATTGTGGAACTAGCTGGACCACAGCCTATAAGCCATTCTAATAAACCTCCTGTATATAAATACAGATCCATTCTGTCGGTTCTGTTCCTCGAGAGAACCCTGACTACTACAGGAGCCAAGGGCTGAATTCTCAAAGACATCCCCTATCTCCAGTTATGAGTTTAAAGGAAGAAGTGGTGTTGCGGGGGGGGGGGGGGGGGGGGGGGGGGGGGGGGGGATGTTTCAATTTTTTTTTTCAGTTTCAGAAACATATTTAACCACACATTTTCCCCGATTAAACAAATTCTGAGATGGGGAACAAAGATAGATCATTTGGGAACTATGACAGCTATTCTTGGTTGTCAATTTGACTACTGGAATTAAATATTCTCCACTAAACAAATTCTGAGATGGGGAACAGAGACAGGTCAAAAGAAATCCCAGAGTCCTTGGTTTAGGGAACTCTGGATGAAGTGTGCAGCAGAGATGTGCAGAGGGGCACATGGAAGGAGGTGTCTTGTCTCCACATTCACACAGTGACTGAACAAGCGCGAAGGCAGCTGTCATTTAGATTTGGTTACCCATTTGTTGTGGTTGTTCTTAAAGAGTGGGACCATCAGAACAGAGTCCTTGAGTTTGCTGATCAAAACCGAGTCAGAGGAAGTATCGTGGGTCTTATTTGAGAAAGCAGAGCCTTGGTGACAGGTTTTTGTTTGTCTTTTGTTTTGTTAACACAGAGCTTTCAAACCTGACACTCTGAAGAAAGGTAGAAAATATTAATGGAAGAGCTTTGCTCCAAATTGCATCTGGAATCTAGTGACCCAGAAGACTAGCATTTGTCCTATAAGTCTCTCCGAAATTATCTTTCCTCTTTATGAGAAAAAAAAAAATCACAGGCTGAGCTCTATGAGTTTGAGGCCAGCCTGATCTACAGAGGGAGTTCCAGGACAGCCAGAGCTACACAAAGACACCCTGTGTCAAAAAACAAAACCAACAAAAAAGCCAGAGGAAAGACGAAGCAGATGAGACGCCAGAAACACCACACACCCAGCACTGTCACAACAACCATGGTAAGCAGGTGGAATTCAGCCAGTAACGGTCTACGGATTACTAACACCGCTGCTTCACTCCACCAGTGGAGACAGCAATGAGCCTACTGGAGTGAAGGATAAAGACAGAACCG
Source organism: Peromyscus californicus insignis (assembly GCF_007827085.1). Taxonomy (NCBI): domain Eukaryota; kingdom Metazoa; phylum Chordata; class Mammalia; order Rodentia; family Cricetidae; genus Peromyscus; species Peromyscus californicus. The sequence continues at coordinate 58,800,629 of NW_026294424.1, read as the reverse complement.
TAAAGAGATTGCTCTATTTGACTACGAGTCTACGAATTCATTTCATAGGCTGTTCTACTTAGGAACAGGAGAACGTGGGCTGAAGCTTTCCATGCGGTGTGATTCCAGTAATTAACAGTAGGTGGCAGTAAAGAGCCCTTTCTTGCAATGCTGAAAGGAGATACCAAAAAAAAAAAAAAAAAAAAGAAAAGGGCTTGAGGAAGTAAGTGCTTGAATTTCTTATTGCTGTGCCCGAGAGGCAGGTTGCCTTGGTAAGTAAAACAAATTACTTTACTCTTCTAGAAATAAGGACAGTGCTAGTTGCCGTGTGGAAATAGAAAGCGTCTCTACAATCCAGTCATACGTGTTTCTCTAAATAGGCTTGCTTCTGGTAATTACTTACTGGGACTGTGTGCTTTGAAACTAGTATTTGTCCAACCTAAATCAGAGAAAGCCTTCATCTTGTGTGATTTGTTTTCAAGATGTCGTGTGTGTGTGTGTGTGTGTGTGTGTGTGTGTGTGTGTGTGTGTGTGTGTAGATGAGTCAGGGGTCCACGTGTTGGAACTTACTACCTTCTGTGAGGCAGGAAGACAGAGGAAGCTCAGTTGGACTATGGCATTTGCCCTTTGGGAGGAAACTAGGATTGGATTTGATCAGATCATCAGCGTAGAGGTCCATGATTTAATACTGGTGGCTTCATAAAAGCAGGGGAGGGACCAGAGTACATACATCTATCCCCATCTCTTGCCATGGGATGCCCCCCCCACCCCCGCTGTGCTGGGATTCTGCTATCGAGGGAGGTCATTGCCAGATGTGACCCCTTGGACTGTGGACCAAAACTGTAAAGTTAACTTCTTTTCTTTATCAAGTAGTCTGTCTCAGGCATTTCATTACACCAATGAAAACGGTCTGTGCAGTGTAATCCAGTTTCTCTGGGAGAAGAGCTGTGATGCACAGCTCCTTGTTCATGGTGAGGGTTATTTTCATTTCCATTCTGGGTTAGTCTTACTAGACACTCTTGTCTGTTTTTTCAGACTGTGGAAACTGTCCTGGGGAGGCAGAAGTCAAGCTGGAATTGTAGGTTTTGAAAATACTCTCCAAGCCACATTCAAGTTGCTCAGTGCAGAAGTTCGCAGAGTCACATAGGAAGCCGAGCAGAAAAGCTCTTGGCCTCTGTGCAGTCCCTCCAGCGGTGGTTAATAGTTACTCTAGCTCAGAAAAAACTCTTCACACATGTTGGCAGAACTAAACTTAATGAGCCAGGTTTATTGTCCCATGTAAGACCAGCCAAACCCTGATTTGATGTCCCCAGAGTTTCGGAACATAAACACTTTACTTCCGTGTGTCATTTGATAGCAGCTTAGCTTGTCTTGGCTCATAAAAATGGACACAAATGTATCTGAAGACTTTTATGCTTTGAAACTCTCCTTTCACTGTTTAATTAATGAATCATCCTTTTAGTTAATGGTAAAACAGTTTTGAGGGTCTAAGATAGATGTGGGGGGGAGGTCGGTGACTAGCACAAGGTTGCTCAACAATATTTTGGCAGGGCATGGCGCTACACACCTGTCATCCCAGCATTCTGGGGTGGAGGCAGGAGGGTCACTGCAAGTTTGAGGCCACCCTGCTCTACATAGCTACAAAGTGAATTCCAGGATAGCCAGGGTTACATATTGAGAGGTGTCTCAAAAACAAAAACAGTAACAAAAGAATTTAGTTTTGTTTGGACAAGAAGATCTAGACATTTATTTTTCAGTGACTTTAGCAAATGTATTATCTATAATCTATAACTCCAAATAGCTAAAATTATCTAAATATCTAAAGATATCTACAACAAATATCTAAAATTCATCTTTTTACACATGCAATACTTCGATTTCTTTAAAAAAACATTTATTTCTTCATTTTGTGTGTGTGTGTGTGTGTGTGTGTGTGTGTGTGTGTGTGTTTGCCTGTGCACATGGGGCCGTCAGAGGACAGTTTGTGGGAGTTGATTCTCTCCGTCTACTGTGTGGGTCCTGGGGATTGAACTCAAGTTGTCAGGGCTGGTGGCAAGTGCCCTTACCGGCCAAACCATCTCACCAGGCCTGGTATTTTGATGTCTTAATTATACAAATGAAAAGTGGTTTCATAAACTGAGTATCTCCAGTAGTAACTGGAAGTGCAAGGGGTCAGCTGATTTAGGTTAGACTAGAGCTGGAGCACGCTTTTTCCCACGTCTCGAGACAGGCTGTTTCATTACTTACTTGCCATAGGCAGATGCTAACCATTTGAGGTTGCTGCCCTTAAGAGAACAAAGATGCAGCCGGGCGGCGGCCGTGGCGCACGCCTTTAATCCCAGGCCTCGGGAGGCAGAGGCAGGCGGATCTCTGTGAGTTCGAGGCCAGCCTGGGCTACAGAGCGAGATCCAGGACAGGCACCAAAGTTACACAGAGAAACCCCGTCTAGAAAAACCAAAGAGAGAGAGAGAGAGAGAGAGAGAGAGAGAGAGAGAGAGAGAGAGAGAGAGAGAGAGAGAGAGAGAGACGCTTCATTCTGCCCGTGGTGATCTCTGTCTGCCTCAGATGCTCTCCACGCCTTATGCCCGACAGTGCTGGCCACTGCTTCATTGAAATCGGGGCTTGAAGTTGGGGAAAGTCTCTGATTTAGATGCACGGGTGGAAATAAGTAGGGAAAACCAAGTGAGTCTTATACCCAGCTGTGTTTACTCTGACCTGATTAAAACATGCAGTTCTGCCCTGGGATACTGAGCCCTGGCCAGTATCCAGGAATTACCCAGGAGGTAATGGGGTATATTTTGATTCTCATTGTCTTTGTAAGATTGGGCTGCCATAACAAGAATGATGGTAGCTTATAAATGACAGGACCTTGGTGTTTTTCATGGTAGAAGGCTTGCCTAGCCGGCCTTGGGTTTGATTCCTGGGGCTACACGCAAACATACACACACATAAATAACAAAGTAAGAGAAATTTGTCCTCATCGTTCTGGAAGCCAGAAGTGCATGTTCAGAGTGCCCTATGCTTAGGGGGCTAGCAAAAGCCCTCTTGTGAATTGTGGATGGCCAAATTCTCATGTCTTCATGGAAGGACCAGAGAGCCCTATGAAGTCCTTTTTGTAAGCACTTCGAAGCCATTCATGAGACTTCTCTCTTCACGATCTTAGGTTCATTACCTTCCCAAAGGTTCCAGGACCTAATCCCACCCACTTGAAGGTTAAAGTTCAAATGTAGCTTTCTGGGAGCCCATGCAGCACCATAACACTGACGTAAATACTGTTGTCATGTAAGGAGTTCTTTGGGAAGCTGGAGCGGGATACTGGAACATTTCCAGGCCTTTCCTGGGACAATCAATGCTGTGAAAAGGCTAGCCTTGCTTTTCACATCCACTTTGATGCTGTCATCTTTCTTGCCCAGAGTCTTCATGAATGCAGCTGGTGAAGAAATCAGGAGAGCCAGGGCATCCATGGACACCCTATAGAAAGATCAGCCCCGTGAGAGCACTGGGAGCCAGAGAGGTCTGCATGTTTGGCCTGGGGAACTTTCATAACACAGGGTTCTCTCTCAGAATTGAATTCTTTCGATCTGTCTGTGCCGTTGGATGTATGGTGAGGGACATGTGGGCAGGGATCTGGCTCTGTGTTGGTATACTTGTTTTCTAATGCCGTCCTAGGGTGTTTTAAATCAATTCTCCGAGACAACCGCAGAGCTGGGCAGCCTTTCCTTAAAATGCCTCTCACGTTCATCTCAATGCAGCTCCCTCTATTCTCACACATCACTGGAAAGGTGAGAACAGGAGGGTAGCTGAGGTAGTATGGGCTGATAATGAGAGCGATGGGTGCAACCCCAAACACGGCCTGGTACTTCACAGGAGGAAACATTCCTTCAATGAATGAACGAAAAAGATTTTCTGAAACTTTCCCATCCTCAAACCCCTCCAATATTGGCTGGATAAATAAATGGATGAATGAATGAGTGGATTATTCTTATGACTCAATTTCCTCATGACTCTTAGGATTTATTGTGGTTTGAATGCAAAATGTCCCCCCTAGGCTCATGTATTTGAACACCTGGGCCCCAGTGGGTGCTGTTTGGGGAGGTTATGGAATCTTCAGGAGGTAGAGTGTAGCATGAATCTTAAAAGTTCTTATTAATAAAATCAAACCTGAGGCCAGTTATTGGGGTGAATGCTGGAGGGTCAGAGAGACAGAACAAGCCACAGCTAACCTCACCTGGCCAACTTCTCAGCTGGTCTTGTTTCCTCAGACTGGAAGCTTCTGTGTCCTCATCCCAATGGCTCTCAGCTGAACTGTGCTCGAAACCTAAAAGCTTAACCAGCCAAATGCTTCTAGTTTCTGGTCTCCACACCTTATATATCTTTCTGTTTTTGCCATCACTCCCTGGGATTAAAGGCTTTAAAGGTGTGAGTCACCATGCTTGACTGTATCCTTGAACAGATGGATTTCTGCCTCTGGAATGCTAGGATTAAAGGTGTGTGCTACCACTGCCTAACTTCTATGTTCAATATTGTGGTTGTTCTGTCTCTGACCCCAGATAAGTTTATTAGCATGCACAATATTTTGGGGAATACAATACCACATTTCCTCTCTTTTTGTCTAAAATTTAAAAAGGCTTATAACTAATACAAGAAAAACTATCCAATAAGTATATACAATATATACAGCCAAAAATTACATTAATGATGTCTAGTCCATTAACATTTGACAGATTCAGATAAAAATCTCCATTACTATATAACAATGTCCAGTCCGGTAACATCTGATAAACTCAGACCAAAAAATTTTCATTACTTATCTTATTTAAAACAAGTAGTTCCTTTTTAAAAGTAGATTCCATAATCTCCCTTTTTATCTTATCATATCCATATTCTGTATGTAATTTTACTTTGTTAAGGTTAAAACCTTCCTTTTTGAAAAAAAAAAGAAAAGGGGAAATGTTGTGGGAAGGTCTGTATGTCAAGTGTGTTGCTGATTGGCCAATAAATAAAACACTGATTGGCCACTGGCTAGGCAGGAAGTATAGGCGGGACAAGGAGGAGAATAAAGCTGAAAAGTGGAAGGCTGAGTCAGAGACACTGCCAGCCGCCACCATGACAAGCAGCATGTGAAGATGCCGGTAAGCCACAAGCCACGTGGCAAGGTATAGATTTACGGAAATGGATTAATTTAAGCTGTAAGAACAGTTAGCAAGAAGCCTGCCACGGCCATACAGTTTGTAACCAATATAAGTCTCTGTGTTTACTTTGTTGGGTCCGAGCAGCTGTGGGACTGGCAGGTGAGAGAGATTTGTCCTGACTGTGGGCCAGGCAGGAAAACTCTAGCTACAGTGGAGTCTTGTGGAGGAAGTGTCTGTCATTGGGGGTGAGTTTGGAAGCTTGAAAGCCTCACCTCACCCTCTTCCTCTCGCTCTGCCTCCTGGGCATGGATGAAAATGTGACCAGCCAGCCTTCCTGCTCCCGTAGCCTGCCTCCTCCGCCATAATGAGTCTGTCCCCCTGGAGCCATAAGCCAAACTAAATCCGCTCGTCCTTAAGTTGCTCTTCTCGGGATGTTTTACTCACAGCAGCAAAAGTAACTAAGACGGCATCTAACCCTACTTCCTCGCCACGGCCAACAAGGCCTAGAGTGATCTCGGCTCTTCCGCCTCTTGCGTTTGCTTCACCCCAGGCTAATGCTGGCCTCCCTGCTCCTCAGACCAGCTCACCTCAGGTCCATCTCAGGACTTTATACTTGCCCTATATTTCGCTGGAAGGGCTCTTCCCTTAGCTCTCGGGCTTTCTTTCGGTTTCCATTCCAAGGTCGTCTCAAAAGGCTTTCTCCGGTGAATCAGCCAAAACTAATTACTCAGCATTGCCTCAGACCTGAAGTTAACCTGATTCATTTTTTCTAGATTACACTTAACCATTGCATGAAATTAAAACTAGTTATTTATTAGCAGGACTCTGTTTTGAGAGACAGGGTTCTTCTTCACTGTTCTGTGTCTAGGCCCTAAAGCACTGACATATATTGGCTGGCTACATAAATGAATGAATGAATGAATGAATGAATGAATGAAGAATGAATGAACGAATGAATGACCTTTTACTGTGATCTTTATCACCTTTTGAGTAAGATCAAAGTTACAAGCAAAACTTGTACAGGTAACAACAGTAATGCCAGTGATGCACGGCAGTTCTGACTCTGCCACCCAGGGGTCTCTTCAGGAACTCACGGGATACCTGAACTTTTCATGTCAAAGCATAAAAGTGAGTCTCAGCCTTGGTTCTAAATGAGTGAATGAGAAGGTCAGAGTCAAGGGAGTATCTTAGTTAGGATTACTGTTACTGTGATGAAACATTACCAAAAGCAAGCTGTGGGGGAAAGGGCTTATTTGGTTTACACCTCTATATCCATAGTCCATCCCTGAAGGAAGTCAGGACAGGAACTCAAACGGGGCAGGGACCTGGAGGCAGGAGCTGATGCAGAGGCCATGAAGGGAGCTGCTTACTGGCTTGCTCAGGCTGCTTTTTTACAGAACCCAAGACCACCAGTCCAGGGACAGCACTACCCATCATGGGCTGGGCCCTCCCCGTCAATCACCAGTTAAGAAAATGCCCTACAGTGGGGTCTTATGGAGGCATTTTCTCAATTGAGGCTCCCTCCTTTCAGATGTCAAGTTGACATTAAACTATCTAGTATAAGGAGTTTCCATGAACCATCTGTGTTCCAATCCTACAGCTCTTGCCATAGATCATCAGGAATTTAGTGGCTTAAAACAACAGCAACTTATTCTGGAGGCTGTAAGTACAGACATCGGCAGGGCTCTGGTCTCTCTGGAGCCTCCTCCAACTCCTGCCGTATGCAAAGTTGTTCGGGGCTGGCAAGATGACTAAGAGGGTAAAGGCACTTGCTGCCAAACCTGACAAGCTGAGTTCAGTCTCCAGGGGGTCTCACAAGGTGGAGGGAGAAAACCGGCTCCCACAAGTTGTCTTCCACACATCCGCTGTGGCACATACACAGTACCTATCTATCTATCCACAGTCTATCTATGCACCGTCTACTGAATTTATCACTCTTCTTGGTTTTGGGTTGTATAACTCTAAAGAATGTAGCCTTCATTTTATGAATCTCTAAGAACAAAAATTGTTTAATGCCTAACTTAATGTAATCATTTAATGTGAATTTTTCCTAGGATCTGTACCTATGTTGAGATGCTCTGAAGAATAGCAGCCACCTCAGGAATGTTTATTGCCATACAATGACTAAAACAAATTCCATCATCTTCTATTTTATCATTGTCTTAGAATTGATACTTATCAAAATCCAACTATCTGATGGAAGTGAGCTCATCATTAGGAGACCAAGAGCAAACCTCACCCATGTGCCCAAAGACCTACCCTTGGCAACAACTACTTTAGATATATCACAAAACAATATATCTGTGCTTCAGGCTTCTGACATCGTCTTGCTGTCCAAGCTGAGGGTCTTGGCGATGCCCTACAACAGACTCCAGTGTCTTGATATGGGTGTTTTCAAATTCAACATGGAACTGGAATATTTGGATTTGTCCCACAACGAGTTAAGGGTGATTTCTTGCCACTCAGCAGTCAACTTCAAGCACTTAGACCTCTCCTTCAATGCATTTGATGCCCTGCCCATATGCAAGGAGTTTGGCAACATGTCCCAACTAGAATTTCTGGGACTGAGTGGTACTAAGGTACAAAATTCAAGTGTGCAGCCGATCTCTCGTTTGAATATGAGTAAGGTTTTGCTGGTTTTGGGAGATGCTTACGGGGAAAACGAAGACCCCGGGAGTCTTCAGCATGTCAGCACGAGGAGCCTGCATGTTGTTTTCCCTGTGAAAAGAGAATTTCGTTTTATTCTGGATGTATCAGTCCGCACTGTAATCAATTTGGAACTATCTAACATCAAGTGTGTACTTGAAGACAAGTGCTCTTATTTCTTCAGGGCTTTGTCAGAGCTTGAAAAGAATGAGAAGCTATCAAATCTTACCTTAAACAACGTTGAAACGACATGGAATTCCTTCATGGGCATCCTCCAGTCTGTATGGCATACACCTGTAAAGTATTTCTCAATTTCAAACATGAAACTACAAGGGGAAGTTGAGTCAAGAGATTTCGATTATTCCAACACTTCTCTGAAGGCTTTGTCAATATATCAAGTTGTCAGTAATGCGTTCAGTTTATCACAAAATTACCTATACAGTATCTTTTCCAATATGAACATCCAAAACTTCACAGTGTCTGGAACACGCATGCTCCACATGCTTTGCCCATCCCAAGTTAGCCCATTCCTGCATTTGGACTTTACAGATAACCTCTTAACAGACTCGGTTTTTGAAGATTGTAGAAACTTGATTGAATTGAAAACACTTAGTTTACAAAAGAACCAGTTAAAGAAACTTGAAAATATAATTCTTATGTCTGCAGAGATGACATCTCTACAAAAGCTAGACATTAGCCAGAACTCTCTAAGCTATGGTGAGGGGGAAAGCCTGTGCTCCTGGACTGAGAGTTTGCTAGTTTTAAATTTGTCTTCAAATATGCTTACTGACTCTGTCTTCAGATGCTTGCCTCCCAAGGTCAAGGTCCTTGACCTTCACAACAACAGAATAACGAGCATCCCCAAAGATGTCACCCACCTGCAAGCTTTGCAGGAACTCAACGTTGCATCCAATTCTTTAACGGACCTTCCTGGATGCGGGGCCTTCAGCAGCCTCTCTGTGCTGGTCATTGAGCATAATTTAGTTTCCCACCCCTCAGCAGATTTCTTTCAAAGCTGTCAGAAGATTAGGTCCATAACAGCAGGGGACAACCCATTCCGATGCACATGTGAGCTGAGAGAATTTGTCAAAAACATCGGCCGAGTATCAGGAGAAGTGGTCGAGGGCTGGCCTGATTCTTACACGTGTGACTCCCCAGAAAGCGCTAAGGGGACTCCACTGCAGGACTTCCACATGTCTGCATTGTCCTGTGATACTGTTCTGCTGATTGTCACCATCGGGGTCACTTTGCTGCTGTTGGCTGCCATCGTGACTTTCCTCTGCCTCCGCTTTGATCTGCCCTGGTATCTGAGGATGGTGTTTCAGTGGACACAGACCCGGCACAGGGCCAGGAACATCCCCATAGAGGAACTCCAGAGGAATTTCCAGTTTCACGCTTTTGTCTCATACAGTGGGCATGATTCCACCTGGGTGAAGAATGAATTACTACCAAACCTAGAGAAAGATGGCATACGGATTTGCCTCCATGAGAGAAACTTTGTCCCTGGCAAGAGCATTGTGGAGAATATCATCCATTTCATCGAGAAGAGTTACAAGTCCATCTTCGTGTTGTCTCCTCACTTCATCCAGAGTGAGTGGTGCCATTATGAACTCTACTTTGCCCATCACAATCTCTTCCATGAAGGGTCTGATAACTTAATCCTGATCTTACTGGAGCCCATTCCACAGTACTCCATCCCTAGCAACTACCACAAGCTTAAAACTCTCATGGCACAGAGGACTTATTTGGAATGGCCCACGGAGAAGAGCAAACATGGACTTTTTTGGGCAAACCTAAGAGCAGCCATTAATGTCAAGCTGGTTAACCAAGCAGAAACCACATGTCACATACAGAGATAAGAATTTTCTCCTTATCAGTGGTGCTGCCTTGGACAGTTCTGATAATGGTGCCCTTGGCTTCAGCATGAACCTAAAAATGATTTTGACATTATGATAGAGAAATTTCTGCTTTCAAGCCCCAGTTTGCCACTAGTGTGTGGTAATAAAAATTAGTGGAGTGCTATAATTTTAGGCCTTGCTTTGGTCCAGTATTTCCTCATTATGTTCCCTTTCCTCCCTTAAGCATGGTAATATATATCCTGTGTCATTGTGTTGGAAATATGTGATCTGCTTTTTGGGGGATTACAGTTAAGAGATTGCCATGAGTCCCAGAAGAGATTTGGGCTTTTAAACAGTGCCAATACTGTGATAGACTATGGGGACTTTTGAAATTAGACTGAATGCATTTTTACATTATGATATGGCTACAAGTCTAAGGGTTCAGGGAATGGAATGTGGTGATTTGAATTGTAATGGTCCCCATAGGCTCATATATTTGAATGCTTGGTTATTAAGGAATGGCATTACTTGATAGGGATTAGGAGATGTGTCCTTGTTGGGGTAGATATGGCCTTGTTGAAAGTGTGTCCTTGTTGGGGTAGGTATGGTCTTGTTGAAAGAAGTGTGTCACTAGGGGTGGGCTTTGGGGTTTCAAATGCTCAAGCCAGGCTTGGTGGCTGTCTCTGCTGCCTGTAGATAGGGATGCAAAACTCTCAGCTACTTCTTCAGCACCATATAACTGCCTGTATGCCTCCATGCTCCCAACCATGATACTGGACTGAATCTCTGACACTGTAATCAAGCCCCAATTAAATGCTTTCCTTTGTAAGAGTTTCTGTGGTCACGGGTGTCTCTTTACAGCGGTAGGACAGTGATAAAGACACTAGTACAATATGGCAGAAATCGGTGGCACCATTTGAGGGCAGCGTCCGTTGCTAACTTTAAGTGTATTAAAATTTTGAATAGACAGCTATTCGAGAGTGTGGTGAATGTTATCTCAAACACAACATATACATAGAAAAAAATGAAACAAATAAAGTGAAAAACTAATAATATGGTACTAGATTGTCATAGGGTATGATGTTGCAGTGAGTGATGTGTCAGGATTTAAATAGAACATAATGTAAACCCTGAATAATTTACCAAAAAACAAATGTTGCTGTGGGGAAAGTGAACCAGTGAGTTATAAGAAATGCTCTTTTCTGGTAATAATTATCTATTTATTTGTGTATCTATGTGAGTGGTGGGTGACACCCGCCACAGTGTACGTGTGTGGATGTCACAGGACAACTTTGTGAGGCTGGCTCTCCCCTTCACTTTTGTCTGGGTTCTAGGGACTGAACTCAGGGACTGTACAGGAAGTGTTTTCATCACCTGAGCCGTTTTACCAGGCTTCATTTTGTGTTTGAAACAGCGTCTTATGCACTCCAGTCTGTCCTTGAACTCGGTATATAATTGAGGGCAATGATCCTCTTGCCTCTACCTCCCCACCTCCAGGATTATAGAAGTGTGCCACTAAGCCTGAGCGTTTTCACTTTTCCGTGGCAGATGTAAGTAACACAGATACAGCAGTGTGCTGATAAATGCCCAACAATGGACTTCAAGGGGGAGAGGGGACTTTGAAAAATTAGTAACACTCTCTTCATTATTTTTTCTAGGAATTTAATAACATAATGAATAAAATTCCAGTTTTCTGATGGGTGTTCGCCAGTTTTGTGACACACACACACACACACACACACTCCCTTCATGGTCAATTTCAAGGTGTCAATGTGACATGATAGAAGGTGGAGTTGGAAAGAGATGGGCATAAATGTCTTAATACATCGTTTTTTACCATGCTGATACAGTGGACAGAAAGGCTCTCTAGGGCAAAACCGTGGTGAGTGCACAGTACAATGGTCAGGTACAACCACGGTGGGGACACAGTAGAACAGTCAGGTACAACCACGGTGGGCACACAGTAGAACGATCAGGCAGTGAAGGGCTTAGAGTACTTACTGTTTTTCGTTTTTAAGGCCATTTATTCAAATACCAAGTAGACACAACTCCATTTTTAGTGTTGGCTGCTTTTAACTGTCTCACAAAATCCTTGGAAGTTAAAAACTGGCTCTCCTAAGTGAATATAAACCGGATGTATTAGAAAAGATCTTAGTAAGCATGACTCCTTGTGTAGTGGGTTTTTTTTTTTTTTTCTACATTCAGTGTAAAACAATGGCAGGTGGCTTCCATGCACACTAGGAAATCTTGGGGGAAATCCTTGAGCTCAAGTGTCTGACAAGATGTTTATCACGCGCCTGACCTCTGCAATTCAGCCTCAGATCCACGGTAACTCCCGGTTACAGTCACAAAGATAGCTCTACTAGGTATTGGGTGTAGCTAAGTGGTATGGACTTGTCTATCACGCACATGACTTGGCTTCCATCCCCAGTGTCACCACAACCACAAACAAGAACAAATTGTTGGAGCTGGGAAGCAAGCCAGACATGGAGCACACCCCTGAACCTCCAGAACCCCGGAAACTGAAGCAGAGGGTTGTAAATTTGAGACTACCCCTGGTTACATGCAAGACCCTGTGTCTAACAAAACAAAAACAAAACAAAGAAAGAAGCGGGGCTGGGGAGATGACTTGGTGGGCAAAGTGCTCGCTGCACAGGCATGAGGACCTGAATTTGGGTCCCCAGCATCCAGGTAAAAGCAGGGTTCATGGCCGCCCAGTGCTAGGTGTCCAGAGAAGTCAAGTGGATCACCAGAGCTTGCTGGCCAGCCCGTCTAGTACATTTGTCAGTAGGAGGTTCAATGAGAAACTCTGCCTCAAAAATAAGGTGGAGAGTGATTTAGAAAGACATCTGATGTCGACCTTTGGCCTCCATGGACATTCACACAGATGTGCACGCCCACGTACATACCACACCCACACACAAACTCTCCACAATGAAAACAAGCTGAAAAAGTACATATCTAGTGAGAAGTACAGACTTAGACTTTCCTTCCTTCCTCTCTCGCCTTTGTTAACCCCTTATTCACTCTCTGTGTGTAAAGATTATATATATATAATCTCTATATATAATCTATATATATAATACATCTTTAAAGATGTATTTTGTCTCTAGTCCCTTTCCTCTGGTACCCTTTCCCTCCCCTTCCCTCCTCCCTCTTCCCCTCCCTTCCCCTTCAGTCACCTCCCCAATGCTTCATGGGTGCCACAAGGTGAGTAACTCTGCTTCATAACATGCCATGATGTTCTGCTCCACACAGACCCAAAGTGACAGGGTGATGGAACCATGCACTGAAACCTCTCTAAGCCAGAATAAAGTTCTTCTACTGTAAGTCGATTTTCTCTGGAGCTTGTCATAGTGACTGGATGCAGACTAACACTTGTTTTAAGGATTCCCTTCAATAGACAGTCTCTACCCACGTCTCACGTTCTTGTGACTGACTCCTGGGGTTACTTTCTTCTTCTGATCATTTTGCTACCACACCTAATTTGAGAGGCAGAGTAACTGGTCTGAACCTGGAAGTAAGGCACAGCCAAAGTGTTCCAAGATGCTGGGAAGCCAGCATGGCAGTTCTGTTAAAGAAATAAGGAAACATGAAACACCTGATGGTCCAGTGACCCTACATGCAGGAATATACATGTTTGTACTCCCTTTTCAAAGCATAATTTTTCACCAGAGTCCTAAGGCAATCCAAATGTCTGACGATAAGCAACATGTGGCCTGTGCATTTAGTGATATTATTCAGTCTTAAAAAGGAAGGGTATTCTGAGGCATGCTGGAACATGGTAGGGGAGGGCGGATTGGAAAGGCGCTAAGTGAAATAAGCCTATAAGAAAAAAAAAGAACCAATATTGTCTGAGTTCACTTACAGGAGAAATAGGGAGATGGTGCTGATGGGCACAGAGTATTAGTTTGTGACGATGGATGATGAAAAGGTTCTGGAAATAATGGTGGAGACAAGCACACAACCATGGGAATGTACTTAACACCCCAGAATTACAGTCTTTAAAAGGCAAGTTTAATGTGGATTTTGCCACAATTTAAAAAAGAAAAACAAGTGCTCTTCCGTGTTAGCTGACGTAACATGTAATGCCACCAGCACGCAGCAGAGGGGGAAACCTGAGGTTCAGAGGTCTGAACCTTACAGGAAACACTGATTCAAACTGTTCCCACAGCCACTTCTGACCTTGTCCAAGAAATCATCCGCACACCTGCATCTCTACTGAGAAGAGGAGGCTGCAAGCTGGGCTAAGAATTGCCGAGACACAGAAAAAGAAATAAGGGCTGCAGGAATCTTTCCAAAGAGCTAGTACAGGTGAGAACAAAGAGACTTAGGGTTTTTTTTTTTTTTTCAGTGTTTACTACTTTGCCTAAAGATGAATGGTTAGTGAGCATGGGGCTATTGATCTGAGGAATTATCTTGCAGGGGCCTGAGGGTTTGGATTTATTTTCTCTGCAGGCTGCACCTGGCCAGCTCTTCTGCCCTCTGTGGATGGTCTTAGGGATTGTGGTGAGTTTCTTTATGTTAACAACCTAAAGCTCATCACTGTTTGAAAGGTTGCATCTCGTTGTATGTCTAAAAAGTGGGGCAGGCCAGATGGGTCTTCAACACTGCAGTTCTTGCTCCAAAGGAGGCTCCAGAAATCCAAAGCGGCCAAAGATGGCTGAGGGGTTGCTGTGGTGGCTGGGTCACATCAAGGAAACTGAGGCTACAAGAGCATTCTCATGGAGGACCTAGGCTGAGCTTATAAATTAATAATTCTCAATATATTTACACACAGGCTAAGTCTCTCTGATATGTGACCCATAGCAGCATCCCATCACGGCAGCATACTGAAGCTGAGAAAGAAGCCCCCACAGCAGCTGGCCAGGTGAGTGGTACCCACCTTGGTCATCACAGCCTAAGCTGCAGCTTTGAGAGTTTGAAAATGCTTTTGGTTGAATTTAACTCCCACTCAGAAGGGACCAGACAGATCCGAATTCAAATGCCTCTTCTACTACTTTCTAGGCTGCCCTGGGCAAGTTACTTAATCTCTGAGTTTTTGCTTCTAGATCTGAAAAACAGGAATAATAGTGGCCACCATTTTGTCGGGTTATTGAAAAGATTGAATAAGACATTGTATGGAAAACATACAGTTCCATGTCAGACACATAGAAACACTAAAAAAATGGTCTCTCTTATTCTCATATTGCAACATCATTCAACCTTTGGTGGGTTTTAGCTTTTCTCCATTTACTGGAATCATTAAAGGGAAAATGACTTGGGAAATGTTCTTTGGCAAACCACCAACTGCTGTTGTGCGGTGTCTTTGGGTGGGACATTACATCATAATCTGTGGATGGAGGACTTTCTCTGCTTTTCAGCTGCTTTCCACATAATGTCAATAGCGCTAATGCAGTGACAATATATACTGCTTACTTACTGGATGCGTCTTTCATGAAGCCCTATGTTGGGGTGAGTGTCATAGATCAGTGGTACAGTGTGTGCTCAGGATGCCTGCGGCCCTGATTTAATCCTCCATACAACAATAGCAATAATACACCGTTTATGTCTTACTCTTAAGATGTCTTAATGAGACACCCCAACACATATGAACTGCCTGAGAAACAGAAACTTGTTATCTTCTTAAATTAAGAGAAGTTCAGTGGGAGTAGCTTCCTCTCTCATTATAACTCCGAATCAGGTTGCGGCATTGGGCAGGAGAAAGCATCACTCAAGAGATGGAGACTCTGGCATCCCAGCCCAAGCGATGCCACATGAAGCAGCAGGGTGGGGGTCACTGTGGTTTTTCAAGGGCCATGACCCTCAGATCTAAAAGCTTGAAGAGCTCTGTGAGATGAAACAGTGACATTACCTCTGTCAACCCGGTGACCTTGCCAAGCCAAGACGGAGCCTGAGGGCTAGGAGGAAACCAGAGAGTACCAGCTCTGCCTTTGTGGAAAGTCTTGATATTCATTTAATGTAGGTTTCACATTCATTCTGATTTAAGCATTCTTCATCTTGATGACTGAGTTCCCTCTCAAAGCCTTAAAAGTGGTACATCATTTGCCTTGTCCTGCTCTTGTCTATGATAACTGCTATTTATTGTGTGTGATGTGGTCAGCACACTGCTAAAGGACTTTATCTGTTATGCACCTTCGTCCAAGCCTCATTGTATAGATGGAAAACCTTTCAAAAGTTAAATGATGGTCTCATAGTTGCACAGACCACAACTAGTTAAGTTTGGACTTGAGCGCAGATCCACAAGTGAACAGAACTTCAGAAGAGACACTGAATGCATGGAAATTACTGTTTGCAACAGGTGCCATGGGCGATCTCCTCTTTAATTTTATTTCCCATTTCTTTATTATGTATAAGTGTGTGCTACAGTGCACATGTGGAGGTCAGAGGGGAGTTTGGTGCTCCAGTCTGCTCTGTGGCACTGGGATCAAACTTGGGTCTTCAGGCTTGGCAGCAAGTGCCTTTTTTTTTTGTAATCTTTAGTAAATCCTGATTCTTCCCCCCCCCCTTTGTTTTTAGATCCTAACTTAAGCTTCCCCTCTTTCCTCTCGTCCCATTCCCGCCACGTTCCTTCTTCCCCCTCCCCCATCCCACCCACTCCTCCTCCACTGTTTCTCTTCAGATACAGGCGGGCATCCCGTGGATATCAGCCAGCCATGGTGTATCAAGCTGTGGTAAGACCAGGCATGCCCTCCTCCACCAAGGTTGGATGAGGCAATCCGGCAGGAGGAACGGGTCCCAAAAGTGGGCAACAGAGTCAGAGACATCCCTCGCTCTCGCTGCTAGGAGTCCTGCAGGAAGACCAAGTTACACAACTGTAACATATGTGCAGAGGGCCTAGGTCAGTCCCATGCTGGCTCCCTGGCTGTCAGTTTAGTCTCTGTGAGCCCCTATGAGCCCAGGTTAGTTGGTTCTGTGGGTTTTCTTTTACTTAATAAGTCATCTTGCTAGCCTGAGAGATCTTCTGATATTTAACATGTAATCTTAAGGAAATGGGGGAAAAAAATTCAGAGTTACACACTAGATGCCATGGGCACAGCCACTGAGCAGTAATTACCCTGCTAGGCGTGTTACAAACTGGCATTCTGGGAATATTTTGAACTAGATACAGGAAAGTTGCCCTTAAATATACAATGGTTTGAAAGTCTGTCAGGAACTAAATTCACTTGTTAAGATAGTTAAGTACATTTGCATATTAACAGCCCATAATATTTTAGTGCATGTAGTCCTCTGGGGAATCACTAAGATGTGAGCAAAGAAAAATGGCCCCGAAGGCCTCTTAGGTCATCGGCAGTCGATGGTTAAGAGACGGAGGCTTCACCACCAGAATTAGCCGGCCCTCCAGGACCGACTTTGAGGAGTCTTCCCAGGAGCAAAAGCTTAGAAATAGAAGAACGGTATCATCAATATGGATAACTATTGCATTTTTCTATAAAATGTAGGAATTATGCAAACAAAAGGCTCCCTGCACTTCACAGCTGTGTAGAAAATCCATGATTTTCTTCCTTCTGACCCCCTCCCCTCCACTTCTCTTTTCTTCTCCCTCTCTTCTGGGAAGCTGAGGAAACCCTTCACTAGGCGCTCAGTCCGCCAGCCCTGGGTTTTGACGACTCCCCCCCACCCCCCACCCCCCTTTGGTTGTTTTTGAGACAGAGTTTTGTTCTGATGGGAGCTCCACCTCAGCCCCTGGCACCCTGGCATCCCTGTGCCCAAAGAGTCTGGAATGTTCTGGTGGAAGCTCCACCTCAGCCCCTGGCACCCTGGCATCCCTGTACCCAAAGAGTCTGGAATGTTCTAGGGGAAGATCCACCTCAGCCCCTGGCACCCTGGCATCCCTGTGCCCAAAGAGTCTGGAATGTTCTAGGGGAAGATCCACCTCAGCCCCTGGCACCCTGGCATCCCTGTACCCAAAGAGTCTGGAATGTTCTGGTGGAAGCTCCACCTCAGCCCCTGGCACCCTGGCATCCCTGTGCCCAAAGAGTCTGGAATGTTCTAGGGGAAGATCCACCTCAGCTCCGCTCCCCCATCTCTTTCCCCAAACACAGCTCCTCCCCCAGAGAGGCTCAAGACTACTCCCACAGGGTATTTAAGCTGCATCCCAGAAAACAACATGTGGTTTTCCGGTCTCTTGTCCCAGTCTCCTGGGGTGGAGGGGGTGGGAATCACCCGGGAACGCTTTAACCATTAAACTGGAGCTTTTTCTAATTTGGTCTGATTTGGATTGCTGCATTGGCGGAGAGGCTTATGGGGGGTGAAAAAAAACCTTATCAGGTTTCTTTGTGTAGCCTTGACTGTCCTGGAACTCACTCTGTAGACCAGGCTAGCCTCTGTCTCACAGAGATCCACCACCAGCCTCTGCCTCCTGAGTGCTGGGATTGAAGGCATGCACCACCATCACCTGGCTTGGGTCTTGATTTCTCAATACCAGACCGTGAGGAGGAATTAATTGTTTGTTGGCTGTGGTGCCTGCTAAGTCTGAGGTGACTTGTACAGCAACATGGACTAAAAACAGAGGGATTTTATTTTTAAACCATTTTGGGGTTAGTCACATATATTTTAGAATTTCTCCACTGAAAGGAGAGAGGATTTGAAAAGGTCCCAGAGAAAGAGAAATCTGGAGGAATAGAGGAGCATTTCAAGTGCCTGATATTTCAACCGATCTTTGTTTTATTTCCCCACTGTATCTATCTGCGTGTGGTACAGACACACCGTTGCCTTCACAATTACCCTTCCCATGAGTCCTTATCAGCATCTCTCGTTACTCCCTGGATTGGAAGCTGGGTAGGAAAGGAAATTCTCCAGTCCCGTGCACTGCTGTCTCCCCAGTGCCTAGACAAATCCCTGGTGCGTGTCTTGACTGTGCTGATGCGTTAGATATGGTGAAAAGGCAGTTCTCTTGCCGCCTCTGTTCTGCGGCAGTCCAGCAACCTAAGTCTCATCTAACTCAGAATCATCATGATTCTCAGTCCACGAGTGCCAGCATCTGCAAAAAACCGAGACAACAGTGCCGGAATAAGTAAACCAGATCACGTCTGTGGATGAATGAACTTGTCCGTTTCAGGAAGTGAGCGCGGTTGGTTTGAATGGGGCACAATGGATACTAAGAAGGGAAACTGGTTTCTATCGCTCTTGCTGCTGTTTGGCAATGATTCAGATCGCTTTTGCCTCCGATGTGAAAACACATGGAAGCAGAAAGGCAGGCGTTTTGGACCCTCCATATGTGTAGATGAGTGTCGTTGAAAGTTGGGTATTACTTTCAGGGACACTGCCCTCTGCACAGATTGATGAAGGGATGAAGAGGGAATAGATATGCTGAATGCTGTGTGTTCATTACGTGCATTTATTACGTGCAGAAGGAGAGGGAGGGGATAGCTTGTCCCAGCAGGAGGTCTCCATGGGGGATGCAGTCTCTGGCTGCAGTCATTTGGGAGGAGGAAGCTGCAGTTGCTACTTCCTGCATGCAGTGGTCAGTCACTCATAAACACTCACACTTGGACCAGACAAACGCTTTGCCTTTGCCTCTGACACTCTACTGGAGGAAGGCTTTGATAGGATTTGGGTTTGAAGCCTTAGTGTCCTCGAAAGGCTGTGCCCATGACAACAACAGACTTCCACTCTAGACTCCATGCACTTTTTACACATTTTCTCAGGACTTCCTCAGCTCCCTTGCACAGCAACTCTCATATATCTTTGGTTGTGAGCCTAGCCTTCAATGGCTGACCCATCTCTCCAGCCCATACAGGAACTCTCTACCCACAAAAGGGACTGAATAGTCACTCTGTGACAATAATTCAGGGTAGGCAATATTGGATGACTAAATATTACTGTAGCTGGAGAGTTTTCTCTCCAGGTCTCGCCAAGCCCCGGCAGTCCGACAGCCCACTTAAAAAATAAACACACAGACTCTTATATTATTTAAACTGTTTGGCCTAATGGCTCAGGTTTCTTGCTAACTTTTCTTACATCTTAAATTAATCCATTTCTATAAATCTGTACCTTGCCATGTGGCTCGTGGCTTACCAGCATCTTCACAAGGTGCTTGTCATGGCCGCGGCTGGCAGTGTCTCCCTCCGCCTTCCTGTTCTCTCAATTCTTTTCCATGTTAGTCCCACTTATACTTTCTGCCTGGCCACTGGCCAATCAGTGTTTTATTTATTAACCAATCAGAGCAACACATTTGACATACAGACCATCCCACAGCATATTACTATGAATATTTGTAAAGATTTTATTTGTTTTATGTGTGTATGTATGTTCCTGAGTGTAAACATGTGCACTATGTGTGTGCAGGTGCCCTTGGAGGTCGGATGAGGGCATTAGGTCCCCTGGAGCTAGTGTGACTGGGAGTTGTGAGTCACCTGATGTAGGGGCTGAGAGTCAACCTAGGTCCTCTGCAAGAGCTGCAAGTGCTCTTGGCCACTGAGCCATCTCTTCAGCCTTTCCAAGCTTCTTAAGACTCTCAGGCTATCAGATGGGACAGGGGTGGGGTGGGGTGGGGGGTGGGGATGGGTGGGTGGGTGGGTATGTGGGTGTGTGGGTGTCGGGAGGTAGAGTCTGGCCTGCCAAGGCAGTTCCTAAAGTGAGGAGAGAAGAGGTGCATCTCCCACCCCTGTGCTCTCTCTGGGGATCCAGCCCCACTTCAGTGTCAGGGCCAGGGCACACATAGTAACTGGCTTCGTAATCTATCAACCAAAGCTCTGAGATGAAGCAAAAGATTCAGTGTGTCCATCGATGACTGTAGTCAGATATTGGGATTTAAAAAATTAAAGTCCTCCAGTATTTAAACCAATAAAAACCTACCCTTCCGTGCTGTTTTCTAGGGATTTAAACTCACATTCATCCTTGATATGAGAAAACGAGTGATAGACTCCTTGGAAATACAATGAAACTCAGCAGCATCTATACACTTTGTAATGTCATTATGTCAGCAGAAGCCTGGGCCCCAAGGCTGCCAGAAGACAGGGAATTGATTTCCAACTGCTCCAACATGGTTCTAAGGAAGATTCCCCCAGACTTGACTGCAGCCACAACCATACTGGATTTATCCTATAACCTCCTCTTTCAACTCCAGAGTTCCAATTTCTACTCTTTCTCCAAACTGCATTTTCTGATCCTAGCCATAACAGCATCCAACAGCTGGATACCAAGGTCTTTGACCTGAACAGGAAGTTAAGCTATTTAGACTTGTCTTACAATAGACTGAAGGTCATAATTTGGTCTTCCCTGGCAGGTCTCAGACATTTAGATCTTTCTTTTAATGACTTTGACATCCTGCCTACCTGTGAAGAGATTGGCAACATGCCACACCTGGAAACTCTAGGCTTGAGTGGGGCAAAGATACGAAAGTCAGATCTCCAGAAATTTGCTCATTTGAATCTCAGTGTTGTCCTGTTAGGACTGAGGACTCTTTCTCATTATGAAGAAGGCAGCCTGCCCATCCTAAACACAACAGCCCTTCACATCATCTTACCAATGAACACAAGCTTCTGGGTGCTTTTGTGTGATGGAATTAAAACTTCAAAAATAGTAGAAATGACATATGGATGTCAAGAGTGGGTTTGTCAGTTATGAGACTCCATGGAATCTTATTGTTGAGAATACCAAGGCATCAATGCTGACATTTCACAACGTTGACTTGCTCTGGGACGACCTTCTCCACATCTTCCAGTGCGTGGGGCAGACATCAGTGGATCACTTCCAGATTCAGGACATGACTTTTGGAGAGATGACTAATCTAGACCACAATTTGTTTGACTCCTCAAGTCCTGTAATGAAAGCTATAACATTGGAGAACATACATTTCAGAATCTTTTCTATTCCCCAGGACAGAATCTACCTGCTTTTCACCCAAATGGATACAGAAAACCTGACCATAGCAGATGCACAAATGCCACATCTGATTCTCCCTAATCACCCCCAAAGTTTCCAACATTTAAATTTTGCCAATAACATCTTAACAGATGACCTGTTTAAGAACCCTATTCGGCTGCCTTATTTGAAAACTCTCATTTTGAAGGGCAACAAACTGGAGACTCTGTCTTTGGTGAGTCTCTTTGCCCACAGCACACCCTTGCTTCACTTGGATCTAAGCCAGAACCTACAACATGAAAATGAGGAGAATTGCCTGTGGCCAGACATCTTGACCCTCTTGAACTTGTCATCCGGTAAATTTGATGATTCTGTTTCCAGGTGTTTGTCCAGAAGTTTTCAAACACTTAATCTGAACCATAACAGAATACAAGCTGTCCCTAAAGAGACGATCCACCGGAGGTCTTTACGAGAGCTTAGTATTGCATTTAATTTTCTCACTGATCTCCCTGGGTGCAATCATTTCACAAGACTCTCTATTCTGAACATTGAAATGAATCTAATTCTCAGCCCATCTCTGGATTTTTTTCCAGAGTTGCCAAGAGGTAAAGACTCTAAATGCAGGAGGAAATCCATTTTTGGTGTACCTGTGAACTAAGAGACTTCATTCGGCTCGAAAAGCATTCAGAGGGCCTGATGGTTGGATGACCAGATTCATACACCTGTGAATACCCTTTGAGTCTAAAGAGGACTCCATTAAAAGATGTTTATCTTCCTGAATTATCTTGCAACACACTTTGTTGATTGTCACCATTGTGGTGGTCGTGCTGGTTCTGAGGATGGCTGTAGTGTTCTGCTGGCTCGGCTTTGACCTGCCCTGGCACCTCAGGATGCTGGTTCAGTGGATACAGACACAGCATGGGGCTAGGAAGACAATGCAAGATGAACCGAAGAGAAGTGTGCGCTTCCATGTGTTTATCTCACACTCTGCACACGGTTCAGGCTGAGTGAAGAACGAACTGATCCCCCATCTAGAGACAGAAGATGTCTTGATTTGTCTCCCTGAGAGAAACTTCGGCCCTGACAGGAGCACCGCTGAAAATATTACAAGCTGCCTGAGAGAAGCTCTAAGTCCATCTTTGTGCTGTCTCCCAACTTTGTCCAGAGTGAGTGGTGTCGTTATGAATTCTGTCTTGCCCATCACAATCCCTCCCATGACAATTACATCATTCCCATCTTACTGGAGCCCATCCCCTCTGACTGCATTCCTCTTTTGGAAAAGCAAGTATACTTAGAATGGCCCACGGATAGGCGCAAATGTGGGCTTTTATGGGCAAACCTTCGAGCTGCTATTAATGCTCATTTATCAGACAAGGTGTGATAGATGTGAACTACAGACATTCACAGAGCCAGATGATGAGTACCACAGTTCTACCATCTCTCTGGTGAGAACAGACTGCTTCTAAAACCTACCACACCCAGGAAGATTGGGGACCACAATCACTGCTGGAAGATAAATGTATATAATCTTTAAGATGATAATTTTGTAGTATCTATGAAAATAAAATGGTTATTTCCTTTGTGTCTGTTCCTTGAAAGGTTTCTTAGACTATTGCTGCCTGGGGGGGGTGGGGGCAGCCTCCAGCAGCACAGGGCTCAAAGGGAAATCCACAGAGACGGTGAGTACTAGACTTTTCTACCTGAGGGGTTTAAGGAAAAAGACACTCACACTCTCTCTTGATGATTTCCTTCTTTATTCTCTATTCTTCTGTGTTCTCTATACTGTATATTTTTTTTCTTCAGGTTATATACCCCAACAAAATCTTTTAGGCAATATAAAAATTACAATGTGGTTACATTCTATTTTTCAAGTGAGAGATTACAGTGAATACAGGTGAAAACATGTTTTTCATGATTAAAAACAAAGTCATCCCAATAACCCACATACATTTACATCTAAGTAACTTGTTACAGATTAACAGAGCAAGCAGAGAGAATTTTTTTTTCTCAGCCATCTCTTTTGTTGGCAGACTGCATATTGTGGTTACAAAGAAAATCAATCATTTTATTATTTATCTTGAAAAGTAATCTTATAAGGAATCTTAAAGGAATCACAAACCTAAACTTTTATAGATAAAAAAAAACATCAGTCAGCTGTACTTTACATCTTTAGGGTGCATACCCATTCATCAATCGTTTCTTATGTCAGAGATTGAGGAAAGAAATGTGTATAAGGCATTAATCATCATCTTTGATCATCAACCTACCCTAGCAAGGAAAGTATGTCAGCTAGTAACAGTTGGGCTGCTTTGTATTTTTTACCTCAGCTTTGCATCCTTGTGAACTCTAGATTATTTTCTGGGGTTTTCCATCTCAAAGCTATTATCAAACCATTTGATCTAACCTGAAGTTATTTTAAAGTTTTGTTTCAGCTAATGATACACACCAAAACCTGTGACTGCATCTTTCAGCATTAAAATTAAAGGAATTTCAGCCAGCCTGGCTCCTGGGACTCAACTGTTTTTCTTAATCATTAATTTGACCCATGATCTATGAGCTCCTTAGGTGAAACTCACAGGCCCTAGCTGTGTAACATTTCATTGTATTTATTTTTATTCATCAAAATTCTGCATAAGCTAACATTATTATTATCAGCTTAGGGAGGAATCATCTTCATAATAACCCACAAGTAAAATGCCCAGTAGAACAGGATGTTTCTATGAGATAAGCATAATACATATTACAGGCAGTGGGGCTCTTCCCACACCCCTTCACACCACACCAGATACTAGAGAAAGACGGCAGCAGCAAACATGTAAAGGCACAGCGGAAGCAAAGGACCTTCCAGGGTCTTATCTGAGATTCACCCATCAGGAAGTTGCTTCCTGGTGCGCTGACACCTTGAACTTCGATTGCCACCTGCTGCTCCTCCGACGTGGTCATTGGCATTAGACTGTGTCCTCAGAAATAGATGCTCAAGTTTGCCAAGGTTTATGTAAATAGATTCCCAGCCTTGTTGATAATCATGAATTTAAAAACATCCCAAATATCCACAGAACAAGGATTAATGCAATACCTTACAATATACCCATGTAACAGAATGATTCGTAGCTGTTAAAAACAATACCATGGCGACACATATTATATTAATATTTTAGTTTATACCTTGAAATCAAAGACTAAAAGACTCGACATCAGCATACTATAGAAATTGTGGTCGGGGTCTATTTGCATCACAGGGA
This sequence comes from Peromyscus californicus insignis, assembly GCF_007827085.1. NCBI lineage: Eukaryota > Metazoa > Chordata > Mammalia > Rodentia > Cricetidae > Peromyscus > Peromyscus californicus. Next base: position 58,775,984 of record NW_026294424.1, on the reverse strand, counting down.
ACATTTGATTCCTACACTGTGTGTTTCTATAATGTTTGAATTGCTTAGGATGAATCTGTACTTGTGTTTTTCTTTTTTTCTCAAGCAAACAGCAACTGCACACACCCACCAAAAGAAAACGAGCCAGACAAAAGGCAGTTTCTGAAAGTTTGTGCATCCTACGTGTTTCGCTCGTTCCTTCCTCTCCGGTCTCACAGGCCACAGGAAGAGAACAAACGCTTCTCAATTTTGGAAAATTATATTTTAAAAAAAAAATAGCTTTAAAATAACCAACGAAGTTCCATTACCACATATGGAAGATGAAAAAGCAAGGTGGGGCAAAGGCCTTGTCTTCAGGGCTTGGCTCTTCTGAACAGTTCAGCCAGCTCTGGGCTAGCATCATTTAAAGCCGTTTCCCTGGGGGCTGGAGAGATGATTCCGTGGTTAAGAGCTGGACTGCCCTTCTAGAAGTCCTGAGTTCAATTCCCAGCACCCACATGGTGGCTCACAACCATCTAAAATGGAATCTGGTGCCCTCTTTGGGTATGCAGACATACATGCAGACAAAACACTAATATACATAAATAAATAAACCCTAAAAAAAGAAAGACATTTATTCAAAAACAAAACACAAAAACTGATCTCCTGAAGAAGCCGTGGTGCGGCGGTATCCTGTCTCCTTGTTCAAATTCCTACGACAGCAGCCTAAATCATATGAAACTGCTAATATTTGGTTGCTTTTGACCTACATAGACATCTGTGTTTCACCCCATCTAACCTAATAAGAAAAAAAAAACTATTAACAGATTAAAATTAGAGTTTGTAGCCAGGCAGGGTGGTTGGTATATGCCTTTAATCCTATCACTCAGGAGTTCAGAGATCTCTGAGTTTGAAGCCAGCCTGGTCTATAGAGCAAGTTTCAGGCTAGGGCTATACAGAGAAATCCTGTCTCAAAAAACCAAAAACCAAAAACCAAAACCAAAACCAAAAAACATCCTAGACTTTGTATCTACTTCTGTTTCTTGTGGTTTGTATTTTGCGAACGGCTCATGCTAGGAATTTTGTTTTGATTTAGTTTTTTCTTTCTTTCATTATTTATTTATTTATAGGCACATGTCATGCAGCCCAAGGTGGCCTTAAACTCACTATATAGCCTAAAATGACTTTGCACTCCTGATCCTCCTCCTGATCCAACCTCCACTTCCCGAGTTCCAGGATCACAGGTGTGCGCCTCCACATCTGGTTTAGTAGTGGGATTTTGTTTTTTTGTTTGTTTGTTTGTTTAATTGCATTTGAGACTTCCAGCCTGAGAGCCTGTGGAGCGGGCTGGGTGTTGGATCTGGAAGCCAGGTCTTGCTAACATCTTGCCAGAGCTAGAGCTGAGGAGCAGCAGCCTTGGAGCCAGGTGTCCCTCTGTCCTTCCATGGAATGCTCCGCAGGAGGAGGGGAAACCTGAAGAAATCACAGTGGGGTGCAGGCAGAGGTGGAGCTGACCTTTGGAGAAGTGACACAGAGGGCTACAGACCCTGCGTGAATTATTCCACAGGAGTTCTCTCCCTTTGAAGATGCGAGCTCACCAGGATCCGGCTATTTCGTGTTAGTAACCTCAGTTTAGTAACAGTTTTAAAAACACATATGGCTTTTAAACTTTATTATGTCTGTGTATTCGTGCATGATGGAGGAGGCATGTGCCGTGGTAGAGGTCAGAAGGCAGCCGTGTGGAGTAGAGGTGTGGAGAGGTCGGAAGATAACCGTGTGGAGTTGGTTCTCTCCTGTCTTTCTGCAGTTTCCAGAAATGGAATTCAGGTTGTGAGGCCAGCTCAGTAAGTGATTTCCCCCACTATGCCGGTTCCCTGGCCCCTGACAGGTTCTATTACAATTAAAACAACAACAACAACACATCAGGCTTAGCTCTCACCCCCTCCTTGTCTCCGAAGCTGGGCAGATCAAACAATTAGAAAGTCCTTTCTCTGAACCTGAGATGCCATCCCAGTTCCCTAAAAAGCCTGCTGTGACTACCATGCCTTAGAAGCCAGTCAAGAGGAATGCCACTGTCTTCTGTGGCTCTAGATACACATAATACCGAGCCTCGGGAGAGGCCATGTGGTGTTTTTGCTCCAAGAACTCCACATTTCAGCAGCTGTCCACTCTGCCGACTCATGAAGTAAGGGGAAGTGAGCATGTAGACTTGGTGCTGTCCTGGACGCCAGCTGAACAACTCCGCGCATGTCAGGACGCCCCAGACCTTGTGATGTTGTGGGCTATTTTTGCTTGCTTGTCATTTGTCAAGCTGGAGTCCCCGCTACCACCCCCACCACGCACAAGGAAACTAACCTGTCCATTCATATTGTTGAAGCTGGTCTGTGGACTCCTAAGGGACCGTCACAGTTTCTGCAGACAAATGTGCACTTTCCTGGATGTTTACATTGCTCAGAATGGTCTGTTTATTTTCTCCTCCTCGGAAAATGTGGCAACAGAGTCGTCATCCTCACACTCCAAGCAGATGCTGACCAGGGAGGGCTCTACATCAACCTATGGCAAATGTCCTCTGAGCTCCGTCTCCTCTCTCCCACAGTGGGACACCCAGAAATCACAGGCAGGGTATTGAAGATGAGTGAGAATTCAGATTATCCAAGTATAATTTTCCATTTCTAATGAAGAAATGGGGCTTTAAATGTTTGCCTTAAAGGTCTTTGCTAATGCTTTTCTTTCCGGGACACAGCAAAGTGACCTTTACCTCTTACGCTTGATTTCTGTGATGTCCAGCCTCGCATGGCCATTCTCCAGGTGAGAGCCCTGCCTTGGTCCCTTGGAATATTCTGCCTAGACCCAAAGTAATTTGCTGTTTGGGCTCTCTGTAGAGAGCCTCTGACTGCCAAAGTGTCCCTATTCGCTGTCTGGTTCCCATAGCCAAAACCATACTCTTGGTCTATCAGTTACTAGTTATGTAGTCTGGCATTCAGATCAAGCACCCTTTGACCCATGGACCAGAACATGTTCTCATGTAAAGGATGAAGGATGAAGGACATCTTGGATCCTCTTGGTGGTTCAGTGGGAAACTTCATCACTGGTACCCTGCCAGGGACACTTCCACACTCCTGGAGTTGTTTCTACTTGCTATGCTGTGCCCCCCTGGCATGGATATGTTCCTGACTGATGTGCTCCTGGCTGATGTGCTCCTGGCTGATGTGCTCCTGACTGATGTGTCCTCTGACTGATGTGTCCCCTGACTGATGTGTCCCCTGACTGATGTGCTCCTGACTGATGTGTCCCCTGACTGATGTGTCCCCTGACTGATGTGTCCTCTGACTGATGTGTCCCCTGACTGATGTGTTCCTGACTGATGTGCTCCTGGCTGATGTGCTCCTGACTGATGTGTCCCCTGACTGATGTGTCCCCTGACTGATGTGTCCTCTGACTGATGTGTCCTCTGACTGATGTGTCCCCTGACTGATGTGCTCCTGGCTGATGTGTCCCCTGGCTGATGTGCTCCTGACTGATGTGTCCCCTGACTGATGTGTCCCCTGACTGATGTGCTTCTGACTGATGTGTCCCCTGACTGATGTGTCCCCTGACTGATGTGCTCCTGACTGATGTGTCCCCTGACTGATGTGCTCCTGGCTGATGTGCTCCTGACTGATGTGTCCTGGCTGATGTGCTCCTGGCTGATGTGTCCCCTGACTGATGTGTCCCCTGACTGATGTGCTCCTGACTGATGTGTCCCCTGACTGATGTGTCCCCTGACTGATGTGTCCCCTGACTGATGTGCTCCTGACTGATGTGCTCCTGACTGATGTGCTCCTGACTGATGTGCTCCTGACTGATGTGTCCTCTGACTGATGTGTCCCCTGACTGATGTGCTCCTGACTGATGTGTCCCCTGACTGATGTGTCCCCTGACTGATGTGTCCCCTGACTGATGTGCTCCTGGCTGATGTGCTCCTGACTGATGTGTCCTGACTGATGTGCTCCTGACTGATGTGTCCCCTGACTGATGTGTCCCCTGACTGATGTGTCCCCTGACTGATGTGTCCCCTGACTGATGTGTCCCCTGACTGATGTGTCCTCTGACTGATGTGCTCCTGGCATTGATCCCCTTGGGCTCCTTGAGGGCCCCAGCTCTGATGGTGCATCTTGAAGTCCCCACAAAGGGCTTGGATGTCACTTACACTTGAGCACCAATTTCATTTCATTTCTTTATTTTTGAGACAGGGTCTCACTATGCAGCTCCCACTCACCTGGAACTCACTCTGTAGACCAGGCTGGCCTTGAACTCACAAGATCTGCCTGCCCCTGCTGCCCAAGTGCTGGGATCAAGGCCGTTTACCACCACATCTAGCTGGACATCGATTTCAACAGCTAACCCTTGAGGTGCTCCTCCCCTCCCCCACCCCCGTCACGAGGATCTGCGATGCTGCTGGGAGACATTGGGTTCCAGTTGTCCAGTGACAAAGAAGCTAGGTACTGTAAGTCTGAGGCAGTGAGGTGGAGTGAAGGCCTCTGGCTTACACAGCTTGACTGGGGCCTCATCTCCCCAAGGAGAGGTGCTCATCTACAGAGGGTGCCTTGTTGTTCAAGCTGCCATTGCTCTAACAGTGAGTGTAGATCCTAAAAACTAAGTTCAAGTGTATGAATGAAACACCAAGGTACTAAGCCCATTCGCATATTCCTAAGATGGAGATCGGCATGGCCTTTGGTCTCCAGCTGTATTCCCCTGGAGGCATCCTGGATGAGCTAGCTGAAGATGGCTTACCCATCTACCTGACTTCCATTTCGCCAAAGCCTTTACCACCTGATGGATGACGCGGCGGATCTTCCGCTTATCCCTCTTGTTCCTGGCATTGTCCACTAGAATCTAGGCAGTTTCAGAGGGAGATCTTTGGTTTTGCTCGTGGATGTCATCCAGCTGAGTCTGGAACAGGGCCTGGCATACAGTCACCCTGCTTCCCCCTCCCAAGTAGTCTCTGAAGAAAACAGTTTGTCCGTGGACATTGCTGGCCTTCTGCTTTGGGGGACTCCAGTAGACCATCTGCTGCTGAGGCTGCTCATTTCGGGGTGAGCCTCTGTGACACACAGAGGATACAGATTTTACCCATTGGGCATTCTTCCCCTTCAGTAAGTGCATTTTTGCTGAGATATGCCTTGACTGGCCTGTTATTCCCCTGTTCTGCCCCAAATCTCCAGCCTCCACACATTCTTCAATGCCCCACTTCCTCCCTGGTGTGTACCTGACCTCAGGGCTTTGCCCTTGAACTATTTTAGAGTCTGCTGATTATACAAGTTGCCATGTGGCTCCCCAGCTACCCTCCTATTCCCATTGCTGTGTCTGCCAACAGAGCCTCTGCAACAGGACCACTCCTCCACACTTTAAGAAGGCATCCCCTGAATTTTCTAGAACATGGCACTGTTAAGACTCAGTGTCTTCTCCAGCTGGGAGGCTCTTGGCCCAGACCCAGACCCACATGTACCCCCTCCATCTTTCCTCTCCTCTTCAAGGTGTTTTCAGAGTCAACCAGCTACCCCCACTAGCTCTGGTACTTGCCAGAGGTCTTCTCGGGCTGATGGCTGCCCGATTCCCCACCCCCCATTCGAGGTGGACAGCCTGACATAGACCATTCTTGCTGGCTGATGTGGTGTGGGATCACCTGAGGTTGAGGAGTGTTGACATATTACTTTGTGGCGGCTCTCACAGCGAACACCAGATGGCTTCGGGACTCTGAGCTTCCAACGCTTCACCAGCAAGCCTTGGGCTCCAGCTCCGGTGTGTGCCTGAGTCCATCTGCAGTTTTATTAGAGCGTTATCTCCTGCCTCCAACACTTAAGAATGGCATCGTCGCCGGGCGGTGGTGGCGCACGCCTTTAATCCCAGCACTCGGGAGGCAGAGCCAGGCGGATCTCTGTGAGTTCGAGGCCAGCCTGGGCTACCAAGCGAGTCCCAGGAAAGGCGCAAAGCTACAAGAGAAACCCTGTCTCGAAAAACCAAAAAAAAAAAAAAAAGAATGGCATCGTGGTGGCCCATGTTTTCCACTGTGTCCCTCATTCTCAGGCACCCACACAATGGCCATCGTCGCTGCAGGGTCTGAGCCATGTGCTGTCAGGTAGTCTTCCAGGGGTGGTTGTCATGACGGAGCGACAGCCAGGCTGCCCGTCACCGCAGGCTCTGGCCTCAGGCTGTGCCAGACGAGGACAGAATTTTTCTCTCAGCAGGGGGACTGGGCTCTCCTTGTGCTGGACCTCTCGCTGACCCACATGTTGTTGCTTGGATGTAGACATCAGAGACTTCATTTTAGAAATGCAGCGATATCCTTACCAAAGAGGCTCGGAACGCACGTGGTTCGAAGGTGGGTTCTTCTGTACTTACTTACACGATCCAGTTCTCAACGGTAAGCTGAAAAGTACCAGGAAACAAATCCTGTTTCATACCTTCCCTTCTCTGGGCAAGGCTTTCTCAAAGAAGCACCATAGCAGCCACTGGGAAGTCACTGGGTGCCAGGGTGGATGCATGGTACAGCGATGTTAGCAACGAGGCAGACAGACATGGGGAAACCGCAGGGACAAGAAGGTGCATCCTGCTTAATGCAGACAGGTTCTGAAGACCACGGCCTAGTGATCAGTTATAGGCCTGCTCCGGTCTTCTCCTGAGGGCAATACACACTAGTCAGGGTGCACCTGACAGTACAGTACACAGACTTCCTGGGCGGGAACAGACGGAGATGGGGCCTGGAGGCCGCACACCATCCTCACACGTGCTACAAGAAGATAAACAATCCATGAGTGACTCTTTTCATTTTTAAATTAATTCTTTGATTTTATTTGCGTGGATATGCACGTTTATATATGAGTGTCTGTGCCCGTGGATGCCGGAGGTCGACGCCAGGTCTCTTCTCAACCACTCTCTGTCTTAGCTTCTGAAACAGAGTATCTCACGGCAGCTGTCGCTCATGGATTTACCTAAGCAGGCAGGCCAGCAAGCTCCAAGAATCCTCCTGCCTCTGCCCCACCAGCAATGAGGTTCCAGGCATGCGCCTGTGTGCCTGACCTTTCCATCGTGCTGGGAACCTAATTCAGGCCCGCATGTTGGCCTAGCGAACATTTTAGGGACCGAGGCCCCCACAAGGATCTATCCTTGACTCACCTTCCTTTGTTTATCCTGGGATTCATATGGAGTCCCTCATATGAATTAGGATATGGATTAAAGCGTATTTTAAAGTCAAGCTGTCCCTATATACAAGGGCCCTGTACTTTCCAAAGGGGTTATGCACACTCTTGGGCAGCCCCAAGAGGAGGATATTTGGTTTATGCACACTGATGTTTATTAATGTGTGTGTGTGTGGTTTTTTTTTTTTTCATGACTTGTTTCAGTTTTGGATGAGTCACTGGCAGTGAGACAGCAACATTCTGTGGCAAAATGATTTGGGGGCCAGTGAGATGTCTCAGTGAGTGGAGGTGACTGCTACCAAGACTGACACCCTGACTCTGTCCCCCAGGACCCACAGGGGAGAAGAGAGACTCGACTTCCATAGGTGGTCTTCTGTCCTCTACATGGGCACCGTAGACTGTACGCCCCTAAATCGATCAGTCAACAAATAAATGTAACTTTAAACATCCTTAACTCCAGACCCCTCCTCCCTTCTTCCCCCTTCCCCCTTTGGCCAACTCTGCAATTACTCCCGCCTCTTCCTGCCTGCACGTGTCAACTCATGCAAATAGATACAGAGAGGTCAATGCCACCCCCTAAAAAAAACCCAGTTTTTACTTCCCCATGGGTGCATAGCTAGACCTCTCTGCTGTGGGCTTTATGCAAACTCTGGGGAGAAGGCTGAGGAGAATGTTAACTCCGGTAGTAATTTAATGCAGGCCTCGCAAAAGTTTAGAGCCTTGACCTTTGTGAGTAAGAGCTGGGTAAACAGTAAACTAAACTGATACATTAGGTAAAAAACCAACTGTTCGTATAACTTTATTTTAAACCATGTTGGGGAAACAAAAAGGGGGGGTGATGATATGGGGGCTGGAGATGAAACCAAATTGCTAGACTGTCTAGGATGTGAGAAGCCTGCATTTTATCACCAGCAAATCCCTGCACTTGGGAGGTAGAGTCAGGAATATCAGAAGTTCAAGGCCATCCTCAGCTGCACAGAAAGTTGAAGGGGCGGCAAGCGCAAACAACATCTAGAAAATAAAGACCCAGAGTCAGCCAGAGAAAAAGGACAGGAGCCATCGATGACAGGGCCTGCCAGGAGTCAAAGGGCCCTGCTGGGCAAGAAGTGGTTTCACTTCGTGCGCTGTTTCCCCGCAAGCCCTCCCCTCTTGGGAAAGCAGAAGTTCGCAGACTAAAATAGATGGATTGTGCATGCAAGAGCAACGCTGCCCTCAGCAAAGCGGCTCTTCCTGTTACTGCACTCAGTTCTCTGGTCTGCGGCCGGCTCTCCCCGGTATGGACTCTGTCGGCACCTCCAGGTTGGCTTTTGAGGGGAGCATTGAGGAGTGCTTGCTGAAGCACCTGGCACCGGCTACTGTAAATCCTGTGCTGCATTTTCAAATAAGCCCTGCCAGAAAGAAAGATCTGCACAGCTCACCTGGACCAGAGCACCTGCCCCGCTGAGTCAGTGCTCAGCATCCCGCCCCCTCCCCTCTTCCCCACACTGTAAATGGACTTGGGGATTGGACCACTCAGAGAGAGCTACCCGGGTTCCCTCACCTGTTCCCGACTGTCATCCCCCACCCCATTGCCTCTTAAAGACAGAGAGCGGAGCCCCTTCTCCCTTTCCCATCTACTTAGTTTTTTCACTCCTCTCCAATCAGGTGCAACACCAGAGAAATGAAAACTAAACTCGCCTAGAACCAAGGACAGCTCTAGTATCACCTGAGAGCCTGTCAGAAACGCGTGTTTCAGGCTCCACCCCAGACCTGCAGAACCAGAACTTCCCTTTCAGTAAGATTGCTCTGGTTTGCTAGTGTACACTACGGTTCAGGAGCCCCGGGGAATAAAGCTTTTAAAAAAAAAAAACCTAGGTTTTCCTTTGGGGTGCTTGTGCGAAGTTTGGGGTCGCGGCGCCACCTTGTGGTGACTTCAGTAGTTAACTCTTTCTCTCTGAGGAGGAATGGGTACCGAATAGTCGGCTCATTCATTCATCCTTAGAGGGAAGAGATGGGCAGAGGGAAGAGATGAACAGTGCTCAGAGGTCTCTCCACCACAGTGTCCATCGAAAGGACACAGGCCCTCTTCCAAGGATGACTTCTCCCTTAGTTCAGAAGAGCTGCCAGTGGACATAGGTGTTTTCTGCACCGGAGATGGCAACTAAAGCCGACACACATCCAGGAATTTCTTCCCACTCACAACATGTTCCTAAAACCATTACATCCCAGAAGCACAAAAGATCAATTTAGAGATCATCTAGATAAGTGACCCCACTTCAAGGGCGAGGACTGCTTTATTATAACGGCTGACATTTACTCAGCTGTGCTGTTCACCGAGAGCTGTTTAAGTCCCCGGTGTATTTATTCACTTGCCTCTCACAATCTAGTAAATCAGCCCGGCATGTGTTCCTCATCCGTAGTCTGTAATCCCATCACCTGGGAGGTTGAGGCAGAGGGATTGCCATGGACTGCATAACAAGAGTTTATCTTCAAAAAACCAAACCAAACCAAAACCAAAACCACTGAGAAACAGAGGCAGGAGGACCTCTGTGACTTGGAGGCCAGCCTGGTCTACATAGTGAGTTCCAGACCCTCTAGGGCTACATAGTGAAACTCTGTCTCCAACAAACACACACACACAAATGAGGCAGCTGCTCTCTCATCTCTGATCTGCAAGTCCTCACTTGACAATAAATCTTTGTGTATCATTTGCTGTTTGGGAAAAAATCTACGTTAACAAGAAACTATGACAGATTGAGCATCTGTCATCTGGAAACCTGGAATTGGAAATGCTCCAGAATTTGAAATTGTTTTTCTAAGACAGACTCTGTAGCCCAGGCTAGCCTGAAATTCATGCTTATTGTCATGCCTCAGCCTCCTGTGTACTAGGATTTCAGATGTGAGCCACCACACCTGGCAAAACCTGAAACACAGAGCATCAATGTAATGTCCAAAATGGAGAATTCTGCTCCTGGCTGCACGCCAAAAGTATTAACAATAGGGGTAGAGTGCTCGTCCGCCATGTGCATGGGCCTAAGTTTGATCTCCAACACCACAAATAATAACAAAAGCAATAATAAATAAATTAAATATTGTAAAAAAGTTACCTTAAGGCCATGAGTGTTGCATGCATATGAAACTGGGTTTTATTTTCTGTTGCTGTGACAACATCAGACAGAAAGGGTTCATTTTACCCTACAGGTCAGGATACAGTCTACTAGGATACAGGATAGTAGAAGCAGCTGGTCACATCACATCAACAGTCAAAATCAAAGAATGGGCTGGCACGATAGCTTTCTGGTTCCAGCATTTGCCAGGCAAGGTTGGAGACCTGAGTTCAATGCCCCAAGCCACGTTAAAGTGCAGAGGGACAGAACCAACTCTACAAAGTTATCCTCTGACCTACACATGCACACCATGGCACACACAAATGCACACATGCACGCACCATGCCCACGTACACACATCATGCACATACACACACACACACACACACACACACACACAAGCATACATACACTACTTAAATTTGCTCAAAAAGAAGCAAAGAACAGTGCCCACCCACCATTAAAGTGGGTCTTTCCCCATCAATTACCGTAACTGAGATAATCCCCCTATCTAGAGGTCCCTTTCCCAGGTGATTCTAAGACCTATCATCACACGAAACATAAACACAGACATTCTGTGTTTAGACGTGAGACCCATTCCTCAAACATCTCATTATGTACGTGAAAACCCTCCAAACTTTGGGGGGGAAATCTGAAAACTGAAAAGCCCTTTTGGTCCCAAGCACTTTGGATAAGGGATACTCAATGTGTGTTATAGATCTATTAATTTTTTTTGGTTTTTTTTTTTTTTTTTTTTGGTTTTTCGAGACAGGGTTTCTCTGTGTAGCTTTGTGCCTTTCCTGGAACTCACTTTGTAGACCAGGCTGGCCTCGAACTCACAGAGATCTGTCTGCCTCTGCCTCCCGAGTGCTGGGATTAAAGGCGTGTGCCACCACCGCCTGGCTATTAATTCTTGATAAGTCAATGATTTACACTTCCCCTTTGAAAGGGTTGATATAGGTGGAATCTACAGTCAGTTTCTCCCTTCATTAATCTATGCACTCCAAGGAGGCTAATTGTCCTAGAACACGGCTCTGTTTGGGTTATTTCTCAACTCGACTCTGCACATCTGCCCAGAATAACTGACCTAGGCCGAGCTGGTTGTAAAGCATCATCTAGCTTGCTTGTTGCTATGCGCTTTGTACTCTATAAACTGTGGCCAGCCTCTTTCTTTGGTCCTTTTGGCTGACCACGAAGAAAGATGGTCTACCAGAAGGCCACCTAGTGGCCAAGTGACCCTCCCTGGGAGCCTGGAAAGCAGAGTTGGGGCCCACTTAGAGACACAGGGAGACAGCTCTGGTAAGTCACTGAGTTGGGCAGCCTCTCCCTCAGTCACGAGTGAGTTTATCGTGAGAAACACTGAGAAGTTAGCCGTGATAGACTCCGCCAGTGGTACTCTCCTCTGGGACACTTTCCCTACCCACCCTGCCCCAAGTGCATCTGAGAAGGAAGGGGGTCAGAAGGGGCTGCATGCATCTTGGTGGTGGTTGTTTCTGGGAGCTTAGAAATAAGTCGTCTTAGAGAGGACCGAGGCTGCAGCTTCGTGGTACTTGCTTAGTGGTTATGAAGTGCTGGGTTTGATATCCAGTTCTAAAAACATCAAAACCCAAACCAACCAACCAACAAAACAAACAAACAAATCCCAGGCATTCTCTATGAGGCATCCTTTCTTCCTGATGGATGGAGTCAAGGAGACAGCAGCCATGAGCCTGGGCTCTCTAGTTACTGGGTAGAGGTGGTCCTACTTTCTATCCTTCCTTCCTTCCTCTCTACCTCCCTCCCTCCCTCCCTCCCTCCTCCCTTCCTCTCCTCCCTCCTTCTTTCCTTTCTCCCTTCTTCCCTCCCTTCCTCCTTCCTTCCTTCCTTGCTGAGGGTCAAACTGAGCTAGCCAAGTAACCACTGAGCTACATCTCCAGCCCTAGAAAGTAATTCTGTTCTCTGCAGAAATGGGTCCTGGCCTTAACACCTGCCTGTAGATTCAGTGATCCTTTGAATCTTATCGGCTTCCTGCCTGTTTCTCAGCCTCTGCCCATTTATTTATTCTGAAAATAATCAATGTTATTCTCCCTTTCCCTTTAGGGAAAAAATCATTTAAAAAACGTTGGTGTGTGTGTACATGTGTGTATAGAGGCTTGAGGGCCACCATGGTGCTGCTCCTCAGGGCCTGTCTACCTTGTTTTTTGAGACAAGGTCTCTTACTGGCCTACAATCCACCATGTAGGTTGCTCTGACTGGCCAGTGAGGCCCTTTCCTCCTCCCCAGCTCCAGGAGTGGAAGAATCCCCACTGAGTCCAGACACTTTCTGTGGTCCTAGGACGGAACTCAAGTCTTGCCGATACAGCAAGTACGATGGAGCCGACTCCCCACAAAGATGTCTTTTGAATAACAGAACCAACGTACTAATCAGTTACTGATAAACCAGTGTTGTCTAAAAAGTAACCCTCAAAAAAACTCACTGACTACAGCCACGAAAATTGTTCCCATATTCCATGGGTCAGGGAGGTAGCCATTCTCCAGTCACGTCTGGTTTAACTTTGTCCCAGGTGTCTTGACTCTGAAAGCAGCACGCCCTTAAAACATATTCTTGTCACCATAAACTATAGGCAGTAAGGGTACATTAAGAGTCTCTGGTTGGGCAGCTCACATTCTACTATATTTCATCAGTTAAATTAAGTCACATGGTCACACCCGACTGTAGCTTGAGTTTTCCTGCCTGGCCCACAGTCAGGACAAATCTCTCTCACCTGCCAGTCCCACAGCCGCTCAAACCCGACCAAGTAAACACAGAGACTTATATTGGTTACAATCTGTATGGCCATGGCAGGCTTCTTGCTAACTGTTCTTACAGCTTAAATTAATCCATTTCTATAAATCTATACCTTGCCACATGGCTCGTGGCTTACCGGCATCTTCACATGCTGTTTGTCATCGTGGCGACTGGCAGTGTCTCTCTCACTCAGCCTCCACTTCCCAACTTTATTCTCCTCCTTGTCCCGCCTATACTTCCTGCCTGGCCACTGACCAATCAGTGTTTTATTTATTGACAAATCAGCAACACCTTTGCCATACAGAACATCCCACAGCACCTGACCATAATGGTGTGGGGCTGTACATTTGGCAAACTCTGAGGCAGGTACCACAAAGCCACCATACCAAATAAGGGACACAAATATCTCACCACATGTGGAGAAAGAGTGTGAAACTGGGACAGGTCACCTACCACTGTGAACCAGGTTATAATAAAACATTAACAGGAACTAATTTTAACACTGTGATGTTGATCAAATTTTGATGGCTTGTGCTTCCCACCTCTCAGTTAAGAGTTTCTCTTTTGACCCAGATTGAAGCATTTATCTAATTATCCTTTATCAAAAAAAAACACAAAAAACCGGGAGTCAGATTCGGGGTTAGAACCTGAATGATCAGAGAAACAGCAGAGAAGTCACCAGTGACCTCCTCTCTCTTCTGTTCCCCAATCCCAAAAGGGCTGAAATCCTCTCTCAGCCCCGCCTTACTACTTCCTGTCTCCTATCTGTCCTCAGTCCTCCAAGACCTCTATGGTTAATTTTGATCAGCTAGTGGCTAGCTCCGCCCTCTGACTCAAAGTCAACTTTATTGTCAGAACGCAGTCAAGGTCATGAGAAAGCCGTCTGTTTCCCAGATGGACAGGACTCACATCTGCAAGGCTCCCCAGGTGTACCACTGCTCAGTAGCTGTATGAAAGGCCCTTATGAATCTAGGTGGGGCCTGCGTAGACGGGTATGACAACGGGGTTGAGGGTGAGTGGCTAGAGTGAATTCTGCCAACAAGACAGTCTATGCTGAGGAAAAAGGGTTCAGGGGACCTGGTTGGTCCTTCTAAAGTTCTGTGGGTCTCTGGCCAGCACTGTGATTCTGACAGCAAGGAAAGAAGTTATAGAGCTATGAAATGAGTCAGTCCTAGAGTGATGTGACAGATATTGACCTAGAATAGGGTTTCTTGAGTGAAGAGGCTGCATTATATGGCACCCTAAGTGGGAAGCTTCTTTTGGACAGGATGGCATTGGACTACAAGGGCACCCTCCTGGAGGTCATTTTCAATATGTTCCACACCACTGCCGTTCATCATGCATCTCTCTGCTCTCTCCCCAGGACTAGCATCTCCTTGGATGCCCTCTTGTTGAAGTCCAGTCCACTCATGGAATCAGACTTGAAGCATCTTTCTCAGTGTCCGGGTTGGTATTGGTCAGCTCAAGCACCTGTTCTGATTAGCATCTGCATGGAGGAGTTCTCTCTGAGCCTCCCAGACCTTACCTAGAGCAGGGGAAAGTGGGGGTGGGGTGGGGCAGGCAGCCTGAAGACTCTGGTCCCAGATTCAAGTTCCATGATATCCTGCCTGCCCTGAACCCTCAGTTGCACTGAGAACTGCTTCTCTACATCTTTTCTGAAAAAACTGGTGTGCCAAGCTGCCTGTCTGAGCCAGTTATGACAAGGACTGTATCCTGGGCCAAAGCAGTCTGTTGATCACTGCTGTTCTATCCCTCACCATGAGCGATTTCTTCTCTAAGTTGAGGCAGGTATGGAGGGACCTAAGGCCATAAGGTCTGGTTTTCTAGCAACTTCTACAAGTCTATAATCTTCCAATATTTTACTCAAGGTCCACTGGCCACTGGAAATTTATACAGGTGAATTATAGTTCATGTTTCTTCACATGGAGCCATTAAGATGGGAGAGAATTTATTTGCAAGACTGGGGCAGAAAAATCTCTAACTCAAGGCTTCCTGGGTGTCTTAGTTAGGGTTTCTATTGCTGTGAAGAGATACCATGACCATGGCAACTCTTATAAAGGAAAACATCTAATTGAGTGGCTTACAGTTTCAGAGGTTTAGTCCATTATTATCATAGTGGGACACAGTGTCATGCAGGCAGATGTGGTGCTGGAGAAGGAGTGGAGAGTGGAGAAGGAGCACAGGCAGCACAGGAAGCGAACTGAGACACTGGGCATGGCTTCAGCATACACAAGACTTCAAAGCCTGCATCCACAGTGACACACTTCCTCCAACAAGGCCACACCTACTCCAACAAAACCACACCTCCCAATAGTGCTATTCATTAAGAGTTTATGGGGGCCAATCAAATTCAAACCACTGATACACTAGGGTATATAGTGCTATTTTTTTTAAAAAATAATTTGTCCTATTCCCTTTGCTCTGAAGTGATCTTTGTCACCTCTGTTGATATATATGCAGGAGTGACTCTCTGGTCTCAGTTGTATCTCTTTGTTCTAGCTGTCAACTCTTGGGCTGACTCCACAGGGCTCATCATTTGCCCTTCAGTTTCCATTTAGATTCAACTCATCAAGTTCCATAGACACACACTAAAACCACCAATCACTGGTCTGTTTTGAATTACTTTGAATGAAACACTACTATGGGGGAAAGGGTTTGAGATAATGAATCTTCCTCTTTGTGAGTATGGAATAGCTCTTCAATGTTCTAGTCATCTTTAATTACATTCAATAAAATTTTATAATTGCTGAAGAGATGGCTTAGTGGGCAAAGTGATTGTTGTTCAAGCATGAAAACCTGAGTTTGGGTCCCAGTGCCCACATAAAAAGACTGTGTGAGGGGCACTGTAAAGAAATGCTGACATGGTGTCTCCACTGGGGAAAAGTTTTTACTGTGGCTAAGAGAGAGGAAATCTCCAGAGGCATCTGGAAGAGTCCAGAGCAGAGAGAAGGAGAAACAGATTGGACATGGTCAGGGCTAGGGAAGCTAGGAGGGCGGGAGATAGCAAGAGAAATAGGGCCTAGTGAGAGAGCATGAGAGAACGAGAGAGAGAGAGAGAGAGAGAGAGAGAGAGAGAGAGAGAGAGAGAGAGAGAGAGAGAAGGAGAGAAAGACAGAGAGAGAACAGTGGGTAGAAAAATCATTTGAATTATGGAAAGAAGAGTAGCTGGCAGGAGAGGCTCTTTTGGGGGATAGAAAACCCTTCAAGGTTCCCGAGGAATGCTAGCTTTTATCTAACCACCAGAAATCCTTCCATAGTCCAGCTTGAGCTCATTTCTGTATGTGCGGGTAACCTGGGACCTAACAAAGACAAGCATGGGGTTGCTTACCTGTACTCTCAGCACTGAGGAGGTAGAGTGAGAGACCCTGTCTCAAAAAATACACTGGAGATGGGTGGAGAGAAACACCTTGTGGCAGAGAATGGCCCCCCATGGGTTCCTAGATTTGAGTACTTGGTCACCAGGGAGTGGTATATTTGAAAGGATTAGGAAGTATGGCCTTGTTGGAGGAAGTGTGTCACTGTAGGTGGACCTTGAGGTTTTTTTTTTTTTTTTTTTTTTTTGGTTTTTTCGAGACAAGGTTTCTCTGTGTAAGCTTTGCGCCTTTCCTGGAGCTCACTCTGTAGCCCAGGCTGGCCTCGAACTCACGGAGATCCGCCTGCCTCTGCCTCCCGAGTGCTGGGATTAAAGGTGTGTGCCACCACCACCCGGCTTGGACCTTGAGGTTTTAAAAAGCCTATTCCAAGCCCAGAGATTCTCTCTTCCTGCTGCCTGTGGATCGGATATTAAACTCTCAGCTCCTTCTCCAGCACCATGTCTGCCTGCATGCCACCATGCTTCCCACATGATGATAATGGACTAAGCCTTTGAAGCTATAAGCCAGCCCCAATTAAATGCTTTCTTTTATAAGAGTTGCCATGCTCACAGTGTCTCTTCACAATAACAAAAGACTCAGTGAGACAGAAGTTGGAACCAGGGAGTGGTGTATTGCTATGACAGGCCTGTCCATGTTGTTTGTTAGTGGAATGTGGACTTTGGGCCTTCAGACTAGAAAAGCCATTGAGTTTTAAGATCTACGGATGGTTCTGTAGGAGCTTGGATGGTAAGAATGTTGAGAGCAGTGCAGAGGATGAAGGCCTGGCCTGTGGAGTTTCAGAGGGAAGTTTAAAGACTATCAGGGCCGTTTGTTATTTTGAATTAAGGTTCTTTGGTTCTGGTTAGCTGAGGCTAAAGAATCAGCAGTGATTAATAAGATACCAGAACTACTAAAGTGAAACCTTTGCTTTGCTGGGATACTTAATGCGGACGGATCAACCGGAGCTGAGAAATTAGTGGTGATTAAGATGAGACTGGGGGCTGGAGAGATGGCTCAGGGGGTAAGAGCACTGACTGCTCTTCCAGAGGTCCTGAGTTCAATTCCCAGCAACCACATAGTAGTTCACAGCCATCTATAACAAGACCTGGTGCCCTCTTCTGGCATGCAGGCTGAACACTGTATACTGTATACATAGTAAATAAATCTTAAAAAAAAAAAAAGCTGAGACCAATGCCACTGAGGTGAAATCTTCTGGAAAGTGTTTCCTCAGAGTCAGCACACAGAGGTGGCCAAGGTTGTACCTTACGCTGGCAACCGAACATGGTAGTGTAAGAGTCACCCAGGTGGTACTGGTTCTGAAGGCATGAAGGGGCCATGGGGAGCAGCTGAGGCTTGACTCCATGAGAAGCCAGGAGAGGCAATTGATGAAGATACAGCCTCACTGGCAGTTGAAGGCCCAAGATTGAAGGGGTCATGAAGAGAAATTGAGGCTTGACACCATGAAGAGAGCCTATGAGAGGCTATTGGTGAACGTGTAGCCCAGTTGTAGCAGAAGCCCCCAGCGTTTTGGAGATGCCAATACCATGGGATGACCACCAAGAACAGCAACAGTGTGGAATGAAGTTTACCAAAGCTTAGAAGAAAGCTGTGTGTGCTATAGAGGGCAGAGTTGGAGAAGCAACCCAAGGCCTTTAAAGGAGGCCAGAAGATCATAAGTGAATCCCATACTATCTTAGTTAGGGTTTCTATTGCTATGAAAAGACACCATGACCACAGCAACTCATAAAGTAAAACATATTAATTGGGGTGGCTTGCTTACAGTTTCAGAGATTCAGTCCATCATCATCATGACAGGGAGCATGGCAGCGTGCAGGCAGACATGGTGCTGGAGAAGTAGTTGAGAATGCTACATCTTGCAGGCAACAGGAAGTCGACTGAAATACTGGATAGAATCCTGAGCATAGGAAAACTTAAAGCCCGCCCCCCACAGTGACACACTTCTTCCAACAAAGCCACACCTCCTGATAGTGCCACTCCCTATGAGATTATGGAGGCCAATTACATTCAAACCACCACACAGACATTGGACACTGAGTTATTTAGACTGTTGGAGTTTGGTTTTGCTTTGTTTGGATGGTGACTGCGCCCTGGTTCTTCCCTCTTGAAGAGAGACAGTATTTAATTTAATTTTGATTTTTACAGGAGCCCACAGCCAAAAGACTTTGAGCTTTTAAAAGAGATTTTATATTTTTTAAAGAGATTAGATATTTTATTACATTTTAAAAATTAGATTTATTTATCTTTTTATCTGCATGAGGATTTTCTTGCATGTATGTATTGTTTGGTTGGTCTTCGGTCTTTTTTTTCTGGGGGCCCGCCATCCAGCTCCCAAATAAATCACACATGGAGGCTTACTTTTTTTTTTTTTTTTTTTTTTTTTTTTGTATTTTTCGAGACAGGGTTTCTCTGTGTAGCTTTGCGCCTTTCCTGGAACTCACTTGGTAGTCCAGGCTGGCCTCGAACTCATAGAGATCCTCCTGGCTCTGCCTCCCGAGTGCTGGGATTAAAGGCGTGCGCCACCACTGCCCGGCGGAGGCTTACTTTTTAATTATGAATGCCTGGCCTTAGCTTGGCTTAGTTTCTTGCCAGCTTTCCTTAGCTTAAATTATCCTGTCTACCTTTAGCCTCTGGGCCTTTCCCATTCTCTTACTTCTGTAAATCTTATTTTCACTCTGTGGCTTGCTGTGGCTACAGCTGGGTGGCTGGCCTCTGGAGTCCTCCCCCTTCTCTGGCTCCTCAATCGCCTCCTCTCCCAGATTTCTCCTCCTATTTATTCTCTCTGCCTGCCAGCCCCGCCTCTCCTTTCTCCTGTCTTGCTATTGGCTGTTCAGTTCTTTATTAGACCATCAGGTGTTTCAGACAGGCACAATAACACAGCTTCACAGAGTTAAACAAATGCAAAATAAACAAAAGTAACACACCTTAAAATAATATTCCCCAACATGTATGTCTTTGCACAATGTGCATGTGGTACCTGTGGAGGTGAGGCATTAAAATTCTAGATATTGATGGTTGCGAACAAGTGTCTGAATGCTGGGGAATCAAACCTGGGTCCTCTGGTAGAACAACCAGTGATCTTAACTGCAGAGCCATCTCTCCAGCACCAGAGACTGGATATGTTAAAGAGAATGGAGTTTTAAAATGTTTGAATTTGTAAGGACTGTGGGAGTTTTAAAGTTACTTATGTTTTCTCTTATAATATTGATATTAACACACTATCTTGAGAATCAGTGAAAAAGGAAAGGTTCTAATTGAAAAGTGATGTGTTTGTGTGCCGAGTTGACAAGGGGTCAGTTGTACTGGATACTTTTATGTCCGTTTGACACCAACTACAGTCATCAGAGAGGAGGGGGACCCAACTGAGAAAATGTTGCCATATGATCCAGCTGTAGGCAAGCCTGTAGGGCGTTTTCTTAATTCATGATTGATGGGAGAGGGTCTAGCCCATTGTGGGTGGGGCCACCCCTGGGTTGGTTGTCTTGGGTTCTATAAGGAAGCAGGCTGAGCAAGTGTGGTAGTCTAAATGCAATTGCCCCTCCCCCATAAGCTTATAGGAAGTGGCACTACTAGAGGTTTTGTTGTAGTAGGTATGGCCCTATTGGAGGAAGTGTGTCACTGTGGAGGTGGGCTTTGAAGTCTCACTTATGCTCAAGCCATGCCCAGTGTCTCAGATCACTTCCTGTTGCCTGTGGGATCAAGATGTAGCTCCTTCTCCACTCTCAGCTCCTTCTCCAGCACCATGTCTGCCGACATGCCACCATGTCCCTCCATGATGATAATGGACTAAACCTCTGAAACTGTAAACCACCCAATTAAATGTTTTCTTTTATAAGAGTTGCTGTGGTCATGGTGTCTCTTCACAGCAATAGAAACCCTACCGAAGACAGCAAGCCATGAGGAGCAAGCCAGTAAGCAGCACCCTCCATTGGCCTCTGCATCAGCTCCTGTCTCCAGGTTCCTGCCCTGCTTGAGTTCCTGTTCTGACTTCCTTTGATGATGAACTGGGATACGGAAGCACAAGCTGAATAAACCTTTTCCCCCTCAAGTTGTTTTGGTCATGGTGTTTCATCACAACTATAGTAACCCTAACTAAGACACACCTGTTTTCAACCTCTAGCCTCTACGGGCATGCACATGGGTACACACCCACACATACCCCAAGCATCACACACACACACACACACACACACACACACACACACACACACGCAATTTTTTTAAAAATTATAATTTTCTTCTTAAGTTTTATGTACATCTTTTTTTCTAGGCTTATTCCTAAACATCTTGCTTTATGCTGTAGCAACAGATATAAATGTGGTCTTTTAAATGTTTTGCATTTGAAGTATTTGTTACACACTTGTGTAAGGAACAGAATCAGTGTTTGAATGTCAACCTCAACATTTTTTCAGGATGCTATCATGCTGCCGTCACACAGCAGCTAACACCGACACAATCTTCAGCCACAGACACTGTGCCCGGCATTTTGTACAGATGGAAAGTGTTCTCTCTCACAAGTAAGTGCTCTGTGAAGATGTTATTACTCTAAATATCTATGGCCGAGACATCTGGAGATTCTAGAAGTGCACAGAGGTTAAGTAAACTACTTAAGGTCATAAATGGTAGAGGAGCCAGGATTAGAACTCATTGTTTATCAGTAAGGACCCTAAACAATGATGTCCTAGTTCCTTCCCTCTTACACTTCCCCAGATCTGCCTTGCTTCGAATGAGTTACTTGTCTACTGGTTTTTTGTTTTGTTTTTGTCTTTTCAAACAACATCAGATACTGGACAAATGGACTAGTAGTCAGTTAGCAAGTCCACGGCTAATGCCCTAGCAGAGCGCCACAGGATGTAAGTAAAGGAGTGTGAGTGTGTGTGTTGGGAGGGGAAACTCACTGAGGAGCATTCTGTGAGCCAATGGAATCCACCAAGCTCTTGGGATCGTTGGTATACTTCCCAGGGAGCCAGGAATTTCATGCATTTCAGCCCTTGCCAAGTCGGGGCATCCTCAGCTAGGGCCGGCAAGCTCCAGGGAGGCCTGAGAGGGACTGAGTCCTGCCAAGCCCAACACAGTGTCAAATAACAGGCCTGTTCTTTCCCCACCCTCCACCCCTAGACTTGGGCTGAATCAAAGGGCCATTCAAGCCCCTCCCTTTCACTAACAGAGGCCACAGGGGCCAATCCCCTGGGGCTGAGGCGAAGCAATCCCACGGGTTCCTGCTTCAAACAGGCTTGAGTCTGAACCCACAGTACACTTGGCTCTCATTTTACACACATTACTTTTTGCAAAAGAAGGAATTGGAAGAATGGAAGGGAGAGGGTTTTGAGAAATGGGGGAATTCTTTTTTCGGCCTGGAGAATGAGGTTAATAAGTGGAAAAATACAACTACTCCTCTGTGAAGGGCCTCTGGGGAGGTTACCGGGCCAGGGTAATTAAAAACAAATTAAAAGCTTATATCATTCATTCAGCTCCCTTGCATCTATCAGTCTGGAAGAAATGAATGGGTTTCAGGGCATGGAGTCTGGGAGAACAGAGCCTCCTTAAGTGGGTGACTTGAGAAAGAAAGGGGCATCCGCACGCTTTCTCTCTGCATCCCAATTCGCTCCTGCGTTCCAAAGGAAAGCATTCTGGTGCTTTGCATGACGTGACCAAACCCCAGGTTTGAGCGGTCCTGGATACTTTGCTTGAATTTCCCAGGCTGTGTCTCCTTTCTGTAAAGTGCTGGTGACACTAGATTAGCAGTGCCTACCTGTGTTTTCCGAGCCAATAGAACCGCTGTGAAGCAGGAATGGGTGAGCGCCTCTGCCTCAGACCACTTTCAACACCATCCTGGCTGAGCAGTGAACTCTAACAAGTTGGTCCTGAGACATGACAACGCTCTCAACAACTCCCCGTGGATGCTCAGTGTGGGATTGTCCATGCAACACTAATGACAACATGCATTAAGAGTTTCTTCTTGAGCCAAATATGAGTTACCATGACCCAGACACATGGATTCGGGCTGTTCGGGCTGTTCCAAAGAGTGTGTTCTGCCATGGAAGGAGCCACATGAGATTTTATTAGTTACAGAACAGAGAGCATCCTGAATCAAATAGACGGGTTACAACACAGGGCGGACATCTCTGCTATAGGTTTCAGATGCTATGGGATGACTTTCTCAGCTTCTGGCTTGATGAAGCTGGCAGTCTGTTAACGACAGAGTCTGAAGGTTTTATTGGAGAGTCAAAGTACGGTAGGTAGGTCACATACAGAGGTGAGCAATGAGTCACTCTTAAGGGGACTAAAAGTAGTCCAAGCTAATGCTGCTCAGGATCTGTACCGATTTTAACTCTCCATAGCAATAAAGTTCTCATCAGCATTTAGGCCTGTGGAATATTTAACGCTGATACACACACGCACACACCCATATTACCCTGGGAACTTTCCCTTACAAAGTCCCTGCCTTGGCACTGGTTCAACCTCTGGGCCACCAGATAGTGACTGTGGAAGGTTCCCAGCAGAGCCACGTCTTTCTTGAGAACGCCGAGGAAAACTATAAGTGGCTGGTCGGTACCCGAGGGTCTGTACCAGTGGCTGCAGACAGTAGCCCAGTGGCCAGTGTGGAAGTCACAGCCCACAGATCTCCATGGGCATTTTCAAAATCACAGACACAGACATTCTCCCCAAGCCCTGCGTCAATTCCCCAAAGACCTCTCTATGCTCTAGATTTGGACTTGCTCCTTTCCCATGTTTCCAGAAGCACCGTAGCTCTCTTAGTGGCTCTCCAAAATGGGACTGTTAGCTTTTATGCTCATGAAAAAACCATTCTTTCTCTCATCCCGTGGCCAGAAGCCACGGCTTTTCATTATGAACCCCAGGAGCTGGCAAAGTCCCTGTCTTCAGCGATGATGGGGTTTTCCAAACATGGGAATCGGTGAGCTCTCCAGTTTCACAGTCTCTCCTCACTTTCCAGCCCCCACCATGAGGCAGGGTTGCTTTCTTCTGCGCTGAGAACTGAGTGGGGGTGGGCAGGATCCATGAGGGTGCACGGTGAGATCATTGCCAAATGTTTGACTCCTGCGGCTAGTTTATATAAAAAAAAGTCTTGGCTTTTGTCTGCTGCTCTCCCTGAAGACTGTCACCAGGCTGTAAGGAAGCATAAACTGGCCTGTCACACTTAGTGCAACAGTGTGTGTGAGTGTGAGTGTGGTGTGTGTGTGTGTGTGTGTATGTGTGTGTGTGCATTTGTGTTAAGTGTTGCATGTGTGCGGGAGTGTGTAGGTAAGAACGTGTTTGTGCATGCTTGTGTGAATGTGTTTGTGTGTGTTTATGTATGTTTGTGTGAGTGTGTGTAAATGTGCTCATTTGTGAGTTTCTGAACGTGTGAGAATGTATTTGGATGTGTGTATACATGTGTGAGTGTGTGACTCTGCATCTGTGTTGGGTTTGTGTGAGAATATGTTGGGTGAGTTTTGATGGGTGAGTGTATTTGTGTTAGTGAAAGTGTGGAGTGTGTGTTTTCATGGGAGTATTTGTGTATATGGGTGTGATAGTGTGTGTGAGAATGTATTCCTCTGAGAGTGTGAGTGTGCCTTTGTATTGTATGTATATAGTGTATTTGTGTGCTATGTGTGTAGTTTGTATGTTTGTATGTGTATGTATATGTGTGCTTATATGATCATGTTGTATGGTACTAGCGGATGCACGTTCTTCAGGGTGGCCTTGCTCAGCTGTTTCTTTGGGACACTCCCATTTGTTAGCTTCTTTGGGTCTTTTACTCTAGACCAGTGATTCCCAACACGAGGGTCTTGACCCCCACAGGGGTTGTATATCAGCTATTCTTCATGTTGGATATCTTGCATATCAGATATTTTCATTACAGTTAAGAACAGTAGCTAACTTACAGTTATGAAGTATCAACAAGATGATTTTATGGTTGGGGTCACAGCAACATGAGGAACTGTATTTAAGGGTCGCAGCATTAGGAAGGCCGAGACAGTTTCCCACTTCTGTTTCCTCACAGCCTCCCTAGTTGGAAAAATGTGAATCACCCAGAATTGAGACAGGAATGGAGGAAAGAGATGAGAACCTAGGGCTTAGGGTGCAGAGTTCCAGTTGATCCCCAACTGTGGGAGGCACAGAGGTCCTTGTGCTCACAGATAAGCACTAGGGAATGTTCAACCTGCAGGATTGTTATTTCAAGGGAGGAATGAGCAACCTGTTATCCACTCAGAAGGCTGGGAGCAGATATTGTTAATAGCCTGGTGACCTTTCTGTGCTATATGTGTGGCCAAGAACACATTGGATCCTCCCCAAGACTCTTATCATGGCTTGCCAATCTATGGAACCTATCTTGATAGAAGGTGTCATATGTAGTCAATCTATAGAACTCATCTTTATGGAAGATGTCACATGTACTTTACAAAGAGTTTCAATGTGGTTATATCTTAGGCTTGATTGTGCACATGGGATTGAGTTAATTCTCATCAGGGAGTTTTCACCAAATTCTATTTTATTTAAACATGCCTAAAATAAACTACTCAAGGTCAGATTCCTGAAGTTTGAACCAACACTGGCTACATCACTGTGCTGAACTGAGCAACCTCTTGCCTCCTGTGGATTGTCACTCTGCTTGCTGCGGTGGTTGCAGAGACCCTGCACCCAACAGTATGCGCCAGTCCTGAAGTCCATGAAGCCTGTCTCTCTGGCCTACCCTCTTAGAAAGGGGGCTCCAGGGATTCTAGGATTGAAGTCGGAGGATGAGGGTACTGCCGGGGTGGGGCACATCCCTGGCCTTGGTGGCTTTTCTTTGCCATTGAAGGAGATTCCACAGCCCCTTTCTTGTATCCTTGACTCTACACCCAGAACTACATGGCCAAAGATGCCAAGTTTGTGGCTTGATGGGGCTGGAAATTTGCTCCTAGTTCAAGTGCTTTTGCATCAGCTGCGTGTTGTTGATGGTTCCTGCCACTGCTTAAGTGTTCCTTTAATTCCTTCTCAGAAGTGGGAAGCTTAGCTGGGTGGGGTCTGGCCCTGAGGTCATTGCTCCCTTTATTCCATTTAGCGTCAAGCTTTTCTTTAAACTTTTTATCTCCTGGAGCACTGGACTTAGCTCCACTACACTTCCTGGTGCTCCTTTTCTCCTCGTACATTTTGTATTTCTCTTTGTCCAGCTTGCTCCTTTTCCTTATAGCTCTGCAGAAGCAGGATGACTAGTAGCCACAAGACACAGTCAATACTAGGCTGTCTTGAAATCTCCTCTGCCAACCCACGGATCCAAAACTCTTCAATTTAGCCTCAGGCAGATTCTTAGGAGAAGGGCAAAAATCAGCCACATTCTTTGCCAAAATATATGAACAGTCTCTATAGCAGCTGCTAATGTTCTTCCTCTCTGAAACCTCCTGAGCTGGACCCACATAGTTCTCAGCGCCACTGTCTTCCAAGTTTCTGTAACCATGGCCTATTAACCACCCCTTGAAGAATTCAACCACATTCTAGCCCAAAGTCCCAAAGTCTTCCATATTCCTCTAGACAATAGCCTGGTTAGGCCTGTCCCAGCCACACCCTAGTCACTGGTGCCAATTACCACCTAGTCACTGTTTTACTGCTGAGAAGTGAGCCATCTCCCCGGCCCCACAAATGTATTTTTTGAATGAATCTGTAATTTATTCTTTCCAGCCAAGAACACTACAGGCTTAAAAGTCTTCACTATTGAATTGGACAAAGTCTTTCAGTAAGAAAACAACTATTTAACAAACTAGTGCAGAGGATAGAAATGCACAGACTATTTCCCAAGTAGGTTTAAGAAGCCAACACATGCCAGGTGTGGTGGCTAAGGCCTTTAACCCTAGCACTCAGAAGGCAGAGGCAGGTAGATTTCTGTGAGTTCAAGGTCAGCCTGGTCTATATAATGAGTTCCAGGACAGCTGGGGCTATGTAGATAGACTCTGTCTCAAAAAACAAAACAAAACAAAACAAAAAAGGTCAGAACACTCTTGTGGTAAGATCTTACATGGACAGTATAAGAAAGAAAACTATAGGCCAATTCCACATATAGATAAAAATACCTTGAATTAAAGGAAGTTGAATTCATGTGTTGGGCAGATTTTCATCTCTATGCCAAAATGTCTGAGAGGAGGAAAGATTGATTTGCCTCATGGTTTCAGACCATCAGGTAGGGAGATCACGGCTGAGCAGAGTAGATCACATCGTGGTGGACAAGAAGCAGAGAGAGAGAGAGAATGCAAGCAGAGTGGTTTCCCCTTCTATCTCATTCAGCTCTCAAGCTATTGGCTAGTGCTACCCAAATGCAGGGCTTGTCTTCCTCCTTTAATTGATAGAACCTAGGCATGTCCTCATAGACACATCTATTCATGCTGAAAATCAAGATTAATCACCATACTAGCCATGTAGGAAAAATATGAAACACTGTGACCAAATTTACCTGTTAAGGGGATTTATTCTGGAAATTCAAGGTTGATTTTCCTCCCAAAAATTATTATAATTTAGCACCTCTGGACAGGAAAGACAGGGTTTATAGCAACGTGACCCTTTAAGGTGCTTTTCTCTCAGTGGGTCTGCACGACTTGGTAGTTCTAGCCGTAATCTACTTGTCAAACTGGAAGTGACGAAAATCTCCCCCAAATCTAGTCCACTGACCAGAGTCCAGTTCACTGAGTGGGAATGGAGAGCTGGGTAAGCCAGAAAGGAACTAGAGAATGTAGCCCCAGACACTGAGAACAAGGTCAGGGATCTAGATGTCAGTACCAGGCAAGAAGGGCTCTCCAGGGAACAAACTTCCCTTTCTCTTGATATACACGGAGGCTTCCCTAAAACAGGATGTGCTCTGGTTCTCCAAATGCCCACTTAGTTATTTATTTTTGTTTTTATTTTGAGACAAGGTCTCTCTGTAACCCTGGCTTTCCTGGAACTCACTATGTAGACCAGGCTAGCCTCAAGCTCAGAGATCCCCCTGCCTCTGCCTCCCTAGTACTGGGGTTAAAGGTGTTGTGCCATTACACCAGGTTCAAACTGTTCACTTCTTAAGAATTGCCAGGCATTTCATAACAAATACTTGGTCTAACTTCCTCTTGGTAGCGCCCACCAGTTTGTCCTGTTTTCATATGTTCCATGGTGAGAGACATGGGTCAGCTCTGACATGCTCACCCAAAGAAGTGGGTACATAGGGGTGTCAAAGGGTAATGCGTCTCCCAATCATGCCAGTCACTTCTGAAAGACCAGCATGTGGGAATGGCCCTACACGATGTTGACCTGTGTTGTACCAAGACCAGGATCTTGGGTAATACGCTTCTGTTTAACCACTTGTTTCAAAGGTTGAAACAATTATGCTGTTTGTTTGGTTGTTTCTTTGGTTTAAATTAAATGAAAAAAAAAACCAAAACAACAAATTCATTTTCTCCCGTCACAGGTCTTGTGTCAATTTAATGATCAGGACCATAGTTTCTGCAGACAGACAGTTCTAGGTTCAAGACCCACATTGTCAACTTACCTGAGCCAGCTTGGGTAGACACAAGTTTGATTTTTTTTTTTCTATAGTCACAGAACATGTTTGAAGTGAGTGTCTGTGAGAGTTTGTCTTGGCTGTTGCCTCAGTTAGGAATTTTATTGCTGTGAAGAGACACCATAACCACAGCAACTCTTATAAGGAAAACATTTAATTGAGGCTCACTTACAGTTTCAGAGGTTCAGTCCATTATCATCATGGCAGGGAGCAGAGCAGGGTGCAGGTAGATGTGATGCTGGAGAAGGAGCTGAGAGTCCTACATCTTGCAGGCAACAGGAGGTCAACTGAGACACTGGGCAGTGTCCTGAGCATAGGAAACCTCAAAGCCCACCCCACAGTGACACACTTCCTCCAACAAGGCCACACCCACTCCAACAAAGCCACACCTCCTAACAGTGCCACTCCCTATGAGATTATGGGAGCCAATTACATTCAAACTACTACAGTTGTCAATTAGGCTAATTGGGAGGCGTCTAGGATTGATGAAATGCACCTCTGTGTGTCTGTGGGGGCCTTTCCAGAGAGGGCAGAGACACACCCTCGATATGGGCAGCACCTTCAAAGGGACACCCACAGAGGGAGTTGGGGGAAGGTAGACGAAGCAACATCCCTTCGTCTTTCCCGAGTGTATGAATGGTGGCTGTTACTGTCCTCCGGCTTTAGATCAGAGCTGCTTCAACCTTCCCATACGAGTGAAATTCCAGGGGTTCTCCAGGATTGGGACTGCTTAGGTGTCTGGCTTCTTGCGCAGCTATGAATTCTCTGTCCCTCCACTGTTGGGCTACCCAGCTCCTATTGTGTTAACGAGTCCAGTACATCTTCTGTCATCTTTTAAACACATATTCCGTCAGTTCCGTTCTCTAGAGAACAGACCCTACACTAGGGGATACATTTGATAGGCTTGCATGGTAAGAGGGTTAAAGGTCCCACAGTGCCTAGAGAGTCACACAGTTTAGAAGCTGCTCATCCCAAGAACCTGGAGCCTCTAAAGAAGAAGAAGAAGCAATCATGTGGCCTCAACCCCAAATATGTGGCTCAGTTATCCAACCACTGTGTGTGTGGACGTGTTTAATAGAAAGCTAGAAGCAATGGAGCAACCATTTCTGCCATGAACACATTCTAATGGATGATCTGGACAAGCAGTTGCTCAACATTTCTGTGCCTTAGCTCCCTCATTCATTTAAATACGTGGACCACTGAATCCGTAAAATAAAAGGAAGGACACCAAAGGCTAGCGTTGTGCCTGACGTACCAAAACTCCTAATGAGAGGCAAATCCTCCTCTTGACTGTATAGTGCTTCCTACTTGCCTCTCAAAAAGCTCTGGTTGCCTGTCAAAATTCAGTGAAAAGAAAGAGATGAAATGTGATCCACTCAAGTATGCTGTGTGCCACCACACAGGAGGACATGGGGGGGGCAGCAGGGGGGAGGGTAACCTTGATTCGAAGGCAGCCCCTAGCTTACCAGGTGGGTTAAGACTGATTTTCTTTAGTAATTCAAGAGGCAACTTCTGAAAATTAAGCCCATAAGATAGTGCTATATCAAGTAAGCTATCAATTTTTGCATTACAGTGAGAAGCAAAGCTAAGCGGCTTGGGTATTTGAGGTCTGAGAAACAAGGACTATCATTAGGTTGGTGGGTCTTAGGCAATGAACACGTTCCTGGAGATTGCCTGTGGGAGTCAAAGTCACTTTCCCTATATTAATAAATGTAAAGTATGGATAAATGTTTCAGAGATCGTAAATCTACATTTACTGGCATGGAACTGCCTCTTAATGGCGCTTTTCATTTCTTTGGTACGATTGCTCGCGTTGTGCGGAAATCAATCTGCTAACCTCTGAGCATATCACATTATGATGGCTGGTATGTCTTCAGCACCTTTTTATGACATCTAGTGTCTGAGATAAATGCATCGCTTCTGGTGGTTTTTTGCACTACCAGTTATAAATGCTCGCATGACGTCGTTTTATAATATAAAAAACTATTTTAGATTCTAATAACAGCTCAGTTGTCTGGAGGTTCTGAGCTGTGTGAACAGCTGCATGGCTCATGAGACGGGTTTCTGTCTCACAGCTGAAGTGATACAGTTTATAATTCGTTGGGATGAACAGCTTCGGAGCTAAGCAATTCTGAGTGTTTTATAACTTGGACAATTGCAGTTTCTTATGAGGCCTTGTGAGCATTCTGTATTGCACAATTTCAAATCTAGTCCCATGCCGATTAACACCTGGATACGTCCTGAGAATGTGTTGTTAGGGAAGTCTGCCACTGTGTGAACATACCTACACAAAATTTGAACCACTAAGTGATTCAACCACGTGGAATTCACCATCATGTATGTGGCCTGTCATTGACTGGGATAGTATTAGCTGGCACAGTAATGTACATGTGATATAGATCCACCTATAAAATAACTGGATATTACCAGCAGATTATTGTCCTTGGGTCTTTTGCTTTCTCCTTTTCTGGTTTCTTTTTGTGTTTGTGTCCAACTGACACACCCTCCCATCTCCCCTGCTCTCTTCCCAAGGCCAGCTTGAAGCAGATGGGTGCAGTGGCCGGGTACCTCGTGTTGAAGCTGTGGGTTGAGCACAGCTTGTGGAAGAGAGTGTGGTTGGGGGAGAGCTATCATAGCATCACTGTAGATGTCATGGGAGAGAGAGACAGATTCTGACTGTTGGAGCAATTTCAAGTCTCAGATTGCCACAACAGCAACCGTCATGGCGACCCCGCAGACAGGCTTTTCTTCCCTTTGCCTTTGTTCTTGTTACTTTTCCCAAGTAAGCACAGTGGAACACTGAGGTCAGACACTTGGGTTCGAATCCTGGCTCCACCTCTCACCACAGGTCCCTTGGTATCTCTGAGATGCAGCTTTCTGATCTGTAGAATAGTTGTGCTGACTTCACAGAGGGACATAAAGATGGAACTATAGAGGGGAATGCCTACCTGTGATGCCAGTCAGCTTCGTGTTACTATAGCAACCAGTGGAGATAGTTACCTACAAAGAGAAAAGGTGCATTTTTGGCTCCTCATTTCTATGGTCCTGGTCCATGATCAGTTGACATTGCTTTGGGGCTTGTGCTGAGGCAGTACATCATTGTGGGAACTCATGGCAGAGCAAATCTCTTACCTGATGGTAAGGTAGAGAAGGGAAAAGATTGGACATAACCCCAATGACCTGAAAACTCCCACTAGGTCCTACCTGTTAAAGTCTCCATCACTTCCCAATAGTGCCACAGGCAGAAGATCAAGCCCCTAATCCATGGTCCCCTGAAGGACCCATATCTAACCCACAACAATAGGATTGGATGTTGTAAAAACCACCCCTGGGTGGCTTCCATGATAACTTCCCACCTGACTGTCTCTGAGACTATTTTGTCAGCTAGGAGACCCTTCAGCAGTGCCAACAAAGCCTCCCTGACTCAGAACATTAGCCCATGTTCGTGAGCCACCACAGAATGCTGTTGCCACAGATCCTTCTTTCTGCCAGAAGGCAAATATTAGCAGATACTGTCACATGCTCTTGCTGTGCCTCTCTGGAACTCTTTAGCCAGGAAGGAGTCCCACCCAGTTCCAGGCTGTGATGGTTAATGTTAATTGTCCTGCATCTGGAATCACCCTGGAGACTGTAGTCAGAAGATTTCCTGTGTCCTGGCCAGCCAGCAGTTGGGGCAAATCTCTCCCATTCGTGTCTCCCAAGTAAGCACACAAAGGCTTATATTAATTATAACTGCTTGGCCATTAGCTCAGGCTCATTACTGACTAGCTCTTACACTTAAATTAACCCATAATTCTTATCTACGTTTAGCCACGTGGCTTGGTACCTTTTCTCAGTTCTGCCTTGTCATCTTGCTTCCTCTGTGTCTGACTGGCAACTCCTGACTCAGCTTTCCTGTTCCCAGAATTCTCCTCATCTGTTTACCCGGCCTAAACTTCCTGCCTGGTTACTGGCCAATCAGCATTTTATTTACCAACCAATCAGGGCAACACACATCCACAGCATACAGAACAACATTCCACAGCAGGAGACAGTCGCTGCACGAGCCAAGGGGGGTTATCTTGATTACATTAATTGGTGTGAGAAGACCCACCTTAACCATAGACAGGACAGTTCCTGGGTGGGGCTTTCTGAACGGCATCCTCAGAGATAGGGAGCTGAGCAGCAGCCTGCATCGGTCCCTCTCTGTTTTCCTGATTGTGGATGTGATGTGGGCAGAGGCCAGCATGATGGACCCCTGGAACTGTGAGCGGAAATAAGCCCTTCCTCCTTTAGGCGTACATTATCACAGCAGCAGCAAAGAAACTAAGACATGGGCTCCCAGTTCTCCGTGTTGTCCCTTCCTCCACCCATCCAGTCGTTCATGTGCATGTCCATCTGTGTCGGTCTGCCCATCCATTCCCCTATGCCATTAGTACTTACCACATGCCAGTCATGTAAAGCACTGTGCCAGCGTCTGGGGAGACAGAAACAGGAAGAAGAGCCCTCCCCACTCTCTCATGGAGCTCCCACCCCAGTGAATGGAGAGTGGACAGGATGGCGAGGCCTCCGGCGTGTGGATGGTGCAGGGTGCTGGCTGGCAGAATATCAGAGATGGCACACTGCAGGGTTAGGGAAGGTCGAGCACAAGCGGTGCGCCTCAGTACAGTTTTTCCACGCAAAACACTACAAAGCTGCTTCTGCCACAACCGCGCCCACGCCCAAATCTGCCTTTCAGGCCTCCCTGCTTGCTGCATTCTTTAGAGACAATAGCACATCACCTGCGTTCCCAAGACCTGCTTCGCCCTACTTCCAGCTTTAACGGAGCACAGTGCTCTGGTATCCCTCAACTATTGAAATCTTTTCTGTGTCTACTTCCCTCCCCACAACCATTAAAATTTGACCCAAAGGAGGACGAATATAAGACATCCTGGATTTTAAAAAATAATTTTTTAATGTGCATTAGTGTTTTGCTTGCCATCTCTCCAGCCCCACCCACTCCCCATCCTGGATATTTTTTTTTTTTTTGGTTTTTCGAGACAGGGTTTCTCTGTGTAGCTTTGCGCCTTTCCTGGGACTCACTTGGTAGCCCAGGCTGGCCTCGAACTCACAGAGATCCACCTGGCTCTGCCTCCCGAGTGCTGGGATTAAAGGCGTGCGCCACCACCGCCCGGCTTTTTTTTTTTTTTTTTTTTTTTTTTTTTTTTGGTTAAGGATATTTTTTAGTGTATTTTATGTACATGTATATACAAAGCTGCACAGTGTACCTTCAAATGGAATCTACACGTGTATAGACTTGCAGGCACGCACATCGTATATTACATGTAAGTACTATTATGTACGCGAGTATGCACCTGTATAGTCCGCAGTTTCCTGAGCATCCTGATGGCTTGGTTGAGATGAACTGTTGTTGCTTCCTCAGAAATGAAGCTATAGCCAACTTCCCCAGTGCGCAAATAAAAGAAGACTGCCCACAGCAGACAGAAAGCGGAGAAGCCCAGCAAATGCTGGAGCCGCTTGAGCAACAGGAGATTTAGCCTACCTTTCACCTCGGAGGAAGTTGGTTTTTGTTGTTGTTGTTGTTGTTGTTGTTGTTGATAGCAATAGTGTGAGTGATTTCTTCCATTCCTTTTAAACTAGAATAAGGCTCCGAGGCAGACCTCAAGGCAGGAGTGGTTCACAGCTGAGTCATGGATGTTTGTTGATGGATGATATCATTCGTGTATACTGTTGTCTCTACCATAGCCCTCTCAAAGGCGTCTTCCTATTAATGACTCGTAAATTGTCAGAATTCCTCACGGCCATGAGAGTGACCCTTCGGGTTCAGACAGGGAGAGAAAGATTTCTTTTAGATGTTGCTAGTCAAAAATGGCTCTGTGTTGGTGCCATCCATTGATCACAGCAACGTATCGATGTGCGTATAACACACACGCCCCTCTGCCCGTGCTGGGTACTCTCCTTAGTATTGATACAGCCCTTCATTTAGTGTTTGCGACAGCCTGTCATGGACATCTCATAGGTGTTCTGGGAGGTAGGTTCTAATTTGCATGCCGGTCTTTCAAAACGAGGATGGTAAAACAGAGACATTCAATAACCCAAAGTCACACATAACCAGGATGTGATGTGGGGGCACCCTGGAGTCCCAGCTTCCTCCTCCCTAAGCCCCTAAGCATCCCTACCATTACCAGCACAAACCCAACCTCCCAGCCTCCCAGTCCCTGGAAGGACATGAAGAAGAGGCTTGTTTCTTCCTGGATCTCCAGCAGGGGGCGCCAATGGCTTAAATTATCTGGGTTCCGCTTGAGAAAGACCTCACCCTAAACCATTGTTCATTACTCTTGAAATAGTTCAAATGTAGGAAAGACCCAGTACACGAGGAAAATCAAGTGAATGTTCTAGTACATTTCTTGGAGGAGTCGCAAAAGGGCCTTGTTAACCAGGAGCCCAATCAACCAGGCTTACCGCTGGACTCACAACGTGGGAAAGCCTGCTCACCATTGACTTGGATACCCATGACTGTAGGGAGCGCCGTGCCCCGCTTTGTAAAGTTTGGGGGTTCAGCCTGTCCCCACTCACTGCATTGCCCCTTTGTGCTGGGAAGTTTTCTGTCTAATGCTGTTTGTCACATCCTTTAAAGGACATTTCCTCAGAGGGACGACCCCCAGATGGCCACACCTCCACCTGCACAGCTCCCAGGAGGCCAGGTCAGAAGTGCTCCTTGCAGAGAGTCTCTATGAGGGGGTCTCTGCACCCTCCCCTGAACTTCTCTACCCTTTCACTACCACAGTTAGCAATGAGTGGCCATCGTTTTCTGTTTGTTTTTTGTTTCAAGACAGGGTTTCTCTGTGTAGCCCTGGCTGTCCTGGAACTTGCTCTGTAGACCAGGCTGGCCTCGAACTCAGAGATCTGCCTGCCTTTGCCTTCCAAATCCTGCGATTGATTAAAGGCTTGTGCCACTTGGGAGCTTTTAAGGCAAATGGACCCAGTTCCTTCCGGGGTTCCAAAGGTTTCTCCAACCTTCTACATGTGGCCCTGCTACTCTGAAGAGCCCTGACGATTTTAGGGGACCCTCAGCAGTCTCTCAGTTATGGTTGATTTGTGTCCCATGAAGCCCATATGCGAGAGCCATAAGGTGACGACGGTTGTGGGCGGTGGACTTTGGGAGGTGCTGAGGTCCTGAATGAATGTGACTAGCGCCTGGTGAAAGCCTTGCCCTTCCTCTGTGAGGACCGCAGCTACATGCTCCTCATGACCAGACATGGGCATCTCACCAGATGCCAGGTCTGTTAGCGCCTTCATTTTGAACTCCCAGATGCCAGAACTCTGAACAACGTATTTCTGTTTGTAAAGAGTCTAAGTTTGTGACATTTTGTTTGCTGCGTCGGACAAAATGGATAATGACACCCCCAAAGTGATCCGTTTTCTGTGTGTCCTGTAACATGAGTAGAGACAACATTAACTCAGAAGGACATGTCCTCCTGCAGCCACCAGCCAGGGGCTAGGTTCAGAATCTAGTTCTGCCTCTGTGGGCTCACCGGCAGGCCCTGGGCAGGCTGCTAACTGGCTCTGGACCACAGCTTCCTCACTAGCGAAATGAAAACAGTGAACTCCACCCTCAGTGTGGCCGAGCCCATTCCACAAATAAGGTAAGGATTTGAGGCTTATTGCCGAGCGCACAGCAGACACTCAGTACGCCTTAGCTGCTGTATTTGTGCAGGCCAGAACTCCACAGAAAGGAACTTTGTCGTCTCTCATTGCTGAGGTCCTTACTGATGTCCCCACTGTTTCTTCTGCTTTTGACGATGACGTGACCACACTTGGGTCTTCCCCTGGGAATGTGACACCCCTGCCTTCATCCTTCCCAAGTGCAAACTCCCTCCTTCTGGGTAGCACAGGGAGTTCTGTGTCTTGGAGTCAGGTACCCACCCGGGGCACTTGTCCCTCAGAGCCAACAAGCTTGGAGGTCAGTTGAAGTTCAGCAGGGCCTCTCTTCTGACTTTACTGTTTATTGATCCGGGGCATTTGTAAATCAAAGACCCATCTTGTGGTCCCCAGAGCCAAGGCCAAGAGGGCAAGCAGACAATACACCCCTTCTCTGGAGGCCCTGTTTACCTTCCGGGAGCAGGCTGGGTGTGGCAAGAACTTCTGGGTGGCGAGAATTGCAGGGTGTGGTGAGAATGTTGGGTGTGGCTGCCCAGGCCAGACCTTGCAGAAAGCTGCCATAGCAACCAACCAGGGACCCAGTGGCCCAGGTCTGACTGTGGGGAAGGGGGTAGTGGTGTCTGCTGAGGCCTGACTCTGTGGTAGTGCAAATTCAGCCTTCGCTTCCCTCACTTGCCAAACACAATAGCACACCCCAAACTTACTCCCCTCAACATAGATGGCCCTCCGTAGCTTTTCTGTCATGTTAAAAAGCAAACGGGGGAGAGGGGGGCTTCGTGGAAGTCTCGGCATCCCCTTGGTACCCACGTTCACTATCTTTATGACCTTGGTGAACTGGCTGGGAATTCTAACTTAATTCCAATGCATTCATACAGCATTCTCGTCATCCAGGCTCGGGGCTGCGCCTGGATGCATCCAGGATCAAGGGACCAGGGACCACGGACCTCCAACTGTCCATGAGGTTATTTTGGAGACTGTAGAAGACCTGCTAGTGCTCCAGTAGAAGAGTTTGAACTGGGAGCCAGGACACGATTCCCTGCCTTGTAATCCGCTGGGTGAGACTCCTGGAATAAGACCCAGGGAGAGACGGGAATCCAGCCACTTCCAAGGCTTGCTGTGAGCATTAAAAGGGCCAGCGGGTAGACAGGGCTTAGAACAGCCCTCGCTCGCTTGGGGGAAGCCTTGGGAGTGACCCAAGCCATTCACCCTCCCCAGGTAGGGCTCAGGTGTGGCCAACTTTCAGGCCCATGAACCACATATCCCCACGACAGGTATGAACATGGCCCAACACAAAACCATAAAGTTACTTCAAACATTTTGAGATCCTTTACAATTAAAAAAAAAAAAGAAAAACCTCTATTGCACAGTTCTGGAGGCAGCTCAACACCTCTGCCCCTTGGAACCTCAGACCTTCTGGGGCTGGATAAACACCAAGAGGGTGTGAGACTCCCACTTTTCGGGGCTCCATGCTCCCCCACACCCACACCCACTGCTGCTGTCACCCAGAGGTTTGAAAGCCCTGTGTAAATGTTGATCACACGCAGCCGTCTTCCTGGGCCTGACTGTTTGAGCGGGTTGTCTGGGGGTGCTGGAAGTTGCTCCTTTGGACTCAAGCCAAAACCGAATGACTCAGTTGCATGAGAAAACAGATGGTCCAAGACTGTTCGGCAACAAGACTGGGAGTGGATCCCAGCTCTGGGGGCTTCGTTTTGGGTTTTTCTGTGGCTCTGGAAAAGATGTGAAGTACACAAGAGTACAAGTCCTCGGCGCAGCCTGCCAGTGAGGCCTGACAGTGAACTCCAGCATGGGGTAGGTGTTCTGGGGACAGTGGCCCAGAGGCCTGGCGATGGGATCAAAGGTGAGCAAGCCTGGCTTTAGAATCTTGAGGTAGGTGTGGGAGATCAGTTGGACCTGACAGACCTCCCTGGCTTTGGCGAGATTGTGCAATGGGATTCTGGAAACCTACTGCATGCCCCACAGGTTCCCAGAACAGTCTCAGACTCTTTCTGTGAGGGCCCCAGGCTCTTTTGTGGTTAGAGAGAGACTCCTAGGGCCCTGAGGGTGATGGCTTGGGTGTGGCTTGGGAGCATGAACTAGTGCCTTCTCAACCCCACCCACTCCCAAGTCCTGGAGGTATTACAGAGACCCAGGCTGGCACAGGCAGGTCTCCTAGGGAAAGGCTGCAGCCAAGTCCTACCAGAGCTGAGCCTCCAGAGGAAAGAGGTGCCTTAGGATCTAGAGGCAGAAAACACCCACCATTTCAATAAGACTCAGTCCGACAGATATTCCTAAGTGCCGATTGTGTGCTCTTCTGCCACACCTCAGGTTTATTCAATGGAGGGACAGATCGATGAAAACACAAGTATGTTGACATTTAATTTTCAACAGTCCTGTGTTCCACGAGACAGCGGTGCATGGCCTGGGCGGGGTGGAGGGGTGGGGAGCTGCTTCCGATAGCATCGTTCATGGCTTTACCTCTGAGCTCAGTGGTCTAGTGGCCCCAGAAGCAAAGCCGTGGCCAGTTAGTCGCTCACCCTCCAGTTTTCTCTCTCTGCACACAGCCCCTCCCTCCAGGGTTTATTGCTTCATCCGGCTCCATGGTGATTTTGAAAGCTCATTTTTTTTTTTTTTCAATTGAATCTGGTTTTTCCAGTTTCTCTTGGCAGAAACTCTGGTTGGCGGTAGGCTGCTGCATCCTACACAGAAGTAGAAACCATCTCTTTTTACTTTTGTGTATTTCTTTCTTGTTGGTTCATGTGTGTGTGTGTGTGTGTGTGTGTGTTTTGTTTCTGTTTTAAGACACAAATTGTCCATGAATGTGATATCTTCCTACAAAATTTAAAAGGACTATTTGGGACCATGGGAGTTTCTCTTTGCCCTTTTAACACAAGGGCTCCCTTCTTCCTCAGCTTGGTGATTCTCCCTCAGGCCACACCCGCGGCCTCTCTGTTCCTTTCTCTTTCTTTGGTGGCTTGGAGAGAAAGGAGGTGGCTGAACCTGGTTGGTGAATGCGGCAACACAGGACAAGCTCAGCTTAAACTTTTCCCTTCTCCTTCTTCTTCTTCTGTGGGCCCTGGCCCCCCATTGTGAGTGGCAGCCGCCTTGCTTGCCGACCTTGACCAGATGTCCTCCCTATTCAGATTCCCTGCCGGTTTCCTTCTCACCTAATGTTCTACCGGAGGAGGTTCTTTGTTCCTGTATCCTGCATTTGGTGTAAACAGCTTAGATGCAAGAATGTAGAACATTGGGTAGCAAACTTCTGCCCTCCGGGGATCCGCCATTGTGCTGTAAGCCTGTATTTAAGGTTTCCTCCCTCTTTCAATAAACGGCATTCGGCCGGCACTCGGCTTTCAGCCGTGGCGAATGACTCGCTGTCTCTTGTCCCTTATTTTTTAATCCACAGCCCCTCGCTCGGACATGGTGAACGGGTGGTGATAGCGCGGGCGTTATCCCTACATTCTTCTTCTTCTCCTTCTTCTTCTTCTTCTTCTTCTTCTTCTTCTTCTTCTTCTTCTTCTTCTTCTTCTTCTTCTTCTTCTTCTTCTTCTTCTTCTCCTTCTCAGGAAAGGATCTGTGAGAAACACTAATTCTCCTCTGTGGATACGTGCCCTCCTCCGCTCTGTGTGACCATCATCAGACCTTTGCTACCCCCAGGGGAACAAGCTGAAAAGTTCCCGGCCTTGAGTTAGTACAAGATTTCTTCAGCCTTGTCCCCTAATCTCCCCTTTTACCTGGAGAAATGTTTATGCAACCCTAGATATACAAATATACAAAATAGCTATACGATTTAAGTGTTGACTGAGAATAAATCATAAAGAGATGTATTTTTAAATAGTTATTTGGTCTACATCTAATTTTTACTAGTTATTAAAGATGTGCATAAGTTTTCATATTAGCAAGAAGCATGTATTTACTTATTTTTTCGTAAGTAATTTGACACTGCAGGACATGAAGCATCTTCAACATTTTTTTAGTTGATTGATATTTTGATTTATAACCATTAATGCTGAGAATTCCCCTTCTCATGCATTCATAGTGTAAAAATGGAAGAAACATGTTTAGGACCATTTTAGAAACTGCTGGAAAAATCTTTCCTAACCCCAAGCCAAAATTCATTTAATGATTTTTAAATAAAACCCAAGTCAGCAACTCAAACAGCAACTGTAAAAATCAAACATTCGGGCCAGTGAGATGGCTCAGTGCCTGGTTGCCTGACCTGAGTTGAATCCCCTGGACCCACATGGGAGAAGAAGAGGACTGATGCCTGTAAGCTGTTCTCTGTCCCAGAATGTGCTAGTGGCACAAGCATGCCCATCCCCCACCCACCCATACATACACCCACAGACACCACCCCACCCTCACACCAATGGGAAATGTGAGTTTTGTTTATTTGTTTTTTTTTAGACAGGGTCTCACTGTATAGTCCCTGGCTGACCTGAAACTCACTATGTAGGCCAGACTGGCCTTAAACTCACAGAGATCCTCCTGCTTCTGCCTTCCAAGTCCTGGGATTAAAAAGTTAAAGGCATGTGCCACCAAGTCAGACACAATAGTGTGTATATATATAATTAATTAAAATAAAGCATTCTAATACAATAAAAATACTAACTTGATACTTACTGAGGAATGATAGTAAAAATGTATTTAAAAGTCTTTGCTTTCTGTAATTAAACTTTTACGTTTCTGTAAGAACAGAAAGCTTCATGGATACAGTTAAAACAGCGCAGCTCCCGATATACACAACATGCGGTCATCTCCAGTTTGTGCAGAGCTGCTTCCGGCTCTGCTCACCGGCCACGTGTGGCCACACTGTAGCAACAGAGTGCAGTGCACACATCCACGGTCAGAGCCTAGGCTGCAGTGAGGTCATAGAAGGCAGCAAAGGCCAGGCTTCCGGAAACTTCCAAGGCTCACTGTGTGCTTGATTTCCAGTTCGTTTTTGGGTCCTGGAACATCCAGAAGCCTTTTATTGTTGTTGAATTATTCACAATTCACGCTACAGTTTACAAGGTTGTGAATTAGAAGGGTGCTGGGCTTTGCACTAAACGCGTTCATAACTTATCTTTTCCCAATAAAAATAAGGATGTTTCGGAAATGTTAAGAGCGTGGACATGTAAAGGATAGGAGAACGAGCCACCTTGAATGTGCAGCTTTGGTATAAGGACTTCTGGAGTAAAAGCTTAATTGAAAAAGCAGATGTAGCCAGGCAGTGGTGGTGCAGGCCTTTAACCCCAGCAGAATATATTTCTGCTCTTGTGTTTAAAAAGGAGGATAGATTGCTGGGTGATGGTGACCCATGCCTTTAATTCCATCCAGCATTCCAGAGGCAGAGGTCTGTGAGTTCGAGGCCAGCAGAGTTCCAGAATAGTCAAAGCTACACAGAGAAACCTTGTCGAGGAAGAAAAGAAAGAGAGAGAGAGAGAGAGAGAGAGAGAGAGAGAGAGAGAGAGAGAGAGAGACCAAGAGATAGAGAGACAGAGAGACAGAGAAAGAAAAAAGCAGATGCAAGGCAAACCACCCTCTCTACTTGTCTAGCTAACAGCATGGTTATCTGTGTTGGGAATCACCAACAGCCATAGATACTTATGAGAGATGGCACCAGAAGACTCTGTGGGATGAATTTTCCTGACTTGCTCATCCTATTCATTAACCTTAGAGGCCTTCCCACAGTTTGTTACCCTAGAGACCAAAGTTTTGTCCTTTCCCTTCTCTGAAATGTATTGCTGTTTTCCCCACCGTGGAGTGCGGAGGCCTGTGAATATGTTGGCCAGCATTCTATCAGCTGAGCTATGTCCCAGCTCGGCTATCTTTTAAAGATACCTGTACTTTTAAAGAACCAGCAAGATGGTTTACCACATAAAATGTTTGCCAGCAAACCTGGTAACTCCAGGTCTATCACCGGAATAGCTCACTCCTTGGTACCAACTTCTATTTTAGCTACTGTTCTATTGCTGTGATAAAACACCAAGACCAAGGCAACTTATGAATGAAAGTGTTTTGCTTCGGGGCTTACAGTTTCAGAATATTAGAGTCCATGACGGTCATAGCAGAGAGCAAGGCAAGCAGACAGGCATGGTGCCGGAGCAGTAGCTGAGAGCTCACATCTTAATCCACAAGCACAAGGCAGAGAGACATAATTTGGAATGGCATGGTCTTCTGAAAACTCAAAGCTGATCCCCCAGTCACGCAATTCCTCCAACAAAGCCATGCCTCCTAATCCTCCCCAAACAGTTCCACCAACTGGGGACCAAGTAGTCAAACAAATAAGTCTATAGGGCCATTCTCATTCAAACCACCACAAATGCCAACCAAGAACCTAAAAGGGCAGAAGGAAAGAGATTTTTGACTGCCCTATAAAGACAAATGTATGAGAAAGAATTTAGAAGGGCCAGGCTGGGTGATGAATGCCTTTAATCCAAGCACTCCAGAGGCAGAGGTAGGTAGAACTCTGTGAGTTCAGGAGGCCAGCCTGGTCTACATAGCAAGTTCCAGGCCAGCCAAAACTACATAGCAAACCCTGTTTAGGAAAGAAGGAAAGAATGAAGGAAAGAAGGAATGAAGGAAGAGTAAAAACAGAGGACCCAATCAGTACATCACCATAATCTACCACACCCTTAGCAATGTATACAAAAGCTTGTCTTGTATCTGTACCGCGGGAAGGATTGGCTTTAACCACTAAGGTTGATCATCGGCTGTTGCTTGATGATTGTTCTTGTTGTAAATAGTTTCATTTGTTAAAGTCAATGTCTTTCCTTTCTGTTTAGACAATACCTGGTCATTGTTCTTACTGTATATAGTTTTACTGTGTGAGAGTTAAAATTCCATTTCTATTTAGACAAAAAGGGGAAATGTGGAAGAATCTTTTTGTACACTGCGAGGATATGTCACTCTGATTGGTTTAATAAAAAGCTGAACAGTCAGTGGCTAGGCAAGGTTTTTGGAGCAGAGAGTATGCTGGGAAGAAGAAGGCAGAGTCGCCAGCCAGGCATAAAGGGAGCAGGAAAGCAGCATGGGCAGTACAGAGTAAAGGTAATAAAGCCATGAGACAGAAAGTAAATTAAGAAAAATGGGTTAAGTTATAAGAGCTAGTTAGAAACAAGCCTAAGCTATTGGCCAAGTTTTCATAATTAATTACAAGTCTCTGTGTGGTTATTTGGAGCTGGCAGTCAGGACAGAAAAGTCTGATTACAATCTACCTTTCTTCACTGGAGTGGATTTGGTTTCATCAGGAGAACCGGATGGTTGCTGCCTAGTCAATTAGTTTAGCTCAGTTTGCTGTAGGTCCCTAGGAAGGAGATAGGTACACATTAAATTTTTGCAAACACCGTCAACACTCTGAAAGTTCTACTGATCTTTCTATTACAAATGTATGAGAACATCTTTTCTTGTAGCAGTCCTAGTAATTCCATCAGCTAACTATGAGTGGATCCAGGCATGAGAAGCTCAGAGAGGTAGAATCACTGGGTCCAAGGACAAGAGCAAAGGCAGACAGATGTGTGAGCAAAGGCAGCTTGCTCTGTCCTGAGGAACTGAGACAGCGGGGACAGACTTCATGAGAAGGTCTGTCATGGTGTTTTGTGGGGAATTTTTAAAGAGAGTTGTTTCCATGAATGTGTGTGTGGTTTGTGCGCATATGTGCAAGCCTTTTTGAAGTTCAGAAGAGAAAGTCAGATCTCCAGGAGCTAGCATTATAGGAGGTTATAAACTTCCCCATACGGGTGCTAGGAACTGAACTCAGGTCCTTTGCAAGAGCAGCAGTTGCTCTTAACTGTGAAGCCATCTCTCCAGCCCCATGTTGTTTTAAGAATGCCATATGGAGCAGGGCATGGTTGCTCATGTTTTTAATCCTAGCAATTGGAAGGCAGAGGAAGGCAGATCTCTGTGAATTTGAGACTAGCCTAGTC
Source organism: Peromyscus californicus insignis (assembly GCF_007827085.1). Classification (NCBI taxonomy): domain Eukaryota; kingdom Metazoa; phylum Chordata; class Mammalia; order Rodentia; family Cricetidae; genus Peromyscus; species Peromyscus californicus. The sequence goes on along the minus strand of NW_026294424.1, from coordinate 58,732,576 downwards.
TCTGTAGTGAGTCCCAGGCCAGCCAGGGCTATACGGTGAGACCCTACAAGAAATGAAACAAGCAAACTTGTGAGGGCCCGTAAGGTGGGTCAGCAGGTCAAAGTCCTCAGCACACAGGCCTGGGACCTGAGTTGGATCCCAAGAACACGCGGCGGAAGGAAAGAACCGACTCTGGCAGGAAATCTTGGCAAAGCTCCTCTGACCTCCACCCTGGGGCAGAGTCTGGAACACAGGGAGGAACGGGTGGTCTGCCAGTCTTCTCATAGCTAGGTTCTAGAAGGCAGGTACCGCTCCTGAGTTAATGCTTGCCCTCGTGAGTCACAAGACTGTGTGTGTGTGTGTGTGTGTGTGTGTGTGTGTGTGTGTGTTAGTGAACCAAGCATTGTGCATCATATTTAAAATAGGTCAGAATTGAGAGTGCGGAGGGCTGGGGAAGGCAGGGACTGCGATTTGGGGAAGGTGGCCTTGGCTGCTGTCATTTCTGAGAACACCAAAAGACCTTAACATATGACAGCTCCCAGGTCACCAGGGCAGCTCTGGAGACAATGAATTCAGAGACCTGGGATGTCCCCTCTGTTTCCTCCCTTCCTCTTCTATGACCCTTTCCCCAGCTGTTTAGCACCTCTTCCCTTTCCACTGCAGGAGCAGAGCCACGGTGGGGAGGCCCGGGTGCCTGGGTTTCTCTTACTGGCTGCAGATGCATTTGGTCGTCAGCCAGGTGTACAGCCACATGGGGTCAGAGGTGCATTTCCTGTGAAGAGGCTGCGGCTTCATGGGTCTTTCCTAACCCCGGGAGGGGCTTCAGATTGCACATGAACGTTTAATGTTGTTTTAACTACCCACTTCTTCCTCCCTGACTTCCCCTCGTGTTAATGGGCCTGGAGCAGCTGTGGGCACTTTCGGCGGATCGGGGAAGGGGGGGGTTCACCTAGAGGAATATTAACTAGGATCTGTCATTGAGTTTGGGCTAAGTAGGCTCTAGTCACATGTTCTGTGTCATATCCAGGGTGTGTTTTGTCAGTTCATCCCAGTGTGGGAACACTGCCAAGAATCCTTTCATCCCCCCTCCACTGCCTGCACCTGACTAGAGAGGAAGCTGGTGGACCCGGGGTTGTGTCACAATAAGAGTCTCTCCTGCAAGGATGAAATTTCAAATAAAAGCTCCCCTGAAGTCCTGATAAGCATCTCAGGTAATTAGGGACTGTCCACCAGGAGCTACTATTGTGGGGACTGGCTTGCCTTGGGGATTCCTTGTGTTGTTGGTTTGAATTTGTTCCCAACTGATCATCCACAGAAGTAACTGGTCAGTTATGCATTCTTGTCTGATTTATTGTCCTTCCTTTTATCACTTCCCCCCACCTCTCTTTTTTACCAGTGTTTTTTTGGGATAGATTCTCTAATACAATTAAAAAGAAATGAGGGGCCTGGTAAGATGACTTTTGAAGGGGATGGAGCTCAGTTCCCAGCACCCACATCAGGCAGCTCACAGCCACCTATGACTCCAGTTCCAGAGGATGCAATGCCCTCTGGCCTACAAGGACACCTGCCTGCAGGTGACACACATAACTCAAGTACACACACACACACACACACACACACACACACTTTTTAAAAATAAATGAATATTTTAATTAACTAACTAATTTAAAAAGAAACTGATTAACAAATATCCTGTGGCACCTGGCCCAGACATACCAATAAAAGAGAAACAAGGTTGAATGTATGCAGGGTCAGAGGCTAGCCCACGAATAGTACTGACAGACATCGGGTACATAAAATTCTAAGCATGGTACTTGTCGCCAGCTCTGCTCCAAGCAGAAGCTCTTTCCTGTCAAGAATATGTCTAGTCAAGTAATGCAACCAGTGCATTGGTGCGTGAGTCATTTACGGCTTTTCTTTAAAATGTTTGACATGTATTTATTTATTGTGTGTGTGTGCCCGTGCCATGGTGTTCATGTGGAGGTCAAAGGACAACTTGGTTCTCTCCTTCAACCGTGTGGGCTCCTGGTATTGACCTCAGGTTGTCTGGCTTAGCGGCAGGTGCCCTTGATAGAATGAACCATCTTTCCGGCTCTACATGTTTCCTTTTGACAGAATCACAAGAAACAGATTTTATCAGAATTTCTACAGAAACAAAGTATAAAGTTACAGTAGCTATACCCGGCATCTACTCATCTAGGATGTCAAACATTGAATTATCTAATGACTAGTAATAAAAAAGAAATGTTAGGGCTAGTGGGGTAGGTAGCTCAGCAGGTAAAGGTGCCTGCTGCCAAGCTGGATGACCCGAATTCAGTCCCCGGGATGGTCATGGTAGACAGAGAGAACCAACTCTGTGAAGCTGTCCTCTGACCTTTCCACACAGGTGCGACAGACCCCTAGACACAGTAAATAAATAAACATAGTAAAACATTTTAAAGAAATGTTAGTTACCCAAACTATGGAAAAGACGGACTTCTCTTCATGTTCTCCAAGAAATATTATGATTAGCCAAAAGTGATGGCTCACACCACGAATCCCTGCACTCTAGAGGGCTAAGGCAGGAGAATGGCTGTAAGTCTGAGGTCGGCCTGAGTTACATAGCAAGACCCTGTGTTACCTCGCCCTGCTACTCAAAAGAGCAATGTGACAAAAATTATGTCCTTGAGATATAAAGACTATACAGACCAAAAAAATATGGTCAAGCTGGGTATGGAGGCACATGCCTTTGATCCCCAAATTTGGGTGACAGAGGCAGGTCTACACAGTGAGTTCCAGGATAGCCAGGGCTATATAGAGAAACCCCGTGTCAACAGACAGACACATAGACAGACACACATCCACAAGGTGATCAACAAGCAGGTGTGTATGGTCAGGTAGGTCATTAGGAGACACCAGGAGACCTCTAGATTTTCTAATGTTTAGATACTTATTTCCTTGAAATACAGTTTCTTTGGGATTTCTTTTCACCATTGAAATGACTGTAAATGACTTTGTGTTTATCTTGTTGTAGTCTTTGTTAGCCCTCCTGGACACCATAGTCCGCGACATCAGGGGTGCTAGACAGCCCTGAGCCTGGGATGCTCCTGGCTCATTACATTGTATTTCTGAGACTGCCGGTGAGGTTGCCAGCCCAGCTCTCCTTCCTCCCACCCCTCCCAGTAAAGTTGGCTTTCTTCTGGAGTTTGTGTCCTCCTGAGCAGGTACTGACGATTGTTTTCGATGCCTGGCAAGCAGAAGACCGGGCAGCATATTCAACGAGGTCTCATTAAAGTTCACATACAGTCACTCCTTCCCTCCATTCCTTACAAGGGAAAAGAGGCATCGAAACGAAACCAGCCAGAGGACTCCTTTCTCATTCCAAATATCCAGCTCAGCCCTTTGCTCAAACGTTTGATGTTTAGAAAAAGCGAGTTCCGATGAGTAAGGTTGAAAGCTTTTGCTTATTGAAGGAGAAATCAGCAAACGTAGGCTAGCTTGAGGATGTCACAGAATTTCAGGGGGGTGGAGGAAAGTGGCTGACCGAATCGAATAGCTGGCACAGGGCAGGACCAGCTGGATATTTTGTGAATGCTCTCTGGACTAATTTTTTTCTGCATAGAACTGAGTTGTGCGGAGACGGAGTAATGGAGCCCCAAGCTGAGTTATAGGGCTCTCATTTTTTTTCCTTCTCTTTGTTTCTCCTTTTTGCACTGATGCCCAATTCGAAGTTGGAAGCTTACACCGTGACTTTGATTATGCATGCGGGAAAAAAAATAGAATATGTAGCTTTGAGCATCTCTTCCTCTTCCTTCTCTTCTTCTTCCACCTTCTTCTCTTCCTTCTGGATTCACTACAAACCCTGGCTGACTTGGGACTCAGTATGTAGACCCAGCTGGTCTGGATCTCGTAGAGATTCTCCTTCTTTGCCTCCCCAAAGCTGATAATGAACTCATGCACACCATACCCTTCCTTTACATTTGTTTTCAATTTTTAAAAATATTTGTTTGCTAGGTGGTTGTGGCACACACCTTCAATCCAGGCATTTGGGAGGCAGAGGCAGGAGAATCTCCAGTTCGAGGCCAGCCTGGTCTACAGAGTGAGTTCCAGGACAGCCAGGGATACATGGAGAAACCCTGTCTTGGAAAACCACACACACACACACACACACACACACACACACACACACACACACACAGTAAGAAATGATTTATTTATGAGGGTATCTTAGTTACTTTCTGATTGCTGTTCTAAGATGATCAAGGCAACTTATAGAAGAAAGAGTTATTGGACTGTTTCAGGGGGTGAGTCCATGACCATCAGGGTTGGAAGCATGGTGACAGACGGACAGACACAGCACTGTAGCTGTACCAAGACAACAACCACAAGGCAGAGAGAGAGCTAACTAGGAATGTGGGCCATTTTCTTTCAAATCACTACACTTTCCAAATTGAAAGTCTTTAACTAGTGGTGGTGGTGGCACATTCCTTTAATCCTTTAATCTATGAGTTTAAAGCTAGTCTGGTCTACGGATTGAGTTCTTTGAAACTCTGTCTCAAAGAACAACGAAAGAAAGAAAGAAAGAAAGAAAGAAAGAAAGAAAGAAAGAAAGAAAGAAAGAAAGAAAGAAAGAAAGAAAGAAAAAGAAAGAAGAGAAGCAAAGGAAGGAAGGAAGGAAGGAAGAAAATAATGTCTTTCATTTCTTTCTCATGACCTAGTTGTTCTTCTGGGGGTTCTATTATTCATAAATAAGAGGACTGGGTATATACACCCTTGTTTTACTTCCAGTCTTAGAGAAAAATGCATTCAGATTCTCCCCATTCTGTTGATGTTAGCTATGTTTTCAATGGTCTTCTCTCGGTTGGGATACAATCTTCCTATCTATAATATTTTTCAGGACTTTTATCACAGAAATAAGTTGAATTTTATCAAGTATCTTTTCTGCTCTATTGAGATAGTCACATGGTTTTTGCCCATCATTCTATTGGTGTAAGGTGTCACACTGGTTGATTTACATATTAGGCTGATTAAGTTTTTTTGTCAACTTGGCAAAGGCCAGGGTTATTTGGAAAAAGGAACCTTCAATGGAGAAAATGCCTCCATCTGATTGACCTGTAGGCAAGTCTGTGGAGCATTTTCTTGATTAATGATTGCTGTGGAGGGCCCAGCCTGCTGTTGCCAGTGTTACCGATGGACAGGCGGTCCTGGGTTGTATAAGAAAGCAGACTGAGCAAGCAAGACAGTAAGCAGCACCCCTCCATGGCTTCTGCTTCAACTCCTGCCTCCAGGTTCCTGCTTGAGTTCCTGTCCTGATTTATCTTCATGATGGACTGTGATCAGGATGTATAAAACAAATAAACCTGCCAGGTGGTGGTGGCACACACCTTTCATCCCAGCACTTGGGAAGCAGAGACAGGAGGATCTCTGTGAGTTCAAGGCCAGCCTGGTCTACAGAGTGAGTTCCAGGATAGGATCCAAAAGCTACACAGAGAAACCCTGTCTTGAAAAACAAAACAAAACAACAAACAAACAAAATCCACAAATAAACCCCCTCCCTGGTGGTTTAAATGATATGATTCTTGAGCCACAAATTCTCAGACATTTGCATACTTGATCCCTAGTTGGTGACAATTTGGAGTGGCTTAGGAGATGTGCCCTTGCTAGAAGAAATGTGTCATTGGGGGTGGGTTTTGAGGTCTAAAAGCATCCTATCATCCCTAGTATACTATTTTTGATTTCTACTTGTGGTTTAAGATGTGAACTCTCAGCGTGGTGCTCCAGTTTCCATGGCTGCCACACTTCCCAGATGAGCTGTTGGTGAACTCTTACCCCTCTGGAACAGTAAGCCTAAATAAACCTAATGCGTGTTACCTTGGTCATGGTGTTTCATCTCAGCAACAGAAAACTAAGACAGAAGTTGATACTGGAGTGGGAATACTTCATTGAAGAACCTGATTCTGTGGTTTCGGGAAGAGGTAGAAGACTTTGAGACTTTAAAAAAGTGATTGACGACTGTAAGAAACTTGAAGGTACTTGCTAGCAGGAGCTTGGAGGACAGTAGTGCTGAGAGCTATGTGGGCTGTGGAGGGTGGAGGTCCAGCTCAGGAGCTTTCAGGGGGGATAATATTAATGACCGTGCTAGAGGGTATTCTGTGATATTTTGGCAAAGAATGTAGTTGTTTTCTGCCCTGGTCCTAAAATTTTGCTTGAGGCTACATTTAAAAGTAAGTGACTAATTTCTTTGGAGGAGGAGATTTCAAGACAGTCTAAAATTGATTCTGTTGCATGGTTATTAGTAATCATGCTTATGCAGATCTATAATGAAATAAAGAAAGTGGGGCAAAAAACCCCCACAAAATGTACAATTCGAAGAGAACAGGAGCAGGAGGAAAGTCAGTGTTGTAGATAAGGCTAGTGCTGAAAGAGACAAGGAAATTAAGGGGTAGCCTGATCTGCAGTGGAATAAAGTAAAGTGTGCCCTCAGGGCAAGATCCCACCCAGATAAACTTCCAACTTGTGAAAGGCAAAGCCATAAGTACTTTTCTGCTCCTAGAGAAGAACAGCAAACAACTGTAGTCGCATGTTTATTCAGGTCCTGTCCGGCTCTGAGGTCCCTCAGCTGCTTATAAAATTCAGAGGCTTAATATTATTTACAAACTGTATGGCCTATGGCTCAAGTTTCTTGCTAGCTAGTTCTTATAACTTGACCCATTTCTATTTATCTATAAGTTGCCATGTGGCCGTGGCTTACCGGTATTTTCACATCTTGCTTCTCCTGGCAGTGCTGACGTCTCCCTAGACTCCGCCTTTCTCCTTCCTTTCTTCACCTTGGATTTCCCGCCTGCCTCTAAGCTGCCTTGCCATAGGCCAAAGCAGCTTATTTATTAACCAATGGGAACAACATACATTCACAGCGTACAGAAAGACACCCCACAGCAAACAACAGCTTCTGAAAATGTGACTCTAGAGGGCTAGGGTCTATCCCAAGCAGTAGAACTTGATCATGGTGTCAGTTTTAGGGTCATGAAGGATGCAAGAGTTAAGGGGCTGTGGAATCTCCTCCCAAGGTTTCAGAGAACCACTGAGGCCAGGCAACAGGTGACAGGGGGGTCCATATGGGAGGGCCCTGAGAGGGCAAGAGACTCCAAGAGGCCATTATAGGAAACTATGGAAGTGAAGCCTGGGTTGTACTGTAGGCTCTAAGATGCTAGAGATGCCAGGCTATCGGGCATCAACCAAGGAGAGGGACACACAGGGATTGGGAATCTTCCAAAAAGGAGAAGTATGCTGCAGGAAACAACAAGGGAAGAGTGAATCCATCTGAGGCCTTTAACATCAGATATAAAGCTATGGGGTTTAATGTTTGCTCTGCTGGGTTTCTGCCTTGTTTCCGTCCAGTATTTCTTCACTATATCCCCACTTCTCCTCTTTGGAATGCATATTCTGTGCCATTATATGTTGAAAGTATGTAATTTTCTTTTGGGTTTTACAGGGAATTACAAATTAAGAGATTATCTTGAAGCTGGGTGGCCGTGGCACACACCTTTAATCCCAGCACTCGGGAGGCAGAGCCAGGCAGATCTCTGTGAGTTCGAGGCCAGCCTGGTCCACAGAGCGAGTCCCAGGACAGACTCCAAAACTACACAGAGAAATCTTGTCTCAAAAAACTGAGAGAGAGAGAGAGAGAGAGAGAGAGAGAGAGAGGGAGAGAGAGAGAGAGAGAGAGAGAGACTGAGATTATCTTGAGTCTCAGAAGAGACTGGACTGAACTTTTAAACAGTGTTGTGACTGTGAAAGAGTGTGGGAGTCTTTTTAAAAATTGGACTAAATATATTTCTCATTTTGCTAGTGTCTAAAGATCACAGGGCCCAGGAAGTAGAATGAGATGTCTGACATCTTCTTGGCCATTTGAATACTTGGTCCCCAGTTGGTGACATTGTTTAGGGAGACTGAGGAGGTGTGGCCTTGCTAGAGGAAGTGTGTCCCTGGGGGGTGGGGGCTTTGAGACTCAAAAGCCTCTCACCACCCCCAGTTTGCTCTCTTTGCTTCCTGCTTGTGGTTTAAGATGTCAGCTCCCAGCTTGCTGCTCCAGCCTCCATATCTGCCGGCTGCCACACCTCCCAGGGATAATGGTAATGGATTCTTATTCCTCTGGAACTGTAAGCCTAAATAAACACATCCTTCTGTCAGCTGCCTTGGTCGCAGTGTTTTATCACCGCAGTAGAAAAGTCACTTAGAAGCTTTCCAGGTTGGCTTTGCAAATGGTCTTTGTCACAGCAACAAAACTAAGACGCATAGGTTGAAGTATCCCTGCATCCTTGAGATTCTGCCAACTTGATCGTGGTAAATTACCTTTTTAATGAGCTGTTGAGGTTAACTTGGTGATGTTCTGTTGAGACGTTTTGCTCCTGTGGCCATCAAGCCTATTGGCCGATAGCTTTCTTGTGTTGTGGTCGTCTTACTTCAGTTTGGTGACGGCATAATGCTAGCAGGACAAAAATGAATTGGGAAAGCCACCAAATACTGTCAAGTCACCCATTAACGTCAGCGATACGCTTTCAGTACAACCACTCCGTTTGAGGTTTATTATTTTTTTCCCCCCTTTAAATAGGCTAACACGTTGGGGACTGGAGAGATGTGACTCCCTAACAGCTGTTAGACCCCCTTCCCTGCTGCCCCAGCTGCTTTGACTAAATGACGGTCAGGCAAGCAGCCAGCCAAACTGCCCTCATTGCGAGCCAGCTCTTTTGGACACTTTACAGTCACTCTGAGGACACTCCAGCAGCTGCAATGGACCACGACAGTCACAGCTGAAGATAAACTCCAGACAGCCTGCGCCGGTGGGGTTGGGGGGGCCTTGGTGAACTTTGGATGACCCTCAGCCATTTTTATCCAGGCCAAAGAGGGGGGTGGGGGGACACAACACGGGACATGACACTGCCTAAAGGAACCCAACCGAAATCCTGCAAGTGATACAGAAGGCCCTCTGGCATGAGAACCTGTGCCGTGATTGCTTCCATTTCCAAGAAAGATTGCTCTGATCGCTGCCAGCTCCTGTGCCCCACTTTCTTTTGGAATATAAGCGACTTGTATGGTTCATTGTGGGTGGTACCACCCCCGGACTGTTGGTCCTCAGTTCTAGAAGAAAGCAGACTGAGCAGGCCAGGAGGAGCAAGGCACTCTTCTGGCTGCCTCAGGAAGTAGTAGTAGGCATGCACATGGCACACAAACACGCAGGCAAAACACTCACACGCGTAATATAAAAATAATAATTTAAAGTAGGTGCCCATGGTGGTGTGGGAGAAGCTGGTGGGAATGACGGTTGGGAGAGCGGGTCAAACGGATGGCCCACATGAGCACAGTGCCTTCTCCCTAAGCTCGCTATTTCAGGGCAGCTGTCGGCTTCTGAAGCAGGAAGTGGGTCTTTGCACAAAGGTGTGTCTTCTCGGAGCCGGGTGGATCGGGGCGGGGGCAGACTAGCCAGGCTTGCAAGCACTCAGGAGCTCCGTATCAGAGTTCTCTGCCTGCAAGACCCTGAGTGGATGGGGGTTCTGAGTTTTCAGAGAAGAAAGGAACATTGAATACAGTGAGTATGTACGGTGCCCGGGACTCGATCTGGGAATACATGCGTGCACACATACACACCACTGAACAGGTTCCCAATTTCTGCTTTGAGCCAGAGTGTTTCTCTTCTGCTGTTTGCGGCTGCGTATGCTGGGCTAGCTGGCCCGTGAGCTTCTGGGAAAGGTTGTTTCCTCCTCCCATCTTGCCCAACGAACACTAGGGTTACAGACACGCCCCACCGTGCCCTGCTTTCTGTGGATTCTGGGACTTTTCCTCGGTTTTAGTTGCCGTCTCCAGCCTCTGTCTTTTTTTTTTTTTTTTAAAGATTTTATTTTATTATATACACAACATTCTGCCTGTGTGCCAGAAGAGGGCACCAGATGTCATTACAGATGGTTGTCAGCCACCATGTGGGTGCTGGGAATTGAACTCAGGACCTCTGGAAGAGCAGTCAGTGCTCTTAACCTCTAAGCCATCTCTCCAGCCCCCAGCCTCTGTCTTTTGTTCTTAATCATGACGGTAATCATGACGGTGCCAGGTGCATAAAGGGTGGGAAAACCAGAATTACTCACAGCCACTGTGTCCAGTCTCAACGAGACTCCATCCACCAAAGGTTACACATTTAAAAAAAACCTCTCAGTTCCAGTGTGTAACCATCAGCTGTGACTGTGTTCTGTAACTGGGTTGTTTTACCTATCTTAAAATGGATGTACCTGTGGAGCTGGAGGTCCATAGACGTAAGTCCAGTCCCAGGGGATCTGATGCCTACACAAAACACCCATGTGTAGCGGTAACTCCAGCGCTACCACCACCCATTCACCATGTCCGAGTGAGGGGCTGTGTATCAAATAACAGAGACCAGGACAGCGGGTCATTTGCCTCAGCAGAATGCCCAATGCGTTTATTGAAGGAGGGAGGAAACCTTAAATATACAGGCTTACAGCACCATGGGAGAACCTGGAGGGCAGAAGTTCGCTACCGGTGTTCTACATTCTTGCATCTAAGCTGTTTACACCAAATGCAGGATACACAAACAAAGAACCTCCGGTAGAATGTTAGGTGAGAAGGAAACCGGCAGGGAATCAGCATAGGGAGGACAACCGGTCAAGGTCGGCAAGCAAGGCAACAGCTACCCAAAACGGGGGCCAGGGCCCTACACCCATGTACATCACACACACACACACACACACACACACACACACACACACACACACACACACATTTTAATGGATGCACTTTGAAGAGCAATTTATTGCTTAGGTTTGTGCAGACACATTGGTCATTCTGCTCTCTAATTATTAAACATGTACATAAATAATATGTCAATTTAGTCCATTCTTAAAAATAACTGACAAAAGCCATTAGGCTGAGAAAATTCCAGCACATTGAGGGGAACAAAATGAAACTCAACTCAGGTGACAGGTGCAGTCTGAATGAAACTTGTTCTTAACCAATTATCCTCTAACCAGACACCCACCAATCAGAATTCACCAACTAACTCTAACGATGGACTTTCCATTTTAACTAGTCAACCGTTTTCCTTGTCTTGCTTCCAAGAACGTGGTCTAAGTTTCCTCTTCATGCCCCTTTAATGTAACCCAACAACCACTTGCCCTGTGCTGCCGTATCCTCAAATCATAGACTGTTCAAATAAACCAAGATTTTAAGGCACCCAAGTTTATCTTTTAATAATAATATCTTTTAATAAACTATCTTCCCTGGATAGAAATATTCTTCTCTTATAAGTCACATTGGGCTTGGTAACTTCTCCCTGGGAAGAAACCTTAATCCTGTTTTTTTGTTTGTTTGTTTTGTTGTTGTTTTTAAAATTTTTCAAAACAAGGTTTCTCTAAGTGGCTCTGGTTGTCCTGGAACTCACTCTGTAGACCAGGCTGGCCCCAAACTCAGAGATCCACCTGCCTCTGCCTCCCAAGTGCTGGGATTAAAGGCATGTGCCACCACCACCCTGCTGATCCTGTTTTTTTTTTTTTTTTTTTTTTTTTTTAAACCATGGCAGCACTGAAACTATTGGGCAAGAATAGGATTGCCCATCTCTGGTGATAAACATCCTCAGTATATAGAACCATTCCCTAAACAATTGCTTCTTCAGCTGGGAGGATCAGGGGTTCAGGATCATTGTTGGCTACATAGTAAGTCCAAAGCCAGCCTGGACTGTAGAAAGACAGAAAGACCAAAATTTAGGTTCTTTTTTTACTCTGATCATTCCCATGGGCAGAACACAGCTTGCCATACAATTCTTCCTATAAGGATGGGACACCCATATGACATACAGTGGGGATACTTCAGCCCCTCTTCTGGACTAGTCTAAGCAAATGTTCAATTAGGATTTCACAGTCCCATCTGATCACCTTGAACTTGAAGCCAACTACCCCAGTTTAGAGCACGGAGCAATGCTCTGGAAAAAAACGACTGGAGAGTTCCCTCTGGGAAGTGGCAGGTGGACGTCATCATGTGTCTTTATAAGACGCAGTCTAGGCTGGAGGAAGCTGCTGGCATCTAATGAGGTGGTTCCTTCATTTTATTTATTGCTGCAGTTTGAACCTGAAGTGCCCCTTACAAGTGTATGTTTTGAACAACTGGTCCATTTTTGGGAAGCTCTTGAGTTTTTAGGAGGTGGGGCCTAACTGGCAGAAGGAAGTCACCGGAGGCAAGCCTTTGAAGGGTAGACCCACCTCCTGGCTAGACACATTCGCTGTTTCCTGGTCCACTGGGGTGACGCAGCCTCTGCCATTTACCTGTACTGTCAGGAGCTCCAGGGTCCTTTCCTCATCACGGGGGACCAAACCTTCTGGAACCATGAGCCAAGAGAAACTGGCCACCCCTTAAGTTTTTTTGTATGTTTTCTGCCAGGTAATTTTGTCAGCCATACAACAACTAGTAAAGAAAAAGGGCCCAGAGAAGAGAGTCTACTGCTGTGATAAGCCTGGCTACGTGGTTCTGAGAAACCGGCTTTCAAGAAGAATAGAGAAGAGTTTGGAGGTATGGGCTAGAGAATGCTGTAAGTTAGCTTAACGAGTAATTTTGGTGGGAGTTTGGGAAGACCGGAACAGCAACAGAAACACAGACAATGAGGACTGCCCACATGTTTTCAGACGGGAACAAGAACTGGACGGAGAATTGGGTTAGACACCACGGTGTTGCACTGTGGCAGACGTGGCAAAGAATTTGTCTCTGTTTTGTCCGAGTGCTGAGCATCTGAGTGAGGCTGAATTCAAAGGTAATGGACTAAGGCAGCTGGTGGTGGTACACGCATTTATCCCAGCCCTTGGGAGGCAGAGGCGGATCTCTGAGTTCAAGGTCAGCCTGGTCTACAGAGTGAGTTCCAGAACAGCCAGGGCTACACAGTGAAACCCCATCTTGAAAAACCAAAAAAAAAAAAAAAAAAAAAGTAATGAACTAAGTTATCTCGGTAGAGCAAATGTCAAGACAACATAGCACCAAGGCTGTGGCATGGTTACTGCTGGCTGCTTCCAGCAAGGTTTACAGTGAGAATTGGAAACAAAAAGGTTACAGTGAGAACTGGGAAGAAAAAGGTTTACAGAGAGAACTGGGAGCAAGATTTGGAAAAGAAACAATTGGGCCAGGACAAGAAGTGTGAATGTGGCTGCAGCTGTGGGCAAGACAAAGTGGGGGTAGTTTAAAGAGATTAGCACCACAAAAAAGAAATACGTGCACTTTGTACAGGAACAATAGGAGAGGTACCTTGAGCGAGAAATCCTATCTATTGAAGGTTCTAGGATGTGAACATAGAACCAATTTGAATTTCCTTAGTGCCTGAAAAGAGAGATCCTTCAGATTGCCCTGCTGGGAAAGGACCACCTAGGGAGTGCTTTCCTGCATTCAGCAAGGCAGGCACTCAGGGGTTACTGCAACATCATCCAATAGACTCCATCTACTATCAGAGCTGGCAAAACTTCATGTTCCATGTGGTTCTGGTTTTTAGGAATGTAGAACACCAGACTTAGAGGGTTATTTATGGAGGCTTGCCCCAAGATTTTTTTGAGAAAAGCCTGGGAGGCTAGGCAATGTGTAGTGGGGTTGGATTCCCTGTGCAGAGGTCTAGAATAAGATATGTGTGATTGTTTGAGTGTAATTGCCCCCCCCCCACATAAGCTCATTGGGAGTGGCACTATTAGGAGATGTGACTTTGTTGGATGAAGTGTGTCACTGTGGGGGTGGGCTTTGAGGTCTCCTATGCTCAAGCTGCAGCCAATGTCTCAGTTTATATCCTGTTGCCTGTGGATCAAGATGTAGAATTCTCAGCTCCTTCTCCAGCACCATGTCTGCCTGTCTGCATGTCGCCATGTCCCACCATGATGATAATGGACTGAATCTTTGAACTGTAAGTCACCCAACTAAATGTTTTCCTTTATAAGAGTTGCTGTGATCATGGTGTCTCTTCACAGCAATAGAACCCCCAACTAAGACATAATGTGTGAGGAGACACTGAGGGAGAAGCTGAGGCAGTGGAGAGCCTAGGTTGTCGGAGAACATGGGATGCCTGAAGAAAAGGACAAAGCACTGAGTGGAACTGGCCCAGCAGAGGCCGTGAGTGCTGCACCTTGGGCAGGGTCAAAGGGCCAAGGCTACCTGAGTCTGTTGGGAGTATGAGTGATGCCACCACCCACCCGGGGCACTAGACACAGACCTGCTGGATTTAATGTTTACTCTGCTAGGCTTTGGTCCAATACGTGCTTCCAATTCTCCTGTTTTTTCCCTTGTGGAATGGGAGTATTTACTCTGGCATTGTATAATGGAAGTATATCATTTCTTCATTTTGCAGCAGTTCACAATTAAAAATTTCCCTTGAGTTTCAGAAGAGAATTTGGACTTTTCTGACTTTTGGAACTGTTAGGATTCCAGGACCTCTTAGAAGTTGGACTAAATGTATTATGGGATGGCCACGAGCCGTTGAGCATGAACGTAATGGTTTGAATCTGAAGTGCCCCTACAGGTTCATGCTTTCAACACATGGTCCCCATTTGGTAGCATGATTTGGGGAGGCAGTGGAGTCTTCAAGAAGTATAGCCTAGCTGGCAGGATTCGGTTACCAGGGGTGGGCCTTCAGAGGTTGGGTCCCTACTCCAGGCTCCTCTGCCTCCCTCCCGCCACCCGCCACATGGTGAGCTCCTGCCATCGGCTTTCACCTGCATGAAGAACTGAGACCCTTTCTCCCTTCTGTCAAGGGCTTTGATCCCTACAGTGACACGAAAGTAACCAATAAGTCTGTGGCAAAGATAATGGGAGAAGATGGGAGGCTGTTATGTTTTGTCTTAAATAAAAACACTCTAGGGCTGACAAGATAGCTCAAGATGGCTCCATGAAGACAAGCCTGAAGACTCACACGCTTGAAGGAGACCTGACTCGTAAACGTGGTCCTCTGACCTCCACGGGCACTCCGGGGCACAAGTGTGCGTACACACACAATAAAGAAACGCAATAATTTTTTTTAAAAAAGAGCTTTAACTCCTAATCAGACACCACCTGTTCTTTTAATGGCATGTCCACTAAAGGCTTGAAAAGTCATGTTTATCCAGACTTACTTTTTTGAAGCGCTTACGGTCTGTTCCTGACTTGTTAAGGTATCAATCCTGTTTAATTCCAGATAAAAACTTAGGGCATAGCCAGGAATGATGGCATATGTCTTTAGTTCCAGCACTCGGGAGGCAGAGGGAGACAGATCTGGTCTATGGAGAGAGTTCCAGGACAGCGAAGGCAAAACTTTGTCTTGAAAAATCAAAACCAAACAAAAGCAAACCAAACACCAAAATTCAGGACAGGTGACTGACTCAGGGGATAAAGGACTTTACCACTAAACTTGGTCAACCTAGTTTGAGCTCAGGGCCCCACATGGTGGAAGGGGGAAACCAAGTCCTCGCACCTCTACACGTGAGCACTGGCCTGTATACACACACCCACCCAGAGAAGTATGCTAGCAAAAATTCTTGTGTGTTGGTAACCTTTTCATCTTGGAGACTATAATGTAGTCACATCATTCGCACCTCTACACGTGAGCACTGGCCTGTATACACACACCCACCCAGAGAAGGATGCAAACAAAAATGTTTGTGTGTGTTGGTAACCTTTTCATCTTGGAGATTATAATGTAGTCACATCATTCGCACCTCTACATGTGAGCATTGGCCTGTCTGTATACACACACACACCCAGAGAAGTATGTTAACAAAATTTTTTGTGTGTGTTGGTAACATTTCATCTTGGAGATTATAATGTAGTCACATCATCTCTCCCTTCCCTTTCTTCCTTCCACAATTTTTTTCTAAAGATTTATTTTTATGTGCATTGGTATTGTGCCTACATGTATGTCTGTGTGAGGGTGCCAGATCCCCTGGAACTGGGGCTACAGACAGCTGTGAGCTGCCATGTGGGTCCTGAGAATTGAACTCAGGTCCTCTGGAAGAGCAGCCAGTGCTCTTAACCCCTGAGCCATCCCTCCAGTCCCCACAACATTTTTTTTTTTTTTTTTAAAGAGGAAAAAATTTCAAGTATTTTATTTCTTGGAAGTCCTAGTCTTGTTATGATGCTATCCCTGAGCCTGGGTTTATAGTTTATAAAAATAGTTTAATCTCAGTTCTGGAGGCTGGGAAGTCCAAGATCAAGTGAGGGCCTCGTGCATCCTCTAAACAAGGCACCGGGTTGGAAGAGGAAGGGACGTGAGCATGTGTGGAACAGAAAAAACATGAGAGATAGCTTCAAGCTGGAACCCTTCTCAAGATAACCAACCCATCCCTTCAGGAATTAACCCAGACACATGAGAAAAGCATCCGTGGGGACCTGACCCTATGACCCAAGTGCTTCCCACTAGGGCCCACCTCCAACATGGCTGCATTGAAGAACTGCTCTCTAGCACGAGAACTTCAGGGAACACACTGAAGCGAGAGTGTGCTGGCCAGTCTTGTCAGCTTGATGCAAGCTAGACACATTTGGAAAGAGAACCTGAACTGAGAAAACATGCCCCCACCAGACTGGCCTGTAGGCAAACCTGAAGGGCATTTTCTCTTTTTTCTTTTCTTTTTTTTTTTTTTTTTCCGAGACAGGGTTTCTCTGTGTAGCTTTGCGCCTTTCTCCTGGATCTTGCTTTGTAGACCAGGATGGCCTCGAACTCACAGAGATCCACCTGGCTCTGCCTCCCGAGTGCTGGGATTAAAGGCATGCGCCACCACTGCCCGGCTAAGGGCATTTTCTTGATTGATGGTTGCTATGTGTGTGTTGGGCGTGGGAGGGGGAGTGTCCCAGCTCACCGTAGGTGGTGCCAACCCCAGGCAGGCGATCCTAGATGGTGTAAGAAAGCAGACTGAGCAAGCCACAGGGGGCAAATCCATATAGCACTCTTGTGTCCTCTGCATAAGTTCCTGCCCTGACTCCCTTCAATGTTGGACTATGATATAGAAGTATAAAAAACAAAAACAAAACAACAACAAAAAAAACCCTTCCCTCAAATTGTGTATGGCCACGGTGTCTTATCACAGCATTAGAAACACTAAGTCAGAGATTGGTACCGGGAGTGGGGCGTTGCCATGACAGATGTGACATTACACTTGTACTTTGGGCTGGGAAAACCAGAGTGTTCAGTTATCAGTGGGCAGTTGTGTGGGAGCTTGGAAGGGGATGCTAAGAACAAAGCAGAGGATGGAGGTCTGGCTTGTGCAGTGTCAGAGGGAAGGGTGAGAGTCTCTTAAAGATTCC
Organism: Peromyscus californicus insignis; assembly: GCF_007827085.1. NCBI lineage: Eukaryota > Metazoa > Chordata > Mammalia > Rodentia > Cricetidae > Peromyscus > Peromyscus californicus. The sequence goes on along the minus strand of NW_026294424.1, from coordinate 58,715,326 downwards.
ACCAGGGCCCTTTGTGTGATGTTTTAAGAAAGCGGTGGTCTCTGGTTAACCGGAGTTTAGGAACTGGCTGTGATTAGTAAGACCAGCACAGCTGGAGTAAAAACCGCTCTGCTAGGACAACGGATGCTGGTCTGCTGGAGCTGAAGAGTCAGTTGTGATGAAGGGTGCAGAATCAGAGGCAGAATCTTCTAGGAAGTGTTCCCTCAGGGACATCACACACAACAAGGAGGCGCGGTGGATGGGGCTGGAGACCAATCACTTCTGCAGTACCAGGTGGGTTTACAGATGAATGCTGCCTTGTCTGCAGCTTTATGGCTTAAGCTCGACCTTCCTCCCGGAAGTTACTAGGTCATTGTTTTAAGGCTCTGCACCCCTGTGGTGTACCTACTGGCTAGATCTACTTCCTTTTCCAACCATTAAAAATTACTGCTCAACCGTGACTTCCTTTGAAACCTTACAATGCTCTCTTTCTTGTTCCTAGGGACCACGGCCTATAGGAATCACACGATCACGTGTAATATTCGGATGGTTTTATTAACAAGTATATAATACATATATTGCATACTGTATATAGTATATGAGGACTGTACAGTACAAATTTATGTTCACAGTTTGACATGACAAAATGTCATTACTGAATTCCCATTGGACTACAGGGTAGAAACAGAGAAGGTACATTTAAACATTCACATCTTTAGTAAGAAAGATTACCAAAATGTTTCAGTATTTGCAAGTATACTAATGCATGCTAAAAACCTTTACCCATTCAGTCTTATTAGCTTATAAAATATATTACACTTTATTAAAAATTTCTGCATAGTTTATACAAGTATTAAAGTCCTGTAAATGCAATAACCCTGCTATGGCTTGCAGGGAGGGTGTAAGAGATGCTAAGCAGAGAGGCTATTCTGACCCTCTAACACTAAGTACATAACAGGAGAAAAAAAAGTGCTAGTATTTGTAAAACACGTTGTAGCCCCCGTTTAATGCATGTAAAATGGCTTTGTAAATGGATTAAGTGAATCTGCAATCATTTAGAAACTGTTAACCTTGACCAAGAAGAGAATAAAGAAAACTCAAGTGACTTCATGTACGTTAGCAATTCCTTCAAGACGATTCTATTTTCAAACCAAATTACTATAAAACCTCTGATCTCTGAGATTGTCTTTACAACCTAAAGGATGGCGTGCAGATTACAGTATCAGCAAGTCTCTCAAATTCCACATTAGTGCAATACTGATATAGTGCATTGGGTGTTTAATACAACATACACATACATAGATCACTCCCCTGTAATTCTGTTCCAAGGCTCTCAAAACGTCCGCGAATTTAGCATCTTCTTAGTTGAACAAAGCTATGCCGCACAGCCTCCAAACCAAGTGACGTGAGATTGCTAAATGCCCATTTAATGATGTACACTCCAACTGGGAAACGGGAAAACACAAGATATTCTGATTTCATTTTAACTTCCCCAAGATGATACTTGAGCTACGTAATCGAATGAACTCTGTGACAATTTACATGGCCCTGACTTCATGTTTACAGCCTGCTCTCATCAATTTAAAACACTGCAATGGGGCCACCACTGACTGTAACACAGCACGTCATCCAAAACCCAGGGCATCTTATCTTGTATCTTCCACACACACACAAAAAAAAAACAGCTTAAAAAAAAAAAAACCCAAAAAACTAAGAGACTACATTTCTCAACACTTATCATAGTAAAATACAAATACATACACATATAAGAAAATTTGGTAAGGGCCAATGAATGAAGAGTATATCAGACCAGCATGGGAATAGAGAACGGATTCTTTGGGTTACTTTCCTTTCAGATTTAAAATGGATCTTTCTGATTGAACTGTTAACATGATCTAAGCAAGCTAAAGAGTAACGTAATACAGACTTTTGAACACAATTTAAATACGTCACGAAGCCATTAACTGGACTTCGGCGCAAAGCCGCAGCAAAGCTAATTCTGTCCTTCCCTGCACCCTTTCCTTTCTCATTGGGGTTGGAACACAAACGAGGACCACTTCAGGACACGATGGTGTTGGCATGAACGTGACTCAATGCTGACAATGGAGACCCTGCTTTTCCAAGAGACTTTCCACTCCCCAATTCATGCCGTAGTTGCAAACAAAAGAGAAAAGTGAGGGCCTAATTAGCATGCTTTAGCAGCCTGAAAAAAATTTTTTTTTGCAGTGCTAAAAAAAAAAAAAAGAAAAGAAAAAAGAATGAAAAGGAACCCAAGTGCCAAGATAACATTTCTTTAGTTTTCCCCTACATTTCCCCTCTGCGGGGTTCACAGGGCTGAGCAGGACCTCCTGCACGCAGTCCCTGCAGCTCTGAACCTAGTGCCATCGAAGAGAGCTCCCTGCTCGGGTGCAGGCCGCCAGTATCACTAGACGGTCAAGAACAATCAAGTAGCGTGTTCCTCCCAGGTGTGTGGGCTCCTGAGCTGTGGCCGGGACGTATTGTTAGGATTCTCTCCCCTCTTCCCCTCCATCCTCTGTAGGGATGGAGGAGCTGTTGGTCATATGCAACCATATCTGACCACTGTGCCCATTTTCTTCCAATTTATAACCAATGGCATTTCTACGTGTGGATCGTTGGCATTTGGACTACGGTAGTTCAAAAGCCTGCTTTTGAAAAAACGCCCCCCCTCCCCCCACAAATGATGCTACTTATCTTCAACATCAACACGGGTCATTGTTTTTAGTTTGTCCTAACAGGATACATAGTAGCGACAGGAAATTGCTAGCTCCGGCAGAAACTTGTGGGAATCTTCAAGCTACATATATAAATCCCTGAATTGTGGTTTTTTTTTTTTTCTCTATTTTTCAAAAATCTGTCACCAAAATAAAGATCTATGTGCTTCACACTAGTTATATTTACAAATAGTGTCTGTCACTCAGGTCTTAATTCAATGACTTCCCTCAAGCTTAGTGGATGCTCATGTATGCTATGTGTCATGGACACGAACGACAGCTGGTTTGACACCATACAGCTCACACAAAAAAAGCTCCCTATGAGAGCTATGTGACTAACTGGATATGGGAATATAAGTACCACTCAACGTTTTTCCTGTTTGCAAAAAAAAAAAACAAAACAAAACACTCTTAGCAGGTTGGGCGGGTAGGAGAGACCATTTTATACTGTCTCAAAAGTTTCTGTTTGTTTGTACATGACCGGGGCAAACATTTCTGTGGATTCCTTACTCTCAATGCTTTGTGACCCACAGCGAAGGATCCTGCAGGAACGGAGGCGGTGGCACCAATAACCCTACGGGTATCCAGCTTTGCAGCAAGGGTCTGCTTAGGTGAGCTACGCCTGGGGATGACATTCAACAAAAGCACCGCACGGCTAATGTTAATGGCCCGGATAGTCCTATCCAGGAATGCTGACTTCCTCCTCCACTCTACAGAAGAAGTAGCTTCTGCTTCTTCCCCACACTCAGACAGAACTTGGGCTCAGCTCCTGGGGTGTCAAAGGCCTCCACATGAGCTTCAGGCACCACGGAGGACAAAGGACTTGATGTAGCGGAGTTGGTAATCCAGGCCAACAAGCAAGTGGGAAGGGCCACGGCAGAGGCGACAGGACCAGCTTGGCTTCTCTGTGGATCTTGCTAACTGGTGAAAGGAACCACATCCCCTTGGTTGTCAAACACAAAATGTGGCGGAGGTACGAAGGTCTCTGGCAAGGACTAGCGGGCTGGATACTGTATTTCTGATACATTTACTTTGACATTCTTTTGAGGAATACATGGAGAAACTGACAAGTTGGTCATTAGTTTACATGTTCCCTTGTTCTCATGACATTAAACGTATCTATCTGTAAGGAGGGTTTGCTTAGCATCCCCGGAAAAAAAAAATGTTCACATTCTTTAGGTCTGACCCGTGGTAAGGAAAGGGAGGGTTAGAGAATCGACTACTGACCATACGGAAGTCTTGAATGATAGAAATCCAGAGATTCAGACCAGCTGAATCGAAATTAAAATGTACATATAAAAAATGAGTTAGATAATGGGCAGGAAGAGAGGAACACAGAGAGAGAGACAGACAGACAGACAGTGAGAGAGACAGAGCGCCAGAAGAGTGGGGGAGTCACACTGAGGTGGGGCAGGCTTTCAGACCAGCATGTGGCGTTTCCTATGGAGGGCAAGATGGTCGGAGCGGGAGAAGCTTCGGTCACAGTCTGGACACTGGAAGGGTTTGATTCCAGTGTGTTTGCGGAAATGTCTTGTGAGTTCATCAGACCGAGCGAACTTCCATGTGCAGCCTTCCCAGGTGCATTTGTAGGGCTTTTCTCCTGCGAGGAAGGGAGAGGGAGTTTCACTCAACTGTCTTCTGTGGGTGTTAAAAAGAGAAGCTAAGATTTTTGAACTAACACCCTTGGAAAAACGCAACTTTCGAGATAAAGCCATACACGTGACTCTCTCTCCATTAGAAAAAAAAAAGACAAAGAATCGGGGTAGGATTTTAAAGAGTTCTTAGGGCAGGAAGAGCCACTCCGAGGGGCCAGTACGGAGCAGAATTCTGCATCTTTAGGTCTCCAAGCCTTAAACTTAAATGGTCCACGGTCCCGTGTACTTCGTAATTCCAGTGAAAACTTGTGAGTTTTTCTTATGCTTTTCCATAGTTTTCGGAAATTATAAAGTCCCTATCAACCAAAATACCTGCTAAAGAACGCAACAACCCACTTTCTTATTTAGTCCCTGACAGTGCCTCAAGCCCCTATGTACTGAAACCGGAAGTGTCCTCTGCCTTCTACACCCCTTCCGGTAGGCTACCCAGCACTCACAGGAAGGCCCTTGGGGGAAAAGGCTAGCAAGAGCCAGTAGGAAGACCCTCACAGATGAGCAGTGCTTACTGGCGATCTTACTGTATTAAAGTCAGTAACACAAGTTGGCCACCCCTAGCACGAAATTTCAGACCGCTCTAAAACAGCGGTTCTCAACCTGTGGGTCACAGCCCTTTCTGGGGTCACCTAAGACCCTTAGCAGACACAGATATTTACACCACGACTCGTAGCAGGGCCAACGCTACAGTTATGAAGTAGCAGCGAGGATAATGTTATGGTCGGGGTGAGCACAACACGAGGCGCTGTGTTACAGGGTCGCCGCCTCAGGAACGTTGAGAACCACTGCTCCAACCTGAAACCACTGTTACCTTCAGGCTGTGTGTGGAGTAGGGGGACACCCAGTCTCCAGCAGGGAACAAACTAGTCCCTGTTTAGTGACCCTCGTCCCGAGAATCCCTGGTGTAAGTGTTGGGATTTTTGGCTGTATTTTGCTACTCAGCCCCCACACACCTACGTCTGATTCCAAAGACTCGGTACCATTTTAATTTTAGGCGGGAAGACGTGGAGCTCCACCCTTCAGGTCCCATCCACGCCTCGCAGATGATTTCTGTGCTAACCGGTCACTGCTGTTCAGGAGCCCCCCTCATACAGCTTCCTCTGCCTCCTCCTCCTCGTCAGGACTCACCAAAAACCACTGCTGTTTTTCTGTCCTGAACCCCAGATTCCTCTCTGTGAATATTCCCTGATAAGAACAACCCACTAGACTCAGAAAAAACTACATTCTGAGCTCCACACAAAGGTCACAGAGCAATCACTGTTGGGTTGTACTGTCCACTGAAGGCCCGAGCCAAGAGCAGGCTGACGAGACAAATGAGTAATAATAATAATAATAATAATAATAATAATAATAATAATAATAATAATGTAAAAACCTTATAGTCTCAGAGCGATTGGAATGTCAGATTTTCATATTGGGCAGTCAAGCTCTGCCACGCTCTGAAGGCCAGAGGAGCCGTCTTTAACCATGCACACCGTGAGACGCTGATGCTTCCCCTACCTGTATGAGTTCTTCTGTGTGCTTTCAAGTGCGAGCTCTTAGTGTAGACTTTGTTGCACCCGTCATAGTCACATCTGTGTATCCTCCGCTTCCTTTGGGTATCCGGGGATTCCACAGGTAGAGGTCTCTTCCCAGGCTGCACTATCACCGACGGATGGTTCCTATCAAGGTCAAGGTTAAATGCAAAACATTGAGCGAAGGGGGCTTTCTTTTCTTCAGTCTACTAAAAAATAAAAAAGCATGTACGACATCGGGCAAAAAACAAACGAAAACCCCCAACAAAATAAAAAAATAAGAATAATAACAACAAAAAAAAAGAATTAGCTGTTCAACCCAAGAAGCACTGCTATATTCATTCAACAAACATGTAGCGAGCACCTACCATGAGCCAGGCACTGTGCTTGGCACCGGGGCACAAAGATGAATAAAAACAGGGTTCCTGCCCTCGAGGAGCTCACACTCTAGGGGGAGACAGACATGGAGATAAGTAACGACAGCAAGAAGGTTAGGTGCTACTCGAGGGAGGTGCCCGGTGCGGGAGAGGCTCGCAGCGGCCGCTGTTTGTAGACGGTGTTCCTGCTCAGCACGGCACCGGGTTTCCCACAGGCTACCTGACTGGCATTTTTCTCCAAGGAAAAATGTCAACCATCAAATCAAATCCCTGCTTCTTATGCCAACACGCTGCCGGACAGATCTATGTCCTCGCCTTTCTCTTCCTGTCTTTCCATGATGGCTGACTCACGTTTAATGTTCAAAAGCTGGCCCTTTCAAAGGTCTTCAGTGCTATGGTGGTTCCTGCGTGATGGAGGCCCTAGCCATCATTAGTGAGGTGGGGATGGGACATCTCATGCCCTCCGTATCTCAACCTTTCTCATACTTGTCCAAGAGATCTTGTGCCATACCTGCTCACCATGCCAGAAAGAGAGCAGGGGCAGATGGGAAAAAAAGTGTGCGCGTGGTTTTCCCCAACCCTTTCCTGCAGACTGACACTTGGCCATTCACTTTCTCCTGGGCAGTCACGTGACTGAAGTTAAGCCTATGCAGTTGGCCTCTAACTGTGAGGAAAGGCACGACTCTTCAATTGGAATTTCTGGGTCCTAAAACGTTCTAAATGATGCATGAACGATTTCTGTGTGGGAGTGGATTAAAACAAAAAAGAGTAAAGGGTAAAAGAACTTGATATGGACATTTCTCGAGTTTCTGAAATTAACATAAATGAAATGTTGGCTATTAAGGGCATTAAGGAGTGTCTGCAATAATATTTTTGAGGCTCAAAAAATTTGAGCACTTTTTTTTTTTTTTGGCTTGAGGTGTGTTAGGAGGAGCCTAGCAAACAGTAAAAAGGTGGGTCCATTTTCCGTGGCCTTCCTTCCTTCTATCGGTACTTTATACCTTACTCTGATGCCTGGGAGCATCCAACAGAGAATACGGTTGATTTGGGAGAGCCCATGTCAAGGGGCTTTAGAAATCTTGCCCAACAGCCGGGGTCTGTGGGTTGAGAACCTAAGTCATTCAACACGGTCATTACGACCGCTTTCCCCCGTGTCACTAAATTGTCGCTGTACCCCAATTTCCTCTGAGAAATGGGGGTGTGAACCCTGCCAACTAGAAAGACTACTGCTGGTGAGCACAGTGTGGGAAAGCCGCTGTCAGTGACTGCTGGGGGAACCACAGGACAGCATCTGTGACTAACGGGAGCCAGCCGCTGGAGCTGTGTTCAGAAGTCCCCTGCCCCTTTGCACCTCACGGCTGCCGGCCTTCACGTGGAGCTCTCTGGATGTGGCAAAGCCACCAAGGAATATCAAGCTAGCGTCTATTGGAAAAGGCGGCAGCATGGTGGTACTGGCTGGGAGATTAAGGGTCTTGGGAATCTCATACTCTTCGGCTTTTCCACTCCTCATTTTTTAAAGAGATCATGTGGGATCACACAACCATAGAATAGCAGCTACCACATACCAGATATCTGCTTTGAGTTAAACTGGCCCTTCCTTGGTTTACGTCCCCATGCTCACCCTTCCCTGTTTTCTGCTCTAAATGCAGCTTCACAAAGGTAAATACAGATGGACTGGATTTCTCGACATGCCTTTGAGTGCATTTAGAAAGGACCCTACAGCTGTAATGGGTTTCCAAGCTGTGAAGCCCGTGCCTTGGCAGTGGGGTTTCTAGGCCAGTGTTGCTGGGTGCCAGTCCACTGTTCTAGGCACCTGGCTTCAAAGGATTCTTTCCTGGCTAATGTGTCCTGTGTAGGCTGCTACCAGGCCCACTCCAAGACATTACTTAACCCCATCTGCGAAAGAATTACCCAGAGCGCTTGTTCCGTTGCGGCTAATCTACACACTTTTTTTTTTTTTTTTAGGATTAGGACAGCATTAAATAAGCAATTATTCGTGAAGCATTTAAAAGCATCTAGCAGTGAGATCACTAAAGGAATATTACTTGAAACAGGAAAGAAAAAAAATACACATGTATTTTGTTTGTTTGTTTTTCCGAGATAGGGTTTCTCTGTGTAGCTTTGGAGCCTATCCTGGAACTCACTCTGTAGTCGAGGCTGGCCTCGAACTCCAGAGATCCACCTGTCTCTGCCTCCCTGAGTGCTGGGATTAAAGACAGGCGCCACCACTGCCTGGCCCCATGTATTTTTTGAGACCAGGTCTCACGTAACCCAGGCTGACTTAAATGCTTGCTCTTCCTGCTTCTTCCTCCCTAATGCTGGGATCACGGGGATGTGCTACCACACCTCGCTGGAAACAGCATTTTCGTTTAAGCAGTATTTATAAAGAATGGGATACTGCTTTCAAATACTCTTTTGCAAGGTCTCACGGTTTAATTTGTAACTTAAGAACTCCAGCCAACCCTTTGCCACCAGTCAGCTTCAGATAGGACGGCAGGGGGCACAGCCAGACAGGCACAGCCACTCAAAGCAGGGCCCCGGGGTCAAGGACGGGACTGTGGGTGTAGCCTAAGTAGCGGCCTGGCTCACCAGTGCTCCATTTGCTCTTCATAAGAGTTCCCTTGAAAGACTTACGAGGTGGGCACAATGGCGTGTGCCTGTAACCCTGGCACTCAGGAGGCTGAGGCAGGCGAGCCATTGAATGAGATCAGCCTGGGCTACACACCCAGACCTCATCTTTAAAAACAGACAAAAACATCCTACAACTGAATTTTTGAAGGGAGGCACTACGCGACTGTGGAAAACAGAAAGCACAGGCTTCCGGGATACTTCCTTTGCCTGGTGCCGCGGCTGGGGAGAGGAGTCGCCCTTTGTCATCCATGAGGGACTGTCGACGCCAGCATCCCTATACCACTACCTCAATATCCCTGTCTCAGTGTGGAGGGAAGTTCACACGGGAGCCAAAGGTGGGCATGACTGCAGGAGATCTGACGGTCACCAGAAACTGCTGCTGTCAAGCCAGAACTCATCCTCGACTGTGGAGTCATGTGACAAGACTGTGGAGGCACGTGACAAGAGGAGGGCAGAAGACAGACAGGAAAGGTGGGCAAAACATTTACTGAAGCCAGAGAAAAGACGTGGGAGAAGGATGATGGGGGGGAGAGGGGCGCGACCCTGAAGGGACAGTGGCTGGCTGTTGAGGCTGACCCAACGCAGAAGCGATATAGCACCGAGAGGGTACAGGAGTAGTCCCAATAAAAAAAGCAGAGGATGTGGGTAGGGAGCATTGGCTCAGCCTGTGGTCCCCCACACGCTGGAGCACCAGGGGTCAAAGGCCACCTTCTCAGAGACTGCTCACCCCCGTGGTCAAACCATGACTGCTGTCACTTAACCACGGATGGGGGTATTATCATCCTACCCAAGCACATGTTCAGATGCTGGTCAAGGCAGACAGACATCTTACTGGCCGGTAGCTCTGCAAGGGAGGAGAGGTTCCGTGGGCAGCTATGACTCAAAACACAGCGCCCAAGATCTCTTTCAGCACCGAGCTTCTCCGAGCTGCACAGAAACCTTCTGTGGCCAACCCTGCTGCTGGCCCGAGGATTTTAATAAAAGACGTTTTCACTAACAGACACACTAAACCGTATTTGAAGTGACGACTGTGGGGGGGCGGGGGCGGATTCTGTTCGACACATGGAAACTTTCTGGGATTCAAGCTGATGGGAACATCCAATCCAGTCTTCATGAGAACACTGTATACGTGTATCCCAGACCGATGGAAAAAGAAAAAAAGGTTCCCGTGGTCCCCTTGGGGGACCCGTTTGCTGAAGTGGAACTGCTGCAGGCGTGGCTGGTGTTGCTCTTGGAGACTGTCTCGACCACCGTCACCGAGGCACCACCCCGTGACACCACACAACACAGGATGTCCCCGGTCATCCACAGCACATCACATGTTTGCAATGCCACGCTCCTCCACTCCAGGTCCCCAGGTGCATGGCACTATTCAAACACCGGGCGCACCTAAGGATACTTACTCTTGCAACAGTGCTTGTGGGGGGGACACTGAGTTCATTAAAGGGGGTGACATTTCTTCAGGGTAATAGTCTGTCCTCTGTGGTTCAATCCCAGGCTCTATTTTGATTTTTTTCTGTAATATGGGCTTCTCATAGGATTCAATTACAGGTACTAAAAAATAAAGAGAGAGAGAGAGAGAAATCATTCTCTATATAATGTATCAATTTCACCTTATAAAGTTCACTGCCCCGCTTCTAGCTACTTCTCCCACGTATGCGTATTTCTTCTCCAGCGAGGGTTAGAGCAGGACTCAGTTTGCGAGGGATCCTCACTCCTTTTGAAGCAGAGAGAGGGCCCTGCGCTTCAAGATGACCCTTCATTACAAAGTCTGGCTAGCCTCACGGTCCCCAGTCTATGGCTGGCAAACAGGGGCCTTTGAAGAGCCATGAGCAGCATGATCAGAAAGTACTCAAGTCCCTGTCGTGCCCAGGACCATGCTGGCACTCAGTAAACCAAAGCATAAACGATACCGCGACTGTAACTAATTACTGGACATCCTCCCAATATCAACACTGCAGAACAAAAACAGAAAGAATTGCTGGGGGGCAGGGGGGCAGCCCAGGCCGTCCTCGTGAGGATGTTAAGCTCTGCGTGGTGGCCTCACCAGACTCCTGGGGGAAGACGCGGTCCACCAGGCAGGCACCTGCCTGGGTGTAGGGGGCACGGGAGACTTTACCTTGCATGCTGCTGTTGGAGCTGTCCATCTCTTCCGACAGGGAGACCATGAGCGGCTGCTGGAGGTGGCTGGCGTACATAAACGGGACGGGCTGCACCACCACGGGCTGGATGACAGGGAGGATGCCGGGGCTCCGGATGCCGTGTCTGGACAGCGCGGCGGCCATCACTGGCGGCATGGACAACGGTACGAAGGGCTGCACTCCGGGGGAAGGGGGCGAGTATTTCTTAATGGGCGGGCTGGAGGGCGGCATGCTCAGCACAGGGGAGGCTCTCCGGTGGGATGGGAACTTGAGGGAGGAGGGAGAGCTGCCAGCAGAGGGCGGCGAGCCCCGCTTGTTCACAGTGAGGTCCACCGGCTCCATCTGTATCCCGTGAGTAAGGCCTTCTGGGGTCTGGAAGAACTTGTCAGGTAACGGTGTGGAGTAAATGACCCCAAATTTGTTGGGCTTCATCGACTCTATGTAATTCGCTGGGTAGGACTATCCGAAGCGAGAGAAAAAAAAAAAAAAAGAGGAAAAGTGTAAAGAGACATACTTTAGATCGAGAGACGAATGACCCCCCCTGAAAAGCCACGGGGGACGGTTCAGCCAAGGCTAGAAATTAAGGTTATTGGGCCCCAGGGGAAAAATGAATGCTATGGTTTTCACATCATGTGAAGGCTGATACCTACCCTGGCTGCATTCTAAAGTGGTCTGCGTCACCAAAGGCCTGTGGCCTTCATTAGGAGTCAGCACTGATACCACCAAGAACAGGCCAAACTATACAACCCACTGCTTTTTTGACGTTCTTTCTTTTCTTTGCCTTTTTTTTTTTTTTTTTTTTTTTTGCCTTTTTTTTTTTTTTTTTTTTTGAGACAGGGATACTGTGTATCCCTGGCTAGCCTGGAACTCACCATGTAGACTAGGTTGGCCTCAAAGTCAAGAGATCTGCTTGCCTCTGCCTTATCGGTGCTGGGATTAAAGGTGCACACCACCACACCATTCATCCTGAGCTTCTCTGGCTGGGGCCTTGACTGGGATTATCCTTGGGATCATGCTCTTTCTTCACTGGGCCCAGACAGGCTGAATCTCTGCCTGTCTATGAACTGCAATTGTTTGCTCTTATCAAAGTGCCATTCTGGACCCAGGGCCAGTCAAAGCACCCAGGAAGAGGGGAACCAGGCAAGGAGACTTTTAATCACCTGTCTTTACCGGGTTCTGGTGCCACCTTTTTTTCCTCCTAACCTTTAAAGAGATGTTTATTATTACCACTATTCTGAATTATGTGCAGGTATGTGTATCTACATGGAGGTGTGTGCACGTGAGTCCAAATGCCCTAGGGACTCACTCCATGCTTGAGACATGGAGTATCTGAGAGCCGCATTGGAGACGGCTGTGAGCCACCCGACAGGCATGCCGCACTGGGGTCTTCCCGAAGAGCAGCAGCAAGTAGTGCTCTCCACCACTGAGCCGCCGCCTCGCCATCCCTGGATGTCACTTTCGGAACTTTATGACCACATGCTGCTGCTCCCTTCTGCTCCTCTTTACCTCGCTCAGTGTCACCTGTGTGACCCAGTGACTTCCACGGCCCCTGCGGGAACTCACCTTCTTTGGCAAAGCCCCAAATTACAGCGATAGACAGTGAAAGATCTGCTGGACGAGGAGGAAAAACTACCAGTACTGTGCAGAGTGTGCGAAGGAATAAAACCAGAAGTTCGGGACACAAGGTTTTGGCATCAGCTCTCACAGAGGGGCGGAGGGTTGAGTAACGACAATCCGTACATTCCTCCCTCTTCTTATTTAAAAACTGTCTTTTGTTTGTTTTTTTAGGCTCTAACTCTATAGCCCAGGCTGGCTTTGTACTTGGAGCAATCCTCCTGACTCTACCTCTTAAGTGTTGGTCTGTACCAGCCCACACAGCTTTCCTTCTTTCTTTAGAACTGGCCCTACCCAGGTATAACACAAGAAAAGAGGTCCAAATTATACAGCAACGTAAACATTAATGAGCATATTTAAATTTAATTAAAATAGGTGGTATTAAAAGAAGCCCAGAGCTCACTTAAGAAATTAAGACACTATGCACAAAGAGGATCTCAGGAATTAAGGAGTTTCATACACTTTATTTAATTTTCCAAAGGACACAGTTCTGGTGGGAGGCAAATCTTCATGAAGCGGAGGGCAGCCACGGGCCTCTTCACACAGTGAAGCATCTTCCTGATCTTCAGCCCGGCTCTTCCCAGATCTCGAAGTGACCTAGATTTGCAGGCCCATAGTTGCTGGCGGCTGAGCAGGGCGCAGAATGAGGGCACACTTTCCAACGTTGTCACAACTGGATTTTCTATCCGTGGCATGAATTTAAGACAAGTGGGAATTCAAGACAGAACCGGGGGGATTTGCAAATTTAATAATATCCTCAGGGTTCCCAAAGACGGCAAGGAAGAAAAAGCCACCCATCAGGCTGAGTTTGATACACACTTTGCATTTTTATTCACACTTAACACAAATGAACGTCCCTGACCTCTGTATACTGCCTGCATGTCTACTTTAAAGTTCCTGGATAAGTGCAGGGATGTACTTGTGGACACTCAACTCTGAGTACATAATTAACTATTTCCAGTTCAACTGCCTCACAAAAGATTGAAGAACTGTGGTCCTTTCAACTGGCTCACTGGCAAGTTCTAGAATCTTCCCTACTTAGGCACGCAGCCTAACTGCAGTGGCGGACACCCATTTGGCACGCACAGTGTAAAAACGGATGCACATTAGGTGTGACTTGGGATGGGAACCACACTAAGCGAAACAGAAAAGTCTTCTCTGGCCACTGGCAGGCATGAATGGAACCCCAATGTCCTCCTATCCCGTCTTCAGCAACATAGCTATTCAAAGACGAGACACAGATGAGGGTCTGTGTCTACCAGCTCCACCCCCAGCCCTAGGTTCTTTTCTTCCGTGGAACTGTCCATCGGGGTGGCCACGCCTCTGCTGCATGTGTGTATTTGCTGACTGTTGCCTGTCTCTGGAATGCGAGGCAGGGGCTTCATAAGCACTCCAAGTCTGGATGTCTGGGATGAGTTCCTCGGCTCTCGGAAGCTCTTCACTCCTATCGAGGCTCAGAATAATGCCGATCCTTCTGATTCTTGAAGACAGGGGGCTGGGGAGGTGGGGGGAGGTGGGCAGAGGCTTGGCCACTCTCCCAGGGGCCTTACTATTACTTTATACAGCGAGAATTTCCAGTTTCATATTTTCTTAGGAACAGCTTCGGAGAGGTCTCTTTACAGGACAGTCAGTGGGTGGGACAAGTGACAGGAACAGGAAGTCTCTACTGCGGATGACCATGAAAACAAGGAGCACCTGTGACAGGGCCAGGCCGGAGTCCTCAGACCACAGGTGGGGCTCTGGGCACAGGAAGGCGGAAGGCGGGGCGCACTCATAAACACTTGCTCTGGGCTCAGCAAATGTTCTGAGGCGAACAGAAAGGCGGCTTTCTGTCCACCCAGTCCAGGAAAACCACCAAGGGCGGCAATCGGGACAGAGCTCGGGAAATGACTGGTTTTTAAGGACCTCTCACAGAACAAGGAGTCTGCTGGGTGACAAGAATCACCAGAAAAGGAAAAGAGGACTTCAGGGGGAAGTTAGAGGAAGGTTCAAAAGTATTTTTAAATTTTCTCTTCAGCTTATTTTCTTTCCGACGGCCTGAATCAGAGACTCTGGTTTTCACCTTTCCCATTAGTCCTTTCTATCGTGTGCACAGACTTTAACAGGGTTTAGATTTCAGTAGAAGAAAAACGCTATTTCCTCACTTTCTCTAAACTATGACAAAAATAACAAAGAATAGGAGGGCTCTGGTCAGGATTTTCTTTAAAAAAAAGAGAAAGGTGGTGGTGGGAAGTGATGACTATGGACAGACATATGGACAGACACAACAGCATTGTTATGCTTTTTCTTAGGATTAAAAAAAAAAAATCTGGAGGCTGGAGAGGTGGCCCAGTGGTTAACAGCACTTGCAGAGGACCTGGGTTTGGTTCCCGGCACCCACGTGGCAGCTCACAACTGTCTTGACTGGAGTTCCCGGGGACTAATGTCCTTCTGGCCTCCTCAGACACTGCATGCACTCACACATATGTGTAGGCAAAATACCAATATACAGGATAAAAATTTCTCTGTAGGCATAGTGGGACATGCCTACAATCTGAGTACTCAGAAGGCTGAGGCAGGAGGATTGCCATGAGTCCAGGCCAGTATGGGCTACACAGCAAGACTCCATCTCAAAGGAAACAACACCAACCTTACAAATGTCCAATGCTGCTCTAACACGTGCCTTTTTGGTTCCTCTGCCTCTCCCTACGAAGGTGGGGGAGACGGAACCGACCTGAGCACAAACTGGAACCCTCTGTACTCCTTCATGGTAAGGACTGAATTAGCTTCTGGAGACAGAACGAAATGCACTCTGTGTCAGGTGAAGCTGACCACTTGCACACCAAGGAGGAAAAAGTCACTAATTAGAAAAACACTTTTACACTTCACCTTTATACGTGTGCTTTGTTGTTCTGTGAACTTGACACGAGATCAGGGTACCTGGGAAGAGAGACCTCAACGGAGAAAAAACGTCTCCTGGAGACTGACCCGTAGGCAAGTCTGTGGGACCTTTTCTTGATTAAATGATTGATGTGAGAGGGCCCAGCCCACTGCGGGAGCTGTGGGCGGTGTTATCCTCCCGCACGGGGTCCTCGGTTGTATCAGAAGGGTAGCCCTCCAAGGTCTCTGCTTCAGGATCCTGCCCTGATTGTCCCTCAGTGATGGGTGTGGCCGGGCGGGACCTGAGAAACCTTCCGACCACACTGCCCCCTTTGCTTTGGATCACGGCGTTCATCACAGCGATAGAAAGCAAACTGACAGAAATGACTGCATTCTAACACATAAAAAGATAAAGAGTCACCTCATCCCCTCCCTCCACAGCTAAGCTGCATTTTCCTTGCACCTGGTTATCTCAATTTGGTAATGTGGGTCTTCCCGTTAGCTGCAACTGGGCTCTCGTGAGCCATATTTTCATGCTTGATTAAGAATGCTGGATGTACACACCAGTCAAATGTACCAACGATGGCCATGCACCATTGATAAACATTATATTCCCCAGTTACAGACTGGAGAAATGTGTCTATCTTTTAACGTTCATTTTCCTGGAAGATGATCATTGCAACAGCTGAGGAAAAGGGGCAGGAAAAGGGGCAGGAAAAGGGGCAGGAAAAGGGGCAGGAAAAGGGGCAGGAAAAGGGGCAGGAAAAGGGGCAGGAGACGGCAGTGCAGAGACACTGTGGGAGAAAAGTCTGTTTCTTTGGTGACTATAAGTGTAACTGTTCAATTATTCCACTTAAGTATGTGATAACTGCGTTATCCAGCCACTGTGCTGGAATGTAAATGCTGTCTCCTCAAAGATGCTCTCACTTCACTTTTCATTATGGACACGTGTGGAGAAATCCTTCACCGGCTTAGCAGTATCCATGGCAACTGAGTTCCAGGCTCCTTAGAGTGACCCCGTGTCATGTATAAGTATTTCTGGCAGGAACCTCCAACAGCCAGTGCAGAAGGATGATCTAATTCTGCAAGCCTGTCGTCCCCAGCCTTCAGATACACATCCAGGCCAAGATTTTTTTCCCCCTTGTGAAGATTTTCCAATCCCATGGAAGAAAAGAGCAAGACAGACTGGGAGTGTTGCCTGTTAGTCAGTACCGGCTAAACCACATCCTCAAGTCTAAACTACTCCTGCTTCGAAAAGTCGGCAGGCACCTCTCTGTCTGTCACCCACGTCTCATCTCCAGGGACTAGGACTGGACCTACACAAACACCTGGACTGACTCTTAGTGCCCTGGTGGCCTAGCAGCACCATGGCCTGGCTCACAACAGGGGGACAGCTTAGCCCTGAGGCTTACAGAAGGACCATGGATGTAATTCCCACCCAGCCACAAACTATTCCAAATGTAGTAAGATTCTGGCCTCGTTGCCAAGTCCCTTCTCTGGCCGGCTTCTCCTCAGTCATCCCTGATAGAGCCACAGCTCCATATGGCTTCTGTCAATGCTTTTTTCTTAAATTACTTTATTCTCGACGTATTTTACACACACATTTGTGAACTCACTTTCATTGTGAAAAGTTCGGCCTGTGGCTGACCCTATCTAGGGGTGTGGGGAATGGGTCCTAAGGATGGATAGTGGCACCTCGTTTATTACTGGAGGCTTTGAGAAATGCCTCCTGTCAAATGCCTGTCAAACAAGGAGCACATGTTAGGAAACAACACAACACATAACGTTATCAGTGAAGAGAGCTGTTCGGTCTTGGGAAACTCACCACAGAGACAGGGTCCATGGCCTCCTGCTTGACAGGGACTGGGTCAAACATGAGCATTCTTTTAGTTAAGCCTTCTAGGGTGTTCTGATGTTTGGCCTGGAAAACAAAACAAAAAGCCTAGTCTTAATACCAAGGTCACATAATCTGAGAAAAATAAAAAACAGCCCTTTTTACCCTTTTTTCTCCACTCTATCTTCTCCTCACCCACGGAATGGCTAGAATTGTTTGCCTTACCTACTACCAAAGATGCCCTTTCATATAATTAAAACCAGGCCTCACGGGCAGGACTAAATGAAGCAGCATTTCTTACTCAACTATACAAACCCTGACATTTCTGGAACAATATGTACAGCCTCTTCTGGCAGGAACCTAGGTTGGCATTGCTGGGCAGCTCAGCAGAAGATCCACCCCACCCCCATGCTCATCACAGAA
Source organism: Peromyscus californicus insignis (assembly GCF_007827085.1). Classification (NCBI taxonomy): domain Eukaryota; kingdom Metazoa; phylum Chordata; class Mammalia; order Rodentia; family Cricetidae; genus Peromyscus; species Peromyscus californicus. The sequence goes on along the minus strand of NW_026294424.1, from coordinate 58,697,573 downwards.
AAAAAAACAGGGAGAACGAAACCGAGAAGCAACCAGCACAGATACCTGTGTTAACCCTCCAGACCCTCTGAAGTGGGAATGTCGTACACGCACTGTTAAGTACCTTTACGGTCACTTAAGACTTTATTGAAAATGTTTCTTTGTTGTAATGAGTACGGACTCAAACCATCAAACTCACCATGCACGTGAGCAGATCAGTTTAAACTGTCACCTTTCATTAGACGCAAGGGCCAAGGGCCCATGAGATAGCCTGGTGGGCAAACATGTCTGCTGCTAAAGCCCGATGACCACAGTTCGGTCCCCAGGACCTGCACGAAGCAGGAGCAAGCAGCCCTCTGAACAGGCACACACACAAAGAAAGGAGGAAATAATAAAGACACTGTTGGGGGGGGGGGAGAACAAGGGAATCCGTGGCTGATATGTATTAAATTAAATTATAATTATAAAATTAAATTAAATTATAAAATTAAAAAAACAATTGCTGGACCCTGGGTTTCCAAATGTTCACCACTACAGACAGCATTGACATTCTCTGCACTCGTATCCCACGCGGTCTAATTCTTACGACAAATTTTCCAAAAGAGAACCCTTTGATTCCATTTTGATGGCCCTCAAATGATAAATCATTTATTTTGAGCTAACCATTACTGAGGCTGAACCTTTTTCATTTTAATGCGCCATTTACATTTCTTTGAGAAAAGTCTACTCGGATCTTGAGACATACCGCCCTACACCCACACCCACTCACGGTTTCCTAGATCAGCGTGCTCTTACTCTAATGTAAAGGCAAGGCCTACCTTGGGCCTGTCCTGTCCTGCTCTGTAAGCACAATCTGCTGCACAGAGCCACTGCCCAGCTGCTACGGACTTCACCCAGCTGCATCGGGCCCTCACCCATCCCAACTTGGGTTACACGCGTAACGCTTTGATTTGAGGCAAGGTCATTCAAGGTCACACGTCACCCAGGTTCAGGTGGCAAAGCGAGTTAAGTTTCTCCTGAGAAACATGGCACGCCTGTGACCTCAAGCACTAGGAGAGACTGAGGGAAGAGGACTGCCCCAAGTTTGAGGCCAGCCTGGGCTACACAGCAAGACTGTCTCAAAAATGAAAAGCCCTACCAAGGCTGTAGAGAGGCTCAATGGTTAAGAATACACACCGCTTTTGCAGCAGCCTTGAGTTGGGTTCCTAGCACTCATCTTGGACGGCTCACACCCATCTCTAACTTCAGCCTTTGGGGACCCAATGCCCTCTCCGCGCCTCCACGGGCCTCTGCACTCACCAGCATGTACCCACACAGAGACACACAATTTGAAAATTTTAATTTAATTTAAAAGAAGTTCCAGGTTCTAGAGTTGTCTGTGCATCCGCTCCCTCGGTGTGGAGGATGTCCCTCCCATCCCCATGATCCCATGACTGCAGCGCCCAGAGTCTTGTGAGCATGTGTTCTAGAGTCTCTGCATCCCGTCCTTCAGTCTCTGCATCCTCTCCCTCAGTGTGGAGAATGTCACGGCCTCATGACTGCAGCGCCCAGAGTCTTGTGAGCATGTGTTCTAGAGTCTCTGCATCCTGTCCCTCAGTGTGGAGAATGTCCTGCCCCCACGGTCCCATGACCACAGTGCCCAGAGTCTCCTGCACAGGAGCTCCAGCAGTTACACACTGTCAGACAGAAGCATGAATGTGGTACCAGGTGGCTCCTGGCCTTCAGCACTTCAACGGAACCTCTTCTGATTTTCATGTAAATATCACCCATGGCCCTGACGTCACAATGAACTGCCCCACACCCTAGGAAGTATCATAATCTGCAAACACAATGTGACACCAGGTTGCTGAAACCCATGATGTCACCACCCTCTTAGGTATCCCAGCAAAAAACAAATGGGCAGCAAAAAATGGGTGATCTCATTAGGAAGAAAGCCTCTTTGTGTCTTAGGATCGAAAAACCAGCCCTAATCCAGCAGCTCTGCAGCTACACACACTCTCACACACACACCCTAAACCTTAGAGAAGGTGCAGCATCTCTTGGTGTTGCTAGAGACCAAAAAACTAGTTGACACCTCTGCTTACATTGATAAGGTCACAGTTCAGCAGCGTCCCACCAACACCTCAGCCCTTTAAATGGAATTCACTAGCACCATCTATCCCACAGGATGGTTATCTTGGCGCTCACATTCCTAGGTGTAGAAGGAGAGAGACCTGGCTTTGAGGCCTCAGACTTTTAGCCCCGAGGCAATACGTCTCATAAGCAGGATACAGACTACACTCCTTCTTCAAGTTTTAGGAGCCTTTTCCTCTAAATTACTCACTTCCACAGATGTGCACAGCGTTTTTGGATGTGTGATAGATACATACTAAACACACACGAAACTTAACTCCTTGACTTCAAACCCTGGAGCAATATATAAAGAAAAATGCCTGGAACCCTCAACTGTTAGTGAGAGCTTCTAGGGGGAGCCACATGTGGTGGTACACGCCTAGATCTCAGCACTTCGGAGGAAGGTGAGGCAAGAGAATGCCACAAGTTCAAGGCCAGTCTGGGCTCCTAAGAGAGTTGGGAGCAAGGGCTGGCTACGCTTACCCGTGTAATGTTGTTCAAGTTTATTGTTTCTATAGTTAAAAGTTTAAAGGGGACGGAGGACAGAAAGGATGGGAAGAAAACGGACTGTGTGAACACATCAGGCTGCCTGTTCAAAACAACTGCAGTGACTTCTCTGTACCAATCGCCTCGGCCACTGCTTTAGACTTCACGGGTTCTGGTGAAAGGATCAGGAAAGAGGCAGTGTAACTCTGGCAGGATGCTTGCCTTCTACCGAAAGGCCCTGGGTTCAATCCTTTAGACCTGAACTAAAGTTAATATTTAAATCATGAAAGAATGACCACGGTGCCACCAAAGCGCCTTCCAGCTAAGTAAAAATAAGCTAAGACCTGTAAGAATCGGGGTCTTTAACAGTGCTGTGCTCTGCAGGTATTACTGTCTCTTTTTTAAAAGCTCCTTTTTCCACTTTTCAGACAGGGTCTCACTATGTAGCCTTGGCTGACCTAGAGCTTACTAGTAAACCAGGCTGGCTTAGAATTCAGAGCTCCACACCTGCCTCTCTCTCCCAAGTACAGGAATGGCAGGTGCATACCACCACACCTCACTCATTTTCAAAAAGGGATTCTGAAACCACCATGTCTTGTAAAGCCTTTTGCAGCACTGGCAGCAATCCTAAACAGAACCAGTAGGTGGCGCACTAAAACAGGCATTGGAGCCTTAGGACGCTGGCAGAAGACAGGCGTGTGCCCGCCTCAGGGTCTTTAAAAATCTTGTGGGTTTTAACCAAGCTGAGGAATCCTATTAACCACTTTATGTGGGTATCGCAGAGATGAGGAGCCTCAAATGTGGTGGTTGTTGTTTTTCTGTTTTCCAACCAAACACACATTTACATCTTAGTTCTGTTTCCGCTCAACACTCAATCTGAATTAAGCAATGGCAAGATAAAACAGCAAAATCTACTTTTGTTTTTCAAAACTAAGTTACTGCGGCGCTTAAAAACCAACAAAATAAGAAAATCACTTTTGCCCAAATAACTTCCCATAATTGGAGCAACTGGGTGATTAGTCAGGGAAGGACCCGAAAAGCTGAATTTTCATTTGCAAGTGACATCCCTTCTGAACATCCCCCGACTCCAATTCTATTTTTGACTGCAAGGGTCAGATCGGATCAAGGGTCAGATTTCTGTCAACACACAAAACTGTAGAATTACATATGAGAAGCCTGGCGAATCCTTGAGGCGACTTCTAGAAACGACACAGCCAGTACAACTGCTTCAGAAGAGAAGGGATGGATGGGGGCGGGGAAATAAAGTCCACGACTTCTCAGCTTGTGGAGGACAAAGCGAGACTGGCCTGACACTCTCGTTTCTTCTTTTTATCCCCGTTCTTCGTCCGCGTTTCTTTCCTCGGGTCCTCAAAGGGTCCCTGTGTGACTAGCTCCCCAGCCCAGCCTGACCCTGAGGCTTGTCCCAATTACCGGCTTCCCTCCAAGAGAACCTCAGACAGGTGTGCAGAGAACAGAACCATCAGAGAACCAACCACCAGGCGATAACCAGCAAGGGCCCCTTCTGCTCTCCCAAGAGTGAGTTTTCAAACGAGGAAGTCTGTCAGTGCTCCCCACCCTCACTCTCCAAAGGACCCGAGGGGTAAAATCTCAGCTCTCTGTGTATCTTGGCCAGGAGGGCAAGTGTGTGGAGCTGAACTTCCTTTGGAAACCTTTCTTTACATTTCCTTAGCAAACTCTTTGAGCGCTCCCAGGGAGGAGAACTCTGGCGAGTACTCTGCAGTGGCCTGGCCAGAGACCCGGGAGCCGCCACCTAACTAAGCCAGAGGCTGGCCTTGAGTGCTGGCACCTACCTGGAAGGGTGTCCAGTTTTCACACCACCCAAGTCTCTTCACCCACCTCCGTCTTCTCCTGTCGATTTGAAAAGAGTCCCACGGAACAGTTCCAAAGCTTTGCCTCTCATAAATTATGTTTGCGGGTTATACCGTGTTTTGTAAAAGGGAGAGAAATGAATTATTTCGCTGCAGATGGAATATAATGCTCCAGAGAGCAAACAATCCGCCCTCCTCCTCGGCGAACAGGCCACCCAATTTTTTTTTTCTGCCTCCACCCATCTGCTCCACCCCATGGAGAGCTGCCAGGGCGAGTCCAACTTGTCCAAACAGGACATGGCTTCAGATAAGATTCTGCCCACACCCTGTACTTCGGAAAGACCGAGTGAAGCAATTGACTTTCCATGTAAGTGAGGACAGGTGCAAAGGTGACAAGCAGGAGGTCCCTCCACATTTCCACACCAGCCCCTTCCGACAGGGGGAGGGGCGGGGAGACCCAAGCCTACACTACCCTTCAGGTCAACTCTCAAGTTCACGGGCACCTGCTTGGTTGGTTCCACGTGTGTGTGCGTGTGTGTGTGTGTGTGTGTGTGTGTGTGTGTGTGTGTGTGTGTGTGTGTGTGTTCTCCTCCTTAATGCTCCCTGGCAATTCTGTGTTGTAGTTTTTAAGGGCAAGCAACCTAAGATAAATTGAAAAATACCCACAACGTCTAATCCTGCTGTGTACACAGCTCCAAAGACCTCGCCTAAGCCCTCCCAGCTCTCCTCTGTGAGGCGTTATATAATCAAACCCAGAAGGCCTGCTGTGAGGCCTCTCATCTGCCTGGCTCACTAGGAGGTACCCTCCCTATCGCTGGAGACCCACCTCACTCCACCCTGCTGGGCCTCCACCCGTGGAGCCCCACCCTGCAGGGAGTGGGAAGGCTGGAAGGGACCTGACTGGCTCCAGGCTGCAGCCAGTTCCTGGAAATTCCACCCTGAGCAAGGATGGCTAGGATCTTAAAAATAACCAGAAAGAACTGTTAGGGTGGTGTAGTTCCTGGTCCAGGAGTGAGTGTCCACCACGGAGTGACTGCACCTTCAGACACAAAACTGTGTGTGTATGTTGGGGGGGGCTACCCTCCCCGTCCACAGTAAACACAAACCAGAAATCGCTTGCAACCACTGCTGGGCAACATGGCTCCAGCCCAAACCCTCCTCCTCCTCCTCCTCCTCCCAGTCTCCTCTCTAAGAGGTTGCCCCTCCCTCCCTGCCTGCCTCCCTCCCTGCCTCCCTCCCTCCCTCCCATTTGCCTTATTTTCTGGTCTTTCGCCATGGAAACCTAAGGTCATCTGTGAAGCCTGCCCTACCCCTTTCCCCCTCCGCTTCCATCACTGCCATGGAGGCCAGGTCCTCACTCAGGCCTCCTGTGGAGTCCATGACCCAGTAAGGCAGCCCAGCTCCCTTACCACTCATCCCTACCTCTTCTGCTCCCTCCTCCAGGGGAGCCTGGGGCTGCCCGGGCGGGGCCATACTGCCCGTGCTTGTCACCAGCTCCCTAACCAGCCCCGGCTCTCCAAGTGGCCCTGCCTCCCCCACTCTCAAACCCCAGGCTTTTGTTCATTTTTGGCCCTGATGCTGGGCAACAGTGTGGAATGCCCCCTCCTCTTCCGGCTTATCTAAATCCTCCTAATTCTTCAAAGACCTGCTCAAGGCCCTCCCTATGTGGCCAGCTGACTGCTCCCTAGTACATCCAGGTTGGCCACCTCTTACCTAGACAGGCTGGGTGTGTCCTCCAGCACAGCCCAAAGGGTCCAGGCAGGTGCCTCCCCCACACCTTAGGAGGCTCCCTCCCAAGAGAGAGTGAAACAAACAAAGATGTTTCTTCCTATGCTAGGCCCAAGGAGCTAACAACAAAACAAGCAACCCCTCCCCCCAATAATAATAATAATTAATCACAAGCGACCAAGCCCTGAGTAGGACTTCCGCAGTCATCTCCTTGGGAGCACACTTGAAATGTTCCAAGGGTGAGGGAGGGAGGGCCGGAGGGCCCAGCCCTACAGGAAATAAACGATCAAAACTTCCTGAAGAAGTCACTGCCCCTCACCTTAGCCTTGCCTCTCCAGTCTCAGGAGGACCTTACCACTACTACCATCTCCAACTGTTTTTCCTATCCCCCATGGAGGCCTTTTGAATAAGTCTAGTGTCAAGGGCTCTGAAAAAATCTCAAACAGAACATAAGAGAGAAAAAGGAAGGGGAGGCAGCTAGAGGCGAAAGGGTTTGTGTAGGCCAGTCTTGATTTTCTGTAAGCGATACTTCTGCTCATATTCCCAGTTCTCAGGAGAAATCGTGGGACTGTTACAAATTTGAGCCCAACCTGGGCTACACTCAGAGTCCCCCGTCTCAAAAACAGAGAGGGCTACTTTTGTTGACCAATGAAAACAAAGGCTACCACGAGATGTGTCCGCCCCTGCTGGTCACCACCACCTGCATGACGAAGGTCCCGCTCTTTACTCATCCGGGTCATTTCGTGACTTGAGTGGGAACTGCCTTCTCATTTCACAGGTGAAAAAAACTTCAAGGGCGAGGTCTAAAAACCTGCCCAGTTCACACAGCTGGAGCCAGGATTCGAACTCACGTTCACTGACGGCGAGGCTGGCTGTGTGGCGCACCACTCAACTGCCAGCACAGAGAGGGCTGCAGGCTAACAGTGGGACAGTGACTTCGAAGAGACTGGCCCCTGGGGAAAACGGGACTCAGTGACAATCTTGCAGTAGCCGACAGGAATGATTTTAACCCCTTCCAACTGGCGCGCTGGCTGCCTGCACCCCCTCTTTCCAAGCGTATCTGGACACAAGATCAAAAGACATATTCTGAAGGTCCCGACGTAGGGTATTAGTCTTGCCAGCCTGTGCACCTGCGACTGGTCCATAAAGCTGCTGAGAAAAGTTGGCAGCTTCACCCAAGTAAATACGGAAATCCTCCCAGTAACTGTACAAAGGTGGAGGGGTCAGGTCTCCATCCCCATTTTAGAAATGAGGAACTAGAGGAAGAGGCGAAGGGACTCGGTCCACACTCTGTGGAGCTGCAGCCAGGAACCAAAGCGTGACTGTTTTCAGACCTGGGCGGAGGGAGCCATTTTTGGGTGGAATCGCCTCACCCTGGGATCACTCCCCAAGACAGAGGGTGTGGTGTGCACACTGGTCCATGGTAAGCAGTGCCACGGGGCGGTTCCAACAGCAATTAAGATTTCAAAATGCCTTTTCAGGTTAGATCACTCAAGGCAGCTCCCCTCCGTCCCGTGGCATAACTCAGAACAATGATTGCACGCAGTGGGAGATTAGCACTAATGACTAGGTGTTCAATAAATACCTGGGAGATGAACCAATGTATGGATGTCCAACTACGCTTCTCATGAAGGATCTATATGAAGGGCAAGAGCCTGGGATGAGCCCGGGATGGAGGCCAGGGAAACATCTCCTAAAGCACAAAACGTGACCCCTTTAAGGAGTCAGGGGAGACAGAAGCACCGTGTTTGAAGAGGTAACGCGGAACAGGAAATTGATCTCCCTAATCAAAGCATTTGGGAGTGCAAAGCTTTGAAGGTACCAGGGTATGAAGTACAAGCACAGATAAAAGGAGTGGACGGCAGTGATTAGAGCCAACAGTCCGCAGTTCTTGGAAAGAATGGCAGAGGCCACAGGAGACAAACCCAGGCTGCTCTCCAGGGTAGTGTGCCTGACTTCAACAATCTCCATTCCCTCTTTGCCTGTCCAGATTGGGCTGCGCTCCACAGATGGGGGCTGATTCCAGCTCCGAACCATCCCCTGCCTCATCCCTATCCCTTCCCAAGACTGGTAACTGGAGTATGTCCCCCGACTAGGCTGGACTCAAGATGCCACTCCTGGGAGGGTTTCCCTCTGGGATACCCCCTTTTGGGAAACCAGGGGGAAATCTAGACTAGACCAAGGAGCTTGTTGCTCATCAGCTGCTCCATCTGCACCCCAACCCCCCTTGATAGTGCTGGGGAAATGATAACGTATTCAGCCTTCCAACACAGTGGGAAGGAGTCTCAAAGACCTCCAGCAAGCAGTTCTGCCAAAGAACTTCACTACAAACACGCAGGCCGAAGCCCAGAGGACAGCTTCTTTCATGGGGCACTGCAGAGTCACGGTCCACAGTCGGGGGGGGGGGGCGTGGAGACAGTTGGGGTGTATATACTTTTTCTCTTTGGCTTTGCGAGAAAAACACCTCTCGTCCTGATCTGCAAAGTGTCTACAGAGCACCGCTTCTTTTTCGTACTAACTTTCAAGGAAGGAGTCTTTGAGGTGGATGGGGTGGGGGAGCAGCTACCTCCTCTAGACAATACTCTCCCTTATCAGGGCAGACTCGGTCTGGTTTCCTGTCTCCGAGCTCTGGCATGACTGCCTAAGATGAGAAGCAGCGAGGCCTGGACAGACGGGGCCTGAAATGGGAAGCCTGCAGACCATCCCCTCCTCTCCCCCTCAGAGGCACTGGCTGAGAAAATAATCACTTGGCAAACCAGGTGTTAATTGCTTTAAGATTCTAGGGATTTCTTTCCCCATAAAAGCTAGGCTCAATGATAACTAGTAACTTCAAGAAAGAAGTCCACTTTCCAGAATAATGTAATTCCTACTACTTAAAGGACAAGGCTGCTTATATCTTTTTTTTTTTAAATGCAAATGGGTGTAAAAGTAGCAAGAAACACTGAGGAGGAAGGCCACCATTTTATAGCAAAAGTGTAGATTTGGAAATAGAAGAAAAGGCAAGAACCTGGAGACAATGAAGTTAAATTAGGCATGATGACTTATCTGGTGAGGAGATGAAAACTATTGTTCCCATGTCTTATAATTATAGCAACTACCAAAAATAAAAAATACGATTTCCCCAACAATTTAATACAGCATTTAAAAGTTTGCAGCACTTCGGACGGTAGATTAGACCCTAATCAATCCTATGAGCCACCTCCCTGGCCCCTCCCCACCCCCAAGCAGAAAGAATGATCAGGAGAACACCTCATCAAGACTGTCTACCCAATCTAGTTGTGCTGTTTGCAACTTTGGAACTAAAAAAAAAAAACACTTCAATTTGGAAGACTTACGAACTTCAGCTTAAAGGTCTCTTGTGCTACTGATCAACTTAATATTTCAAGTTGCCTTGTTCCAAGAGAGAAAGAAAAAAAAAAGGAACCAAAGCAACACTGGGAATTTCTATATCGCCCAAGATTTTTCAAGGGAGGTATCACTAGCCAACCCTTGGGCTCTGGTAACTTTTGTACCAGAGGCAGATGGAACATTGCACTTTGTATCACTCTATACTCTGCTGTTGTAACTAACTCTAGCAGGATGGGCAAATTAAACGCAACTACCTATTCTCAGGACTGGCAGGTCAGGCCTGATTTGTATGGTAGCATCTCTTGAATTAATTCCATTAGGCACCACTGTAGATCATCCCTTTAAGTTTTAAAGAAAATCCCCAAGTTTGAAAAAAAAAAAAAAAAAAAAACCAAAAAACAAAAAACCCACATAAAAGTCCCCGCCCCCAATCCTTAAAAAAGTTTCTCAAGAGCTTGGGGGTGTGTGGGGGGGGAACTTGTTTTTAAACAGTTTATCCAGACTAATGAAGCCACAAGCAAAAAGAATAAAAAACTGATATTATGAAAGATAATCATCCTTCTGTTTTCAAAACAGAAGATTACAAGTTTCCAAACTATCATTAAAGAAAATCAACCAGTCAGTACCTAACTTTCCTTTTCCTTAAGATTTTTATTACTCTTAAATTGGGCTAGAAATCAACTCTGGGATAGAGGAAAACTCTTTGTCCTTAAAAAAAAAAAAAAGAAAGAAAGAAAGACTCAGCTGGTTTAATCTTTATCCTTAAAAGAAATAACCCTGGGATTTTTTTTCCCCCTTCAATACATGCCATGCTTTGCTTGAATAATTTTTCTAGAGTTTTCTCCTTCAAAACAAGCAAGACTTTTTCCAACTCAGCCCAGGTGGCCAAGATATTTAAATTCTCCATCCCCAGGGCCTACCGTGGGCAGCCCATGTGAACATGAACAAGGTTGGGCCACAGCTTTCTCATAATGCTAGATCTTCAACTCTTGAGGAGTCAATCCTGACCTAATTGGACAGCTTCGGGGCAATGTGCCTATCTTAAAACCCAGGCTCTACCCATCTTCACAGGAAAATTGCAAAAACAACTTCCTTTGGATGCGTCCACATGCCCATGAATTCCCTCACATCATAATCCAACGATGGAATATGTTTTAAAAGGTAAAAGTATTAATTTGCCCCTATAAACAGTACGGCGAGGGGCGTACGTGAAAAGGTTAACCGACTTCTCATTATGACATAACACAGGCATCTTAAGCAATCGAAGTGCAGAGACATGATAACTCCTGGGTGGGGATACAGAGTTTAGGGGCAGGGACCATGGCCTGGTTTAGGCTACTGATCGACCAGAAAACAGCCTGAAACAGGAAAGAGCACACATATGCCACTTGGAATGTATGACGCAAACCCCAGCCTTGAAACAAAGAACAGGAAACAGCCCGGCCGGCAGTGCTGGAGAGAGAGCACAGAGAAACATTTAGCCGGCCCTCCCTGACCCTATATTCATGAGCAGCTGGAGTTTTTTGAGACAACAGGGGGGTGGAGGTGTTTGTTCTAGGGGTGTGAATAATAACACGAGCTTTATACAGGGGACCTGCCCTATTTACAAATAGGAGCTGCCACACAGTAAACATCCCGAATGCACAAGTCATTTTATCATCTTCAGGCTGCAGAGACCTTCCAAACTACCTAGTGCCAGCCTCCCTCCTGATTTCCTTTGTCCCTTTCGGCCAGGTCCCAAGGGCTAGCAGCCCCCAGCCCTGACCAAATTCTACGTTGGGATAATAATTTGAGCCAAACACCATGCATGTTGGGAAAAATGGAGAGCACGGCTTTAAGAATCCAGGTTACAACTGGGTTAACCCCACAGAACCGAAGCTGGACCACGTTAAAGCCTCCCTTAGTCACAGCTAAATTGGAAGCACAGACTTTGACTAGGTAGCCACTTGAAAAATCTCATTCTTTCTCAAATGAAGAGGACACCGCTACTCACTGGTTCTCCACATAAATCTACTGAAATTCACCTTTTTGGGAATGTGATTTTTTTCCCCTCTCCTGGCAGTTCCCTTACTCCAAAACTGACATGCAATCCCTAAACCACAGCACCAGTTTTTACTCAGATATTTTCTCAGTGTCTATTCTTCCCTTAGGTATTCTTAAGGCAGCAAAGTCCATTTAAAGTCCCATCCACAGTATTTTTCTTTAGACTTTCTTAGCCAAGATGGTTTAACTCAACTCAGGTTTCCATTATCAGAGATTTAAGGATTGGTATGTAGACAGAACTACAGGTTAAAAAGAAAAACGGGGGGTGGGGGCGGGGGGGGGGGGCGGGGGGGGAGGCATCGCTGTACCCATAGCAACAAGACTGGATTTTAATATAGAAACTTCGCAGCACGGAGACAATAGCTTTCTCCACAGCCCCGTAGTTTTCTATCGCACAAGGCTTCGCGACCCAAGCAGCTACTTTTCTTTGTTATTCTCACATCTCCATTCTTACACTTGTGCTCTCCATGTCAGCCAACCGATCTCTACCGTCTCTACCGTGCACTTTCACAGGACTTAACCAACGGTGCCGGGCTGCAGCACAGCCCCCTGCCGAGAAAGCCGCTGTCCTTCAGGGAACTTCAATTATCAAACATCTTCTTTCAGGTTTCTATTGACAGCCTAAGGTTAGCACACACGTTTAAGCCAAGGAATGACTCCGAGGAGTCGGTTCTTCAAAAAACATAGCTAACTTGCAAAATTAGAATGTTTATATTACATAGTCCGTCCCCCCCCCTTGAAGACTTCCCTGGGGTGAGGGACATTATCATGCAAGCAGAATTCTCTTATTAAAAAAATGCCCCTCAAATTTACGCATAAAATACTCATATCAACTACCAGCCCATGCCCCCCTAATTTTGCTTAGTAACAAGATACTAATCTAAAGGAGTTCGGAATGCCAATTCATACTTTTCCCCATGCACCAGACTCTCTTGAGACTATTAGAGGAAAAAAATAAATTCTTCGAATAAAATCTCAACGATTCCATGTAAAGTGTTTATTTTGAAGAAATACAAGGTGGACAACTTCCAGTGTCCATTTCACCTGAATTATTCAAAGTCTCACTCATATTCAACTACTACTATTGTGTCCTGCAGGAAAATTTACACAAGTGTTTCTGTTATCTGCCAAAGACACGGATGTGACAATTCCAACTCTTATCTGCCACCTCCAAGCCAGCCACTCTGAAATGTTAGACAGGTCCCAAGAGTCCTGGTCCACACAACAGTCCTGTGGTCCCTAGGCGGCTCCGGTTCCCTAACCCCGAAGGCGCTCTCCATAGCCAGCCAAGCTGCAATCCTTTGCGTTCAGGCACTGCGGCAGGTTCTCTCCACGTCCCCAAAGGCAAACTCTCCAAACCTCAGTAATTCCCCCCCCCCCCCCCCCGCGCGCGCCCTCCCCGCCCCAAGCCAAATGACCCGGCAGCTCGCCCGCTCCGGGTACCAATCAGGGGATGCTCCTTAAGTCCCAATCGCCCCCAAGTTTCTTGCCAGGGGCGCCGGAGGCTGGGCTCCAAGTTTGCTGGGGCGGGCGGCAGCTGGGGGCGCGGGCGGGGGGCGGGAGCCCCGGAGTCGGGGTGGGAGGGGGAGGAGCAGGCGCGCGGCCTCGCAGCTACCTGGTTCTCTCCAACGCGGCCGCACGCGGGGTGCGCCGGGGGGCACCGAAGGGAACCCAGCGCGGGAGGCCGGGGACCACACAGGTGAGCCCCGCCCGCGGGCTCCCGCTCCACTGGGTCCCCGTATCCCACGATCCAGCCCGCCATCCCCTCCCCCTCGCCCCTCCACCCCGGCTCCGATACACTTTCCCAAGCCCAGAGGCGCCCTCGCTGCACCCTGAACCCGTTCTCCGCGCCCCGCTTTCTCCAAAAGAAAAAAAGAGAGAGAGAAAGAGAGAGAAGCCAGCAGATGCGACCCGCTTTGGGTCGCAGGAGGGCAAGGTGAGGGCGCGGGGACTTACTCTGCCAAGCGCGGTGCCAAGCGCAGCGGCCGGGAAACCCAGGCCCGGCTCCCCGACGCCCGGAACCCCGCGGGCGGGCGGGCAGGTCAAGTGCTCCGGGCCGAACGGCGTCGGGGACAGGGACGACGACCGCACGGGCGCGCGGGTGGGGTGGCTCGGCTCAGCAGGCGCTCGCACTGCGCTCGGGCCGCGGGCTCCGCGCGGCTCGGCTCCCGGCTCCCCTCTGGCTCCTTGGCACCAACTCCGGGCAGTCACATGACGCCGGCGCCGCTCGCTCTGCGAGCCTCCCCGGGGCTGGCGGGGTAAGTAGAGGCTGGGAGCCGGGGTGGGAGGGTCAGGGAGGGGCAGCGGGAGCCGCCGCAGCCACCCGGGCTGGGAGGGGTCCCCACCCACTTGGGTGGAGGCAGCCGCCGGAGGGGTCGGCGAGTCACTGGCAAACACGCACCCCGCCCTGCCCTTCCCCGCCCCCGCCTCCCGCGCCGCCCCCGCCCGCGCCCCGCCCAGTCACCCGGGGCCGGCCTGACAGACACTCATTATTCCCCGGAGCCGGGCGCCGCCCCGCCGGCTCGACCTGTCCCGCGAGGCGCGGCGCGGCCTCGGGGCTGGGCGTGAGCGGCCCCCGCCCGGCTCTCCACCCCGGGCCTCCACCCGGCCCAGCGCTCCGCCCCGTGCCCTGCTCCCAGAGCCCGCGCCCCGCCCCTGGCCGTCCGGGCCGCCTAGCTGCCGCCCGAGCCCCGGGGGGAAGGAAGGGCGGCGCTGGCCGTTCGCGGCGTCACACGGCTCGCGGCCCGTAGCATCGCTTCCAAAACACACACAGCCCCGGTTCGCGGGCGAGCCGAGGAGGGGGGAGCGGGGCTGTCAATCAGCGGCTCCCGCGGGAGGGGCGGCCCCTCCCCGGCGGAGCGCAGGAGGGCGGTAGAGCGGGTGTCGCGGCGGGAGGACGCCGAGTCCCGGCGCCCGAGAGCGCGCTGGCTCCGAGCGCGATCGGGGACCAGGGCAACGGGGGTCGCGCTGCGGCTGCCTGCGCGCTGCAGCTCTGTGTTCCGGGACCCTGTGGCTGCCCTTGTCCTTTCGCCCGCCCTGCAGGGACAGCCCGGGGGCGCCTCCAGCCCGGAGGGACTTTGCTTGGAAAGGTAGAGACCCTCGGAGGCGTGCAACTCACTAAGGCCCCGCCTGCCCTGGAGCGAAAAGGCGGCTGTGGCTGGGCACTGCTGCCAGAAAACTTAGCAAACTTCGGGCAGATCCTCCCACCTGGGGCGAGAGCTCAGGCTGGCCCCGGGCTCAGCCCCGCGACCTTTTCCTTTCACCGTGTTTAGAAAGCAAGCAGCCTCAAGGCGCTTTTCTGTCGGACTCGTGCAAGGACGATTTCGCATAGCTTGGTGCTGGAGTCGGATGCCTTTGAGTTTCTTTTTAAACAGTATTAATGTAATAAGGAACGTAATAAAAAGAACAAAGGACAAATTGGTTCAATTGTTTTAGTTTTGTGTAATGTTTTAAAACAACCCGGCTTCGGTCTATGGCTTGTTATTGCTTCAAGATGTTTTAAAGGCCCTTTAAGTTCAACATTCTCACTTTGATGCCTCATCCAGGCATGTTACTACTTAAAACGTAGTGATACATAGATTCCCCGTCCCTTAATGTAACTACACAGTACAATAAAACTAGAACCCAGTAACCTCCAACATTGAAATTGCCTGTCCTGAGGAGACCCAGCAGCCACTGGTTCAGATACCATCATAATGCCCTCTATTAACTTTTAAAATATAAATGATGGGAGACTTGGGTGGCTTATTTGAGTAAAATACACACACACACACAAAAGACAGTTGATTTTTGTGTCATTTGTTAATTGCTTTTAGACCCATTAGCAGTCTGCTTGAATGGCTTGGATCTGAACAAGCTGAAACACAAAGCAATGACTATGGAATTGTTTACTTGGCTCACAGTAGGTGCTCAAAAAAAAAATGCATGCAGGTTTCAACTCAAGGGGACATGTTGAAAACCCATAACCATAGCGCTCTTCTGTTGTTCACATGGGCATGGGACCAAAGAAAGGTAAAGCAGATATGTTGGGGGAAAGGTGGCCCATGATGAGAAGGTAGTAGCTTTGATGGGGGTTGGGGGATTAACAGGTTAGTGAGCACTCTGGATCAGGTGGCTCCTAGGAGGAAGGTCAACTCAAAACCTGTGTTCAAACGCATCCATTCAGTGCTGAGCAGCTCAGTGAGAGACAAGGAAGCCCTGCTAGGTGGGCAAGTCAGAACTGCCTGAAGTCATCGTGGACTCTTGCCCTCCTAGCAAGTCACCGAACCCTCTTCCATCATTACCTACTCCTTGGTCACTACCATGATCCCCCGCGATGTCAACAGTCTCTCCCATTTGTAATATGGCTACCCAACGCGGAAAGAGAGTAGACGCAACGGAGTAAGAATGTTCTTTCTACATAGAACGCACATCTAAATGTGTCAGTGTCTTGGGTGACTCAGTTTAGACTGAAGCTCAACCTTTCTCTACTGATGGGTTCCTGTATTAGTTACTTTTCCATTTCCGCGATAAAACACAATGACCAAGCTAATTTAGAGAAGGAAGGGTTCATTTGGGGCTTACGGCTTCAACACCATCACGGTGAGAAAGCGTGGCAGCGGGTAAGTTGGCATCAGGAACAGCTGCGAACTCACATTTTGAACAGCAGACAACCAGCAGAGAACTAACTGGGAATGCTGGGAGGCTTTGATACCTCAAGCTGGCTCCCCGGTGACCCATTTCCTCCAGCAAGGCAGCTCCCGAACCTCCCCAAACTGCGCCATCAGCAGAGAGCTAAGTATTCAAATGCTTAAACTACCACATTCCACTCACTGGCATCTCTCATCTGTGGCCATGGGATAATGCAAAATGCATTTAGTCCAAATTCAGAAGTCCCCATAGTCTTTCAGTTTCAACTCTGTTTTAAAGGTCTCAAGTCTCTTCTGAGACTCAAGGCAATCTGTCAGTTGTAACCTCCTGTAAGATCCAAAAGCAAATGACTTAACTTCTAATGCACAGTGGCACAGAGTGTATATACCATTTCAAAAGGGAGGAATGGCGCGGTATGAGAGGAAACTGGAACAAAGTATGAAGCCCAGCAGGGCAAACTCCAAAATTCTCTACCTCCTTGTCTGATGTCAGAAGGCTTAGATGTCACTGCCCTTGTTTTTTTGCTTCTTTGGGGGGCCTGTCACCCAGCTACTGGAGGCTTATTTATTCTTAATTATAAACGCGCAGCTTTAGCGGTTTTGTTTTTTTTTTTTTTTTTTTTAGCCGGCTTTCCTTAACTTTCATTATCCCGTCTACCTTTTGCCTGTGGGCTTTTCCCATTCTCTTACTTCTGTAAAGCTTCCTCTTCCTCTGTGGCTTGCTGTGGAGCTGGGTGGCTGGCCCCTGGAGTCCTTCCCTGCCTATTTCGTTTCTCCCACATCTCTTTTCTCTTCCTATCTACTCTCTCTGCCTGCCAGCCCCGCCTATCCTTTCTCCTGCCTCGCTATTGGCCGTTCAGTGCTTCATTAGACCATCAGGGGTTTTAGACAGGCACAGGAACACAGCTTCACAGAGTGAAACAGACGCAGCACAAACAAAAGCAACACACCTTAAATAATAATATTCGACAGCCCTTCCAGCTCTGCTGCCCGTACCACAACCTCCTCGCTTGGGTTCTCCTCCTCCCTGTGGGCCGCTCTCCTTGGCCGACGCCCCACAGCTCTGGCATCTCCAACATCTTGGGGTCTAAATTGCAACTGTGGCTTCACTTCCTCCACAGTGTCACACAGCAGCCTTTCTGGGCCCCCACAAAAGGACTCTTCTGCCATATGCCTGACCTCAGCGGCTCTCTGAAACCATGGAGTAAGATTCTATAATTCCTTTACTTATATATCCGTCATGACTGAAGTCAGCATCTCTTGCAGAATATTCCTTTACACTGTGTGAAGATGTGTCACTGGGATTGGTTTAGTGAAGAGCTGGATGGCCAAGAGCTAGGCAGGAAGAGATTCGGGCAGGACTTCTGGGGACAAGAGAGGCCACGGGGAAGAAGAAAAGGCGGAGTCACCAGTCAGATGTGGAAGGAGCAAGATGTGCAGGAGGAGAGGTGAAAGCCACAAACCACGTGGCAGTACGTAGATGAATAGAAATGGGTTGATTTAAGTTAGAAGAACTAGTTAAGAACAAACCTAACCTAAGGCCAAGCATTCATAATTAATAATAAGTCTCTGTGTCATTATTTGTGAGCTGGCGGTCCTGACAAGAAAGTTTGTCTACAAGCATCACCTGGATAACACTGTCTAGTTCAGCTCCAGTTTGGGATGGATCCTCTTCCCCTTGAATGACATTGGCCGCAGCTTTTGTTTGCTCTTCCTTTCCAGGGGCAGAGAATTCTTTATCTCCTTCAGCACAAGCCTTGGCTGCAATATTGAAAGTTCCCAGTGCTCTCTTTCTCTCCAAACTGTACATTTTGTATTTCTTTGTGCCCTGCTTGCTCTTTTTTTTTTTTTAATTGTAGATCTGTGTAGCCATGCAACAGTCAATATTAGGCTGTCTTGAAATCTCCTCTACCAAAGAGATCAGACCAGTGGTTTTACACTTAATCTCAGGCAAATTCTTAGGGCAAGGGCAGAAGGCAGCCATAGCTTTTGCCAAAGTCTCACAAGAGCAGTTCCCAGCCTAGTTGCTCTTAAAATCCTTATTTCCTTCTGAAACCTCTTGAGCTGCTCATCCACAGTCTCCAAAGCTTCCAGCACTAACGTCTTCCAAATTCCTACTAGGACATCCCATTAAGCCGTGCTTACAGAATTCAACTGCTTTCTAGTTCAGAGCCTTACAGTCTTCGACTTTACCCCAACCGCCCACCCCCCTACACACAAAATCAGTCTGTCACAGCAATATCTCCCCCTCCACACACACACAAAATCAGTCTATCACAGCAATACTCCACTCCCTAGCACAAACTTTAGCCTTAGTTCATTTTCTGTTGCTGTGATAAAAGATCTTGACCAATGCAATTTAGAAAAGGAAGAGTTTATTTGGGTTACAGTTTCAGAGGGATGAGAGTCTATCACCATCATAACAGGAAAGCGTGGTAGCAGGCAGACATGGCTCCAAGGCTGAGAGCTCACATCTTACATGGCAGGCAGCAAGCAGAGAGAGCTAACTGAGGTAAGGCTTTGGTATCTCAAAGTCTGCCCCCTAGTAAGGCTTGCTCCAGAAAAGCCATGCATCCTAAGCCTCTCCAGACATCTACCAACATGGGACAGACCAAGTATTCAAAGGCCCAAGAATCTGAAGGACAGCTCATTCAAACCAACTCAGTTCTCCACCTCCCACGTAGATTCCATTCTCCTGTTCTCTCTTCTCACCCTTCTTCCCTGGCCATTTCACATGCTTGGGTCTCTAGGACAGTGGTTTTCAACCTGTGGGTCACAACCCCCTTTTGAGGTATTCACAGGGGTGAAATATCAGATATCCTGCATATCAGATATTTACATTATAATTCATAACAGTAGTAAAATTGGTTATGAAGTAGCAATAAAATAGTTTTTGGTTGGGGCTCACCACACCATGAGGGACTTTATTAAAGGGTCACAGCATTGGGAAGACTGAGAACCACTGCTCTAGGTGGAGAAGGCTCCTTGTCTTTTATCCCAACATTTTACCTCCACATTTATTTCCCTAAACTGTTTACTCTTTAGGTTGAGACTTAAATGATGGTGTCTCAGAGTTATATCTCCTCCTACCCACCATCCTCCACCTTCCTTTGGACAAATTAAGATGCTCCTGCTAGGTACTCTAATAGCCCCCAATTTCTCTTTTTGAGAGGAGGAAGATTGGAGATAATCTTGAACTCTGATTCTCCTGCCTCTACTTCCCAACTTCTGGCCTTATAGGTATGCAATACCACATAGTTTAATAATGTGTGTATGGAGTGTGTATGTGTGTGTGTGTGTGTGTGTGTGTGTGTGTGTGTATGTGTGTGTGTTTAGAGGCCACAGGTTGGCACTGAGTCCTTTATCCCTCTCCACCTTATTTTTTGAGATGGGATCTCTCAGTGAACCTTCTGCCCATTGATTGCCTAGACTGGCTGGTCAACAAGCCCCTCCCCCATTCTTCTGTTCTGCTTCTCAGTCCTGGGATTGTAGACATGCTGCCATACTTGCATGGGTGCTGGTGATCCAAATCCAGATCCTCACTTTGTGCTGCAGGTTCTTTACCAACTGAGCCATTTCCTTTATCCTGGACATTCCCTCCTTCCCCGCTTGGTGTTGAAGATTGGACCCGGGGCACCAGGCCAAGTTATACTTTAAGCCAATAATAATTATTTGATCCACAGGTTCCTTGAGGACTTTCAGCCATGCTGGATTTTTGAAGATTTGTTTTTTCTTTGTTTGCTTATTGTTTTGTGGTTCTGAGGATTTAACACAGGTCCTTCTGCATGCTAGGCAAGAACTCCACTGCTGAGTTCTGTACACCCATTTCTCCTCTTATCACACTTTCATTCTTTGTCTGTGCACCGTGATGATTTCTCAGTGGAACAAGAATGGAACCGAGGACAGGGATTGCTTCTTGAGCAATATTCCATGTCCAGAGTCTGGCTGTTCAGTGACAGCATGTCTCGTGAGTAGATGTGCTTTATGAATAGGGAGGAAGAGAAGATCTCAACGCAAGAACTGAAGGCTGAGCTCTGTGGTACAGTAGATCTCAACACAAGAACTGAAGGCTGAGCTCTGTGGTACAGTGGTGGCCTAGAATGTACAGGAGAGGGAAAAAAGAAAGGGAGCACTAAACCCAAGTACTTGGCAGTAGTGAGGAGGGTGGGGAGGAGGAGCAGGAGGGTGTGCCTCTTGCTGAATATTCTCAAGCACTGGAGTGGAAAGGTAATACTTGAGTAGGGTTTGTCACTTGGCTTTGCCTTGTGTTGTTTTTGCAGTGCTGGGGGATCTAAAAAGCTGTTGTCTGCTGGGCGAGCACTCTAGGGCTCTATGCTAAGCTGCTGCTAGCCCCAGACCTAAGGTTTGGTTTGGTTTTCTTTTTCTTTTCTTCCTTTTCTTTTTATTAATTTTTTGTGGCAGGGTTTTGCTGTGGGATGTCTTTCTGTATGCTGTGAATATGTGTGGCTCCCATTGGATGATAAATAAAGCTGCAGTGGCCTATGGCAGGGCAGGATAAGGTTAGGTGGTACCTTCAAACTGAAGCCGAGACAAAGAAGGGTGGAGTCGGGAGAGATGCCAGCCAATGCCAAGAGAGCAACACGATGCCAGCAGACTGGTAACGCCATGGCCACGTGGCAACATATAGATTAATAGGAACGGGTTAATTTAAGATGAAAGAGCTAGCTAGCAAGAAGCTGAAGCCATAGGCCATACAGTTTGCAATTAATATAAGCCTCTGCATGATTATTTTATAAGCGGCTGCCAGACCACGGGGCCAGGTGGGAATGGAGAAATTTCCATCTACAGGGTCTGTTGTTCTCCAGGCTAGCCTGAAACTTGCAGTGTAGCCATGAAGGATGAGCTGTAACATCCTGATTCTCATGTGTTCACCTCC
This sequence comes from Peromyscus californicus insignis, assembly GCF_007827085.1. Classification (NCBI taxonomy): domain Eukaryota; kingdom Metazoa; phylum Chordata; class Mammalia; order Rodentia; family Cricetidae; genus Peromyscus; species Peromyscus californicus. The sequence goes on along the minus strand of NW_026294424.1, from coordinate 58,676,523 downwards.
CCAGTACTGGCAGTACAGGTATGAACACCTCACTTAAGGTTTATTTCCTGAACCTCCTATTTTATTATTATTTTTTTTTAGAGAAATGAGATGTTTTCTTTTTTTTTTTTTCATTTGTTTGTTTCAGACAGAGTCTCATGTCTCCTAGCCAGGTTGGCCTCGAAATCACTATGTAGCCAAGATAACCCTGAACTCTGGGTCCTCCTGCCTCTACCTCCTGAATGCTAGGATTACAAGCATGGGCCCCCACACCTGAGAGACAAGGGCCTTACGCGAGAGTCCAAGCTAGCCTTGAACTTTTCACGATCCTCCAGCCCCAGTCTTCCTAGCGCTGAGATTTCAGACATGAAAGACCATGTCTGGTACATGGTTTTCTTTGTATCCTCAACGCTAGCACAGTGTCTGACCCAGGCTTAGGTGCTCAATCACTCCAAGATAAATACAGTCTCTCCAGCTGGCTTTTGGGGTGGCTGCTTTCCCCAGCCAGCCCTGCTGACAGCAGGCTGGTCTGCTTCAGTTCAGGTAGCTCAGGCTCAGCACAGGCTCAGCACAGGCCACCCCTCCTTGTCTTCTGCATAGCCACAATTGCTCCCAGCCATTCACTGCAACCCCACCTTTCTGGCTGGAGAGTAGGTATGTGACCTAGTTCTGGCCATTGGGGTAGGAAGGCAAGTTATGCCAGGGCCTTGTGGGAAATGTTTTTCTTCCTCACAACAGGAAACCCCCAGACCTACTTTGGAAAGTGTGATGTGAGGATGTGATACTTAAGCATACTGCATCTATCTTGTTTGCATGAGAAAGCTAGGATTTCAAGTTTCCACATTCATGGTTCTCTTCTCCTCCCGTTTAGTTTTTAGTTCAGCTGTTACTTCTTCAGGGAGGACTTCCCTGCGAGCTTTGTTTATTGTTTCTGTGACAGAAGCAGCTCAGGAAGGGAAGGTGTATTTGGCTCCTAGTTGGAGCAGACAGTCCCTCATGGCAGGGACGGCACAGCATTGAGAGCAGCCGTGGCCATGGCGGCGGAAATGCGTGGCAGCTGGTCACAGCGCATCTGCGGGCCGGAAGCAGAGAGACAAATGGTGATATTCAGCTCCCTTTCTCATTTTTTCACTTTTGTCCACTCTGGGGTCCCAGCCCTTGGGGTGGTGCTGCCCGTATTCCGAGGGGTCTTCCTTCCCCGGGTAAACCTGTCTGGAAACACCCTCAGAGACACCCCCAGCGGTGTATCTCCTAGGCGACTCTAGAGTGAAGATAACCATCACAGTTTTCTTCACTACAATCTGTCTCGTTCCATTCCTCTCCCTTCTCCATTCACGGCCCTGTGTAAACATGCCATCGACCAAAATTAGCTTATCTTCCTGTGTGTGTGTGTGTGTGGGGGGGGTGAATGTGCACATGAGTGTCTGTGGAATCCGGGTTGATATGGGGAATCTTCTTCAGTTCTCTTTCACCTAATTCTTTTGAGACAGGATCTCAGTCAGACTCAGAGCTCACCTTCATGACTAGTCTTGCTAGCCAGCTTGCTATGGACGCTTCCTGTCTCTACCTTCCATGGCTAGAATTATAGGCAAGCAGCCATACCTACCCATTATTTTTATGTGGGTTCTGGGAACCTGAACTCTGGTCCTCTTGTTTAAGGGGCAAGTGCTCTAACCACTGTGCCATCTCCCCAGCCCTATCTTACTCTTTAAAAAAAAAATTGTATTTTTTGTTCCTTAGAAGGAGGATGAGGACACTTTCATTCATTCCTCTGTTGTAGACAGCAAATAAAAGGTATTCCCCGGGGATTTACGGATTAATGAATGACAAGATGACCACAAGATAACCCAGACTGGACAGGATGACCACGAGATAACCAGGTTGAAAGTGACTCCGGGTCTGGTAGATCCGTGTCTGCAAAATCCCAGTTTCTCTTGTGCTTTCATCAAATGTAGTTCCACGTCAGGCAGCTGTTTGTGTGCAAAAAATAAATAGCCCTGAGATTTCCTCTTTTCTGTTGGGGTTTAGAAGCTTTCGGTTTCTTGCTCAGGGAAGTTTCTCCTCCCGTCTGAGGACGGGAGAAGTGACAAGAGCAGAGATGTGCCATGTGACTGTGAAATTGTCATGTGACTGTGAAATTGTGGACAGCACAGGTCTGCGTGCCTTGGAGAACGAGGCTACTGTCTTTGAAGTGAAGTGGGAAGTACACGGAGGGCCGCCCGTCTCTAAAACACTGCCATGCTGTGGAGATTCTCTCAAGCATCTCTAGAAGTCCCTACTTACCCGTCTGTTCATCCATCCGTCTGTTCAGTTTAAAACTGCCAAGAAAACATTGAGTATCGGAAGTGTTGAGGTTGAATTAGATGGCTAAGAATTGGTTTGGTTTTAGGTAGTGTTAGTTATTCGGCTGCGCTGTGTTCTTACCCTGCACGGAAATGTCACGAAACACGACAGAATCCGCTAACAAGAGTTTTATTAAAGGTAAAGGGACAGAGAGTGAACAGGCCTGCGGGAAACACGTGTGTGGAGAAGAAGAAGAAGAAGAAGAAGGAGAAGGAGAAGAAGGAACCGGGAACATGGCGCCGGATTTTAAAGGCTGGGCGTGGACAGATCAACGTCACTACTACACGCAAGCGCGTAGATCACATGGCCACGTTGTGCGCCTACGTAGCCAACGGAACGTCACGGATCTTGGTCACGCGAGGAAATGGCTATCCTGACCTGGAACTGGCTAGGCGGAAGTGTCCGTCGGGCATATGCGAACACGCCCGACTGACCATGGGGGCGTGTTGTAAACCCTTCAGGTAGAATCTTGCTACATAGTCGAGTCTGGCCTCAAATCCTCAATTCTCCTGCCTGTACTTCCTGAGTCCTGGGATTATGGGTGTGCAGTACTCCACATGGTTTGACGACCAAGAGTTCTGATGAAGTCCACACTGTGTATATCATTTCCTGCCTGCTTCACTCAGGAGTGCAAGCATTCCTAATGCAGGTGCAGAGTGCCCTGGATTCTGTTTTGGCTGGTCATGCGATTCAAAGACAGTGGCACCAAAATAGCCAGGTGTGGTGAGACACAGCTGTATTCCCAGAGGTAGGGTGGGCTGAGGCAACAAAATTAGAAGTTTACGATTAGCCGTGGCAACCCAGTGGTGGTGGTACACACCTTTGATCCCAGCAATTGGAGGCAGAACCAGGCAGATCTCTGAGTTTGAGGCCAGCCTGGTCTGGTGAGGGCTACACAGACAAACCCTGTCTTGACAAACCAAACCAACCAACCAACTAAACAAACAAAAAGATTAACAATGGCTGCAGATTGAGTTCAAGACTTGCCTGGGCTACTCCAGATTCTATCTCAAAACAAACAAACCATTGACAACAAAGTTAGGGGGCGGGGGAGTGTTCAACCCAGAATAATAGCACAAATAGTTGAATCATTGGATCTCGGAACCTAAGTAGGGGAGTTCAATCAAGAGGATGTGGGGAGACGGCCAAGGGATTAACATCTGGACATTCCAAATATCTAGAAAGTGAGAGCACTGGGAATAACGTCATGAGTGACCTGGAACTCTCAGAGGTGAGGGGTCAAAGGGAGGCCTGTGAGTTTAACATCTACAGGTGAAGCGGTCCCTGGGACGGCGTGGTCCAGGGAATGTGGGTGGAAGAGGAAGCTAGAGAGCAGAGACACTCCTGAAGGACATCAGCGGGCACTGTGCACGGCTCCATGGGGATCCTGAAGTTACTCAGAACCGTGGCCACAGGATCCTGTGAAGACCCAGCCTCCTTCTGCCACGGGATCCTGTGAAGACTCAGCCTCCTTCTGCCGCGGGATCCTGTGAAGGCTCAGCCTCCTTCTGCCGCGGGATCCTGTGAAGACTCAGCCTCCTTCTGCCACAGGATCCTGTGAAGGTTCAGCCTCCTTCTGCCACGGGATCCTGTGAAGGCTCAGCCTCCTTCTGCCACGGGATCCTGTGAAGACCCAGCCTCCTTCTGCCGCGGGATCCTGTGAAGACTCAGCCTCCTTCTGCCACGGGATCCTGTGAAGACCCAGCCTCCTTCTGCCGCGGGATCCTGTGAAGACTCAGCCTCCTTCTGCCACGGGATCCTGTGAAGACCCAGCCTCCTTCTGCCGCGGGATCCTGTGAAGACTCAGCCTCCTTCTGCCACGGGATCCTGTGAAGACCCAGCCTCCTTCTGCCGCGGGATCCTGTGAAGACTCAGCCTCCTTCTGCCGCGGGATCCTGTGAAGACTCAGCCTCCTTCTGCCACGGGATCCTGTGAAGACTCAGCCTCCTTCTGCCACGGGATCCTGTGAAGACTCAGCCTCCTTCTGCCACGGGATCCTGTGAAGGCTCAGCCTCTTTCTGCCACGGGATCCTGTGAAGACTCAGCCTCCTTCTGCCATGGGTTCCTGTGAAGGCTCAGCCTCCTTCTGCCACATCTTCAGTCTATAGGAAAAAACCTGCCAAGAAACTGCTGGTGGCAGTTTTGCTGTCCTTAAAGCAGCTTCCCTGAGTCGTGGGTAGCTCGAGGTAAACGTTATCATTCATGTTTGGCTGCCTATTGGTTATTTTTTCTTGTAAATATGTCAGTAGCTTAAGTATTTCTATAGCATTGAGATTTTAAGTTAGCTCTGAGGGACCAGTCAGAGCTATTAAAGAATTATCATATTGTTTCAGAAGGATCTGGTTCATAATTCTGAAGTCAGGGACTTATACATGCAAAGATTTATATAGAAATTTTATTGCTGATTGGGAACTGAGTTCGTTCATTGTTATTTTACTTATCTACTTTTTGGTTTTTTTTTTGTTTGTTTTTTTGTTTTTTTTTTTTTTGAGACAGGGTTTCTCTGTGTAGTCCTAACTGTGCTGGAACTCACTCTGTAGACCAAGTTGGCCCCCACCTCAGAGATCTGCCTGCCTCTGCCTCCCGAGTGCTGGGATTAAAGGCCTACACCACCAGGCTCAGCACTGTTATTGTTATAATAATAACATCACACACTGAGCATGGTGGGTTCGATGTAGTGTGTCCCCCAAGAAGCTAGATCTCCAGTATGGAGGTGATACATAGGACCTTTAAGAGATGGGACCTTAGCAGGCCCATGGTGGTTCCTGCCTGCAATCCGAGTATTAGGGAGACAAAAGTGGATCTCATATTCTAAGTCTGCTTGGGTACATGGGAAGACCCACGTTTTGTTTTGCTATTTTAAGTGTATGTGTGTGTGGGGGGGTACAAATAACTAAATCACATCAGGCCAGGACATCCCAAAACGATAATGGAGATGCTAGAAGAAGTGATATTTGTCAGATATTTGGAGAGAGGAGCCTTGAGTCCCATTTTGGGGTGTAAAGAATATAGGATAATATAGGATAAAGGTTCCACTGGGAACCTGGGGTCCTGGGGTAGCATAAGGCAAGACAGGACAGACCAACTCAGGCTATGTCATAGAGAAACTGTAACTAAACACTAGGAAGCATGGATGGATTTTGAAAAGATAAATACCACGGTAGCATATAAAGCGGTATTAAAGGACTTGGGGAGATGGCACCTGGCATAAACACGTGAGGACAGAAGTTCAAATCCCCAACATCCACACACATGCTGGGCAGGTGTGATGGCTGCGTGTAGTCTCAGTGCTCAGAAGGGAGAGGATCCCTGGAGCAAGCTGGCTAGTGAGACTAACCAAATTGACACATTCTGGGTTTAAAGGAGAGACCCCGCCTAAACACATAAAGTGGAGGGCAACCGAGGAAGAAACTGACATTATCCTCCAGCACCCCCTGACATGAGACCACACACCCATTAGAATACATGTACACAAAAGTGTACCCAACACACATACACACGTACAAAAACTGACAGAAGGAAAAAGAAAAGGTGTTATGCCTGTTAGAGTGCTCATGCCTGTAATCCAGCGCTCAGGAAATAGAGGCGGCGACAGGCTAAGGAGTTAAAGACGAGCCTGGGCTACCCAAGACTCAGAACAAACAAACACGTGACCAGGGAGGTGGTTCAGCAGGTAAATGCGCTTGCACATGTTTGGTTGGGACCTCCAGCTCACCCCATTCCTGTGTCTCTCTCTCTCTCTCCAAACCCCACCCGCCCAGAGTCTCCCATGGAAAGGAAGGTAACAAAAAGCTCAGATCCACAGTCTTGGTGGTTACTCTAGCTTTCCTCCCCTCAAGCTGCCAGCCACCCAAGTCCTCGCCTGAAGTGCCCGGCTTTTGACCATACGTGGGCGTAAACCCAGACCATCATCGTGCCTCACCTACAACCTATAAAGTCTCCCTGCTTTCCTTTGTGGGCGTGGCTTCTCTGGCCTCCATCTGGGACTGGAGAACCCACCCTGGAGTTGTTTTACTCAGTAAACCTGTCATACTCTTTCAGTTCGGCTTGATCCAGCTTGCCACATTGGTGGAGAAACCTATTATCAGGGGTCAGAAAACCTGTTACCACATAAGTCTGATGACCTGAGTTCAATCTCAGAAAACTATGATAGGAGAGAAAAATCTCCCAAAAGTTGGCTCTGACCTCTGAACATGTGTTGTGCACTCGTATCACACACACACACACACACACACACACACACACACACACACACACACTAATAATAATAATAATAATGATAATAAAAGTCAAATTAATTTTAAAAGAAAAATATTAAATAACATCATTGAATAAGCAGCACCTATAATGAACACAGATATTTCCTGACTTCATATGAGGCTCCTACTCAATAAATCCCCCCCCCTCTTCTTTTTGAGACAGGGTTTCTCTGTGTAGTCCTGGCTGTCCTGGAATGTACTATGTAGACCAGGCTGGCCTTGAACTCAGAGATCCACCTGCCTCCTAAGTGCGCCACCTCCACCCCATCTTGAACTGATCTTATTAAGTGAAGATGCAAATGCAGTTCAGCACCACAGTCCTCCATGGAGAACTGCCATGCATAGCAGGGCCAGAGCAGATCCCATGGCCTGTCACCAGCCCCAGGGGAGATGGAAATCTGAAATGTAGTGGTTCCTTTTTACACCATTGTAGAGTGTATTAGTCATGGATCTCTAGAGTCATAGAACTTACAGAATGAATCTCTCTCTCTCTCTCTCTCTCTCTCTCTCTCTCTCTCTCTCTCTCTCACACACACACACACACACACACACACACACACACACACACACGGGATTATTAGAATGACTTCTGGGCTTTGGAAAGTCTTAGAATGTGGTAGTTGCTCAGTCCATGAGGTTGGATGTCTCAGCTGGTCTCCAGTATACACTGGAATCCCAGAGAAGTAGGCTCTAGTGCCAGTGAAGGAGTGGACTTGCTAACAAGGTGAGGCCAAACAGGCAATAGAGCAAACAAAAACTTCCTTCTTCAATGTCCTTACACAGGCTTCCATCAGAAGGTGGATTATGATATGAATTACAGATATGAATTAAAGGTGTGTCTTCCTACCTCAAAGATCCAGATTAGACCCTCCTACTTCAAATTAAGCAAAAAAAAAAAAACCTCTCCATTTTTGGATTCAGTTCTAGATGTAGTCAAACTGACAACCATTACTGCTATGGGATGTCATTCTGTATGCTGTGAATATGTGTTGCTCTGATTGGTTGATAAATAAAATGCTGATTGGCCAGTAGCCAGGCAGGAAGTATAGGCAGGATAAGCAGATAAGGAGAATTCTGGGAAGAGGAAGAGCAGAGTCAGGAGTTGCCAGCCAGACAGAGGAAGCAAGATTACAAGGAAGAACTGAGAAAAGGTACCAAGCCACAAGGCTAAACAAAATAAGAATTATGGGTTAATTTACATGTAAGAGCTAGTCAGTAATAAGCCTGAGCTAATGGCTGAGCAGTTATAATTAATATAAGCTTCTGAGTGATTATTCTATAAGCAGGCCATGAGACTGCGGGAGCTTGGTGGAACCAGAGAAAACTTCCAACAAGTCCATTCCTTGTCAACTTAACACATAATCATATCTCATCATGCTTCAGTATGGTGGGGAACACGGTAAGGCCAGTGGATTCCATGGTCATGGGCCCACTATCGCACCTCTCTGGCTGTGAAGTGACTTCCTTGGTCAGAAGCAATACTGTATGGAATTCCATGGTGGTGGATTTGGCATTCTGTGCATCTGTGGATGGTGATTTTGGTGGAAGCACTATGTGTAGGAAAGACAAATCCATAACCAGAACAAGTATCTACTTCAGTAAGGACAGAGTGTTGTCCTTTCCATGGAGGAAGTGGTCCAGTGTAGTCAACCTGCTACCAGGTCACTGGCTGGGAATGGTGCCATATTGGGGGCTCAGTGCTGGGCTCTGCTGTTGGCAGATCTGGCACTTAGCTGCAGCAGCTGTGGCAAGGTCAGCCTTGGTGAGTAGAAGTCAGTGTTGTCAAGCATAACCCCAGCTCTGCCACCATGGCTACTTTGTTCATGGGCCTACTGGGCAATGACAGGAATGCCTGAGGAAAGAGGTTGACTGTCCACAGAACAGGTCATCCTATCTACTTGATTATTGAACTCCTCCTCAGCTGAAGTCACCTGTTGATGAGCATTTACACGGGACACAAGTATCTTCACATCCTTCCACACAACCATTTGGAGAGATCCATCCACGTACTTCTTTCCCAGATGTCCTTCTCTCCAATTTTCCAATCATGCTGTTTCCAAATCCCTGGCCATCCAGCCAATCCATTGGCAACAGCCCATGAATCAGTGGACAATCGCGCATCTGGCCATTTCTCCTTCCCAACAAACTGTAATACTATGTGTGCTGCCTGAAGTTCTGCCCACCAGGAAGATTTCCCTTCACCAGTGTCTTTCAGAGTTGTTCCTGAAAGGCGCTGTAATACTTCAGCTGCCCACTTCTGGGTGGTGCCTGCATATCATGCAGACACCATCAGTAAACCAGACCCTAGTCTTCTCTTCCTCAGTCAACCGATCATAGGGAACACCCCACGAGACTCTAGGTGCATGCTTAGCAAGACTCTAGGTGCATGCTTAGCGAGACTCTAGGTGCATGCTTAGCAACAGATGGCATTGTAATGGGAGTACAAACCATAGGCATTTGGGCAACTTCTTCATGTAACTTGCTTGTGCCTTCAGGACCTGTATATATGGGCCCAATCAAGTATATACCACTTCCATTTGATAACCAATTGCTGCTGTGCATGTCCTACTTGATGACTTGTTGGGTCAGGTACCACCCAGCTCATGATGGGCAGCTCAGGTCACATGATAACTTGGTAGCCCATTGCCAAACGTTCAGTTTCCACTAAGGCCCAATTAAAGGCCAAGAGTTGTCTGTCACAGGGAGAATAGTTGCCTGCAGATGATGATAGAGAATTGCCCCAAAATCCCAAGGGTTTCTGCTATGATTCACCTATAGGGGCCTGCCAGAGACTCTGAATAGCATCCCTATCTGCCTCTGACATGTCGGGTACCAGTAGGTACCAGTAGGTCTCCTGGAGCACATGGTCCAAGTGGTAGAGCGGCCTGCACAGCAGCCTGGACCTGGTGAAGAGCCTTCTCTTGTTCCAGGCCCTACACAAAGACAGCAGCTTTCGGAGTCACTTGTGAAGGGCCGGAGTAACACGTGCAAGTGAGGAATGTGCTGCCTCTAGAATCCAAGTGGGCCCACCAAACGTTATGCTTCTTTCTCAGTGAGAGGGGCAGGTGCAATCGCTTATCCTTCACCTTAGAAGGAATGTTTCTGCATACCCCACACCACTGGACTCCTAAGAATTTCACTGAGGTAGAAGACCCTTGAATTTTGGTTGGATTTATTTCCCATCCTCTGATGTGCATATGGGTTAAACCAGTGAGTTCAAAGTGATTGCTACTTCCTGCTTACTTGGTCCAATCAGCATAATGTCATTAATATAGTGAGCCAGTGTGATGTTTCTGGAAGAGACAGACAATCAATATCTCGTCTAACTAAGTTATGACACAGAGCTAGAGAGTTAATATATTCTTGAGGTAAAACTGTAAAGGTGTACTTGCTGGCCTTGACAACTGAAAACAAATTTCTCTCCTTCGGTCCTTACGAACAGGTACTGAGAATAAAGCATTTGCTAACTCAGTGGCTGCACACCGTGTACCAGATGTATTAATTTGCTCAAGTGAGGGTACAATGCCTGGTACAGCAGCGGCCATCAGAGTCACTACCTGACCAAGAAGGTCCACATCAACAGACTCAGCCTGATCCAGTTTTACGTTCCTTCCACTATTAACCCTCACCCTTCAAATCCATTCCCACACACATTCTCTAGACTTCTGCTTGAATGAATTAGCAAACTCATTAAGCTCTTTAGTAGTGTAGCTTACCTCCTCACAGACTACACTTTCTACCTCCACTCTAGGAGCTGGCTTTGTCTTAAGTCTGGGTATAGGTCTCGAGACAACTCTTGGTGGACCCTGCCGGACATCAGTATTGTCTGGCCTGGCATGTCCTTCAGAGAAGGTCACTGCTGGTTTAGCAGACAATGAAGGATTCATTTCCTCAGTCAGAGGTGGAAAAGGCGATATTTCAAGGGGTGGGGCTGAGGGCAGAGTGTTGACTTCCTTAGGTGAGATTAAACCCTTGAGAACCTGAGGGTTCAAAGTTCTCAGCTTCATTAGGGTCCTACCACACAGCTCCACCCCAAGTTACATGATCCCATTCTTTACCAATTAATGCCCTCACTGTAACTGCCCAAAGCCTCCAAAGCTGGGACTTGAATTTTTGCTGTAGTTCGGCCAGCTTGACTTTCCACAGCTTGAGCTCTGTGGCTGCTGGAAAGAAGGTTCTATTCCAGCGCACACTTAGAAACTTTTAGACTAGTGATTTTCAACCTTCCTAATGCTGCGACCCTTTAATACAGTTCCTCCTGTTGTGGTGACCCCCCCAACCATAAAGTTCTCTCACTGGTACTTTATAACTGCAATTTTGCTACTTTTATGAATTGTAATGTAATCTGATACGCAGGATGTCTGATATGCGGCCCCTGGGAAGGGTCCTCATGACACACAGCTTGAGGACCACTGCTTTAGACTCTTCATGCTCATCTGGAGCAGGTCAATTTTATCACTAAGTTCATTGTTGTCCTTCACCCGAGTCTGAGATGCTAGGAGTTGGTTAGTTTTATCATGGAGCTCATCCGTATCCTTTGTCAATTCATCCGGAGAAGTTAGGAGCACCTGACCAGTATCATCATTTTCCTTATTCTTCCCCAAATTGTCAGAAGCCTCTTATACAAGGTCATTAAATCCATTGTCACTCACAGTTGTTGAATCAGGATAATCAAATGCATTCGTCTCTTTAAGTCTGTAATGTAGTTCACACCATAGGCTTCCAGTCCTCTCTGAGCTACCTACCAGGAGAGGCTTCTGTAACCGGGGAGGCTTCAACAACTGTAGGTGTTGGCAAATTGAAAAGCTTATTCCAGATACTTAAGAGATCCGTCTTTATACTTCTCTTGTTCTAGAAGTACTTCTAGTCCAACTTCTGTATTAGTCAGGGTTCTCCGGAGTAACAGAACTTATAGAGTGAATCTCTCTCTATATATAGAAAGGGAGCTTATTAGAATGACGTACAGATTGCCGTCCAGCTAATCCAACAATGGCTGGTTGTGAACAGAAAGTCCAGAAATCTAGTAGTTTAAATAAATAAAATCATTAGGTTAAACCATTCAGTCATGGACTGTCCATATATGGATGCATGTATACACGTTGCGTCTTTTTGCTTTTGAGGGTTCACACATGCATTTTTCTCCCTCAGTGATTCAGCCAGCAGAATGTGAAATACACTTGAGGTACTGACACATTCATGTCATCTTCCCTTTTCTCCTTCTTCCCAAAGGACTGCCTGCCCGGCCTCCCAAATCTTTGCATCTAAATCGAGTGACATTGCACAGGCGTCCAGGTGCATGGAAGGACTTAGCCATGTAGTCCTGGGTCTCCCAACTTGGTGCATCCACAAGGACTTCGAAAGTTTGACTGGTTTGTCCATGGAAAGACTCAGCATGTGGTCGTCCTTAGGAATGGGGCAGACATCTTTATCAACTTTGGGAAGAAAGATTTGCTGAAAAAAAAAAAAACATGAAAATGATTGGAGTGATTGTCCCAGTGGTTGGCGGGAGGGTGACTTTTTTTCTTTCCATTTCTATACTCTGATGTAGTTTTTCTTTAATAAACACACTTTTAAGAAACAAGGAAAAGTGTGTGTCTTTTAAAAAAATTGTAGAAAGAAGTGTATAAGTTTTGTCTAATGAAATGCAAAATTGGCCCCTTGGAAGCCCCCCAGACTCAGAGGCACCTGGAAAGGGGGCAGGAGAGCGGAGAGGAGGTGGGAGGTGAGAAGCCTGGAAGAAGCAGACTTTTTAAGTTTTCAGTGGCCGCTTGAGTGGTTGGGCCTGCTGAGTTTCTTGAAACTAGAATTCTTCCTCAAAATATCTTTCTACTTGAAAAATCTCTCCAAGCAGAAAAAGCTGAAAACCAGAGGAGCCAGCAAATTAGGCTGAACAGAGCCCAAGTTCCTATTTTTAAAGGCATGTACTTCCTGGGGCCCAGGGTCCACTCTTCCTCTCTGCGATCCTTTGCCAGGACCTATTGAATCCAAGGCCAACAAAAGAGGAGTCGGTGGTTGGGGCTATGAACGGGAGAGAGCTCCCCCAACACCTGAATACCTGCCTTGGATCTCCTCAGCTTGAGGGAGGGCGTCCAGCCCCCAGTGTCTTCCTTCAGGCTTGTTTGTCTGTTATTGTTCTGAAGGTTTTCAGGGTAACTATAAGCAACAGATCTTGTTAGTTCCTCTTAAGATTGCCCACTCCTCCCCCACCCTTATTTCTCACCTCCCAGCATCCTGTTTGTCTCCCTGACTTGGTTCCCCTGCCCCACCCCTGACCCCCACCCAGCTACCAGTCCCCTGAGCCATGCTTTTCTTCCCTCAGTTAACTTTTTTCATTTTATTGTGTGTACTGAGACCAAACACACCATGCGTGCGTCTAGTCAGTTCTTGTGAATTTATTCAATTTTTAATTCACTAAGACATTGGTTTTTCTCTCATGAAGACACGTAAAGCATAGTCAGATCTGATGGTTGTCTCTTCCTTCCCTTCCCTTGAGGCAATGTATTTATAGACTGAAGGGGAATAAGAGGAAAATGTGGAAATAAGGAAATGTGGGCAGTTATGGTCTAGATATGCAGTCTCCCTAACAGGCTTCTGTGAAGGCTTAGTGTTCAGTCATTGAGAGGTGGGTGATCAGTCCAGTCATTGAGAGGGGAGTGGTCAGTCAGTCATTGAAAGGGGAGTGGTCAGTCAGTCATTGAAAGGGGAGTGGTCAGTCTAGTCATTGAAAGGGGAGTGGTCAGTCATTGAGAGGGGAGGGGTCAGTCAGTCATTGAAAGGGGTGTGGTCAGTCCAGTCATTGAAAGGGGAGTGGATCATCAATGCACTGACCTACTCAATGCGTGATGTTCTTACCCACAGGTCGAATGCATAATCTGATGGCATTGTTTGGAGGTGAAGGGAACTTTCAGAGGTGGGGCCTAGTTAGAGGAAGTAGGTCATTGGAGGTATGTCACTGGGGGCTTTCTCTGGTTGTTCTCCAACCTCTGCTGTCTATGAGGCATACAGCTCGGTTCTGTCATACCTTCACCCTTGACTCAGCCTTGACCCAGATGCAAAGTGAACAATGGGACAAGTGTCTGGATTGAAACTTACAAAACAGGGGCCAGAATATAAAGCTGTGGGCTAGAATAAATCTGTCCTTGTATATTGTTTTTTTTTTTCAGGAATTTGTCACAGTTACAAGAAACTGACTAACATGGATAAATTTGAACCAAGCACAGGACATTTTTAGTGGTCTTTGACTGTTTAAACTTGTCTGGTTATGAGTGGGTTAGAACTATGTAATGCACTGTACAGTTGTGTTCACATCAGTATGATGTTTAGTTTATTAGATGTTTAAAAAAACATATGTGTATATATGTGTGTGCCATGGTGGTCATGTGGAGGTCAACTTTACCACTTTGTGGGGTTGTTTTTTTTTTCTTCCCACCATGTGTGTGGGTTCAAGGAATCAAACAGATCATAAGAGTTGGCAGCAAGTGTCCGTATCTACTGAGCCTTTTCACAGGCCCAATTTATTACACATTAAAGAATGTTTCAGTAGGTAGTATACAGTGGTACACACATGTAACCTCAGCACTAAGAGGCTAATGCAGGAGAATGGCCATGAGTTCATCTAGCTCAGCCAGTGAGTACAAAGCAATCCCACGCTACATTGTGAGACTTTGCTTCCAAAAAAAAAAAAAAAAAAACAAAATACCCACCCAGTATTTTAGCCAGCCAGTAATCTTACACGAGCTATGTTAGTTAGCTTTCTGCACTGTCATGAAATACCTGAAATAATCACCTTATAGTGAAAAAAATGTTTATTTCTGCTCAGTTTGAAGATTCCAACCTGATACCAGTTGGGCCCTTCCTTAAGGTGGCACACCAGGATTGTTTACCCAGGATTAGGAAGCCAAAGAGCTAGGAGGGGCTGAGTGACCTATAGTCCTCCTTAAAGGTATAATTCAGTAACTTGAAAACCTCCCACTAGGCCCTGCCTTTTAAAGGTGCAACCACCTCCTTATACTGTTGCCTAGACACCAAACCTTTGACACATGGGTCTGAGGGTGGGAGGGGTTGGGGGGGTGGCGTGAAATTTAAGATCCAAACTACTATGAACTGTCTGGACTTTGGCTCTATTATTTATTTATTTATTTTTACATTGTTGTGGCAAATGGGTCTGCTAGCCCTCTGGAACCTAGCTCTTCAAATTTTTCAGGTTTATAAAAAATATTGTGGTGGTTTGAATGAGAATGGCCCCCTACAGGCTCATAGGGGGTGACACGGTTAGGAGGTGTGGCCTAGTTGGAGTGGGTGTGGCCTTGTTGGAGGAAGTGTATAACTGGGGTTGGGCTTTGAGGTTTCAAATGCTCAAGTCAGGCCCAGTGTCTCGCTTTCTTCCTGCTGCCAGCTGGTCCAAGTGTAGAACTTTCAGCTTCTTCTCCAGCACCACGTCCGTCTGCCTGCTTGCCGCCATGCTTCCCACCGTGACAATAATGGACTAAACCTCTGAGCCTGTAAGTCAGCCCCAATGAAATGCTTTCCTTTGTAAGAGTTGCCGTGGTCATGGTGTCTCTTCACAGCAATAGGACACTGACTAAGGCAAATATTTGTCTTTTAGGACAATATTCATTTTAGAAATACCAGAATAGAAAAAACAATTAGCTCTCCAGCACAAGTGAAAATATAACTCTGTACAGTTGCCACAATGTTATCACAGAAAAAGATACTTGTAAAAAAGGAAAATTCTGTCTTTAAAAATACTTACATTTATTTATTTTTTATTTTTTATTTAGTGTGTGTGTGTGTAAGTCAGAGAACAATTTATGGGAGTTGGTTCTCTTTCTACTATGAGTCCTAGGGATTGAACTCAGGTCATCAGACTTGGCATCAAGTACCTCTACCCCCTGAGCCATCTAGACAGCCCTCCATTTCATTTTTTTTGAGAAGGGATAAATACTTTGAAAACTCACTGAGCACAACCAAAAGTAGTTTGTCTAATTCCAGAAATGGAAGGTGATGGTGATGGTGGAGTCCATTAAGATCATGCTTAAACCTTGGGTTTCTCTTACTATGTCGTGGATATTCATAAAATGAAGACTTACCCCAGATTCACTCGATGTCCGTGTTTGCTTGTGTGCTTATTGGACAAATTTTTCCAACACAATTCATGTTCCTTCACTCAGTGCTGAGACAGCCAGGCATCATGAGGAAGGCTCCTTACTAGAAAGGGACAGGACAAGCCTTGTTGAGGATTGTCACCTTTTCCCAGGACAGAAACTCTTGGCAGCACCTCCCCCCACTTCTTTCCCTCTTTGCTGAGGCGCAGGAAAGCATCTTTCCAAGGTCCAGCCTTTGGGACTTTTTCATTACTAAGTGGTAGCACTTTCTGGCGAGTGGTGTGATGTGGATAAGGACATCATTAGCCACACTTGTTAAGGCAACTCTTTTCCTCTGTACATAGAGGACAAGTATGCTCAGATGCTTAAAAACAGTCCTAGTCCAGAAGACCTGACAAAGCCGCATTGTATAACTCGGACCCAGCAGAGGCAGTGTGTGACACCTTCCCTGACAACATGGCTGATTATGTTATTTCAGTTCCAGATAACAATCTTTCTATTCCACTCCTTTATTTTAAAGGAAACTTTTCCTGTGTCATTGTTTTTCAAAAGTGTCTCAATTTTCGTTTCCAATCAAAAACTAAAAGTGTGCCCTCCAAATATTTTAAAATTTGTTTTTAGACTTTGCATTATCCTCCCGCATCTTGAGTTTTCCAACTAACTGGACCACTAACCATCGTTTCTATTCTTATGAGGGCAAGGGCTTCATCTTCTGTTATAGCTTTTATATTTAACAGGCAGTTCTATATTATTTTCTTTACCATGGATTTTTTTATTACCCTTGTTGACACAGGCCTCAAGGTTGTTCTTTCCATGAAAATCTTTAGTAAAATATAAAAGATTAATATGATCTGAAGAGAAACTGGAGGATGTAAATTTCCTTTTAAATTTAATGGTCAGCACCCACAGAAAGGATGTCTGTGTTACCACTGGGAGAGTGCTTGTTTCTATGTGTATATTGACACATTGTTACATATCACTTGCTTTGGTATTTTTGAATTACATTCCTAAAAATACAAACTTTATTGGCAATAGTATAGTTTAAATCCTTACTTCCCAAAGAGATACTATAACAAAATATCCCATTTCAACTATAATCAAAATCTCAGGCAAAATGTCCTATTACATCACACCAAAAGGAAGAGAAAGTTATTCCGGGATTAAATGAAGAAGTTGGACTATGACGTCCGTGCCTCCCAGGCTAGGGATAATCACTGGGCCCGATTACCTAAAATTTTAGTTGTTGCCTGGATGCCATTCAGTGCAAAGAAATGCACCAAGTCTTTTCAAGGTCATGCCAAGGTAAAATCAAGAGGTCTGGAAGCAAATGGAAAAACATCACACTAATTTTTCCTAAATGCTCTGCCCTGAATCCAGAGAAGAGAATTCTGTTACGCTGGGGCAGTTTCATTCACACCAAGTGAAGCAGGAAAAGACTGACTACCGGAAGCTAAACAAAACAAGAAAACTCCACAGGAATGCATTTCTCCCAGGATGCCTTCTACTTATAATCGCGTAAACGTACTGCAGATGATTGCCAGAGGCCGGAAAAGCAGAGAGCATACACATTTCTGCGTTCTGCTGCCCACCTGCTTATCTGAGGCAAGTGCCTCTCAATCAGAAAAATGAGAGGAAAGAATGACGGGAAGTTTTGGGGAGGGAACTTCCTGTGTGGTGGTTCCAATGGGATGTCTATAATAGTGTCAAGCATTTGAATACTTTGTCCCTAGAGGGTGGTGCACTTTGGGGAGGTTAGGAGGTGTGCCCCTGTTGGAAGAAGTACGCCACTGGAGGAAGGCTTTGGGGTTAGAAAGCCATGCACCATTCCCGGTTTGCTCTCTCTGCTTTACTGACTGCGTGTCAGAGACCTGAGCCCTCAGAGTCCTCTCTCGGCAGCCAGCCACCATGCCTGTCTGCCGCTACAGTTCCACGTGACTCTTCTCCCTCCAGAAACATAAACTCAAATCTTTCTGTGAGTTTCTTTGGTCAGGATGTTTTCTCACAGCAACAGAAAAGTAAGTAATTACAGAAGCTGGTACCAAGGAGTACCAATTGCTATGACAGACAGGACCGTGGGTTTTTGGTGTTCTTTGAGGAATGTGGAAGACTTTGAGATGTTAGACTCTAGAATGTTAGACTAGACTAGATGTTAGCCTAACATCTAGAAAAGGGGTTGAGTGCTATAAGTGAAGCTGAATGGGCCATCCTAGGAGTCTGGAAGACAGTAATGCTGAGAGATGCGCAGACCGTGGAAGCCCAGTATAGGAGGTTTTAGAGGGAACAATATTAGCAGCTGGGCTGGAGACCACTTTTTAAAAAATTTTCAATTGATTAATTAATTAATTTTTTTTGTGATATGTTGGCAAAGAATGTGTCTGCTTTCTGCCCTTGTCCTAAGAACTTCTCTGAGGTCAAATGAAAAAGTAATGGCCTAATTTCTTTGCCGGGGGGGGGGGGGGGGGGGGGGGGGGGGGGGGGGAGATTTCAAGACAGGCTAATGTTGGTTCTGCTGCATGGTTATTAGTAATCACTCTTCAACGGGTCTGTCATGAAACAGAGTAACTGGGGCAGAAAGCAATGCAAATGCACAGAGGAGAAAAGGTACACCAGAAACTCTAATGCTGCAGCCAAGGCTTGTGTGAAAGGGAGAAGGAAATTAAGGACAGGCCGGATCTGCACTGGAAGAAAGGGAGGGGCGCCCTTAGGGCAAGATCCCACCCCACTAAGCTTCCAACTTGTAAAAGGAAAATGCTCAGGTCATTTTCTGCTCCTGTAAAGCAACAACACACAGAAGCTGCTGAGAATGTGATTCAAGGGGAGGAGAGTCCATCCTAAGCTGGCAGCCGAAAATGGCAATGTCATCCATAGCCTGCTAGCTTTAGAGTCATAAAGAGTGCACAAATAAAGAGTTATGGAATCTTACACCATGGTTCCAGAGAGCTGCTCAGGCCAGGCATGCAGCAAAGTAGTTCCTGCAGGAAGGCCCTGAAAGACCATTGTGTGGAGCTGTGGACGTGAAGCATGGGTTATGTTGGAGACCACGGGATGTTGGAGATGCCAGAACCATGGGATATCTGCCAGAGAGAGACACAAACTGGGAATGGAACCCGCCCAAGAGAAGGAAGTACATTTCAGGCATCAAAATTAGCAGGGCAGAGACATCTAAGCCCTTTGACACAGAACATGGAGCTAGTGTATTTGGTATTTGCTGTGCCGGGTTTGGGTCTTGCTTTGTTTCAGTGTTTCCTCACTGTGCCTCCATCCCTCCCCTTAGAATGGTGATATATACATTCTGTGCCATTATGTGCTGTAGCTATGCAATTACTTTTTGATTTTAGAGGGGTTACAATTGAGAGATTGCCTTGAATCTCAGAAAAGACTTTGGGCTTTGAAACTGAGATTGTGAAAGACTATGGAGACTTACAGAATCAGACACATGCATTTTGCATTGTGATATATGGCCACGAGACTATGGGGGTCAGGGAGCAGAACATGGTGATTTGAATGAAGATGTCTCCCAGAGTCTCTGGCATTTGAATACTTTGCCTATAACTGGTGGTGCCCTTTTGGGAGGTTAGGAGGTGTGGCCTTACTGGAAGAAGAAGTGTGTCACTAGAGGAAGGCTCTGAGGTTATGAAGCCCATGTACAGTTCCAGTTTGCTCTCTCTGCTCCTGCTTGTGTGTAGCAATGGGAGCCCTCAGTTTCTGATGTCAGCACCCAGTTGTTATGCCTGACTGTTGTAATGTTGCCCTGATGTGACAGTGGTGGACTCTTGCCCCTCTGTAAAAGCCCAAATAAGCCCTTCCTTGTACTCGGCTGTTTCTTTCAGGCCACCAGCCAGCTCCAAAATCATGACATGGAGACTTCTTATTAGTTATGCGTGCCCAGCCTAGCTTAGGCTTGTTTCTGGCTAGCTCTTTTAACTTAAATTAACCTGTTTCTCTTTATTTCTGTTTTGCCTCAGAGCTTCTTTTTTTCTTCCTTTCTTCCTTCCTTCCTTCCTTCCTTCCTTCCTTCCTTCCTTCCTTTCTATATATCTTTTTTTTTTTTTTTTTTTTTTGGTTTTTCGAGACAGGGTTTCTCTGTGTAGCTTTGCGCCTTTCCTGGGACTCACTTGGTAGCCCAGGCTGGCCTCGAACTCACAGAGATCCGCCTGGCTCTGCCTCCCAAGTGCTGGGATTAAAGGCGTGCGCCACCACTGCCCGGCCCTTTCTATATATCTTACTGTCACTAGTTCTTCTGTCTGTCTGTCTGTCAGATACCTGGCTTCTGACCCCAGGCATGTCACTCTCCTCCTCATTTCCGTCTTTCTTCTCCCTTCTCTTGTTCCTCCTATTTTTTCTCTCAGCCGCCAGCCCCGCCTTTCCTTTCTCTGCCTAGCTATTGGCCATTCAGCTCTTTATTAGACCAATCAGGTGCCTTAGGCAGGCAAGTTGAAACAAATGCAACACATCTTTACATCATTAAACACTCATCCTTACACTTTTAAACAAATGCAGCATAAACGAATGTAACACACCTTTACACAGTTAAAGTAATATTCCACAACATAAACAAATGTTAACACATCTTTCAAACCACCACAGCTTCTAAGCATGAGTTGACTGGAGGGAAATTTTATTTGCATTTAAATGACTTATAGTTTCCCTCACTACAAAACCCACCACTGCTACGTCCTCTTTCTCCATTAGAATATTGCTCCTACCCAAGTACTGGAGATTGAATCCAGGGCCTCTGTAGATGTAATGGTCTTATTAAATAAATAAAAAACACAGAGCCAAATGCAGAGTTAAAAGCCCAAGAGGTCAGAGCAGTAGCTAAGAGCTGAGACTAAAACCGTCTTCTTATCCCTTGCTGCCGCTGCTGTTCTTCCCCTGAAAAAGAGTCCTACTTCTTGTGTGTCTGTATTTTTATTGACTTTCTGTTCTGCCTTCTCATTGGTTGTAAACCCAACCACATGACCTCCTTGTCACTGCCTGTCTATACAGACCTCCAGGTCTCTATGGTTGGTATTGAGATTAATGGCATGTGATTCCAAGCTGGCTGTATCCTTGAACACACAGAGATCTGCCTGTCATGTGATTGGGATTAAGGGCATGTGCTACCACTGCCAGACTTCTGCTATGGCTTGCTATTAGCTCTGACCCCCAGGTAACTTTATTTATTAACATACAAATAAAATCACATTTCAGCACAAATAAAATATCACCATAAGCCTCCCCCAAGTTGGCCTTGAGCTGGTCATCTTCCTGCCTTAGCATCCCAAGTAGCTTGTTGTTGTATGGTATTTTGTTTGTGTTCTGACAAATAAAGCTTGCCTGGAGATCAGAGAAGCAGAGCAGTCAGCCACTAGAGACTTCTTACCTCTACAAAATCTCAGACCAAATGGAGGAGAGTCCTCAGACTGAATGGGGGGCCCAGGATCCTATTACCAACTGCCTTATATTCCTGTCTCCACCTCTTGATGCTGAGATTAAAGGTGTGAGCCTCCACTGCCCAGCTCTGTTCCTCTTTTAGACTGGTTTAATCTCGTGTAGCCCAGGATGGCCTTGAACTCCTAATCTCCCTGCATGTGTGTGCCTGGTGTCTGTGGAGGTCAGAAGAAGGTGTCAGAGCCCCTGGAATTGGAGGTACAGACGGTTGTGAGCCACCATGTGGATGCTGAGAACTAAACCCAGGTCCTCTCGAAGAGCAGCCAGTGGCTCTGAACCATGGAGCCAGCCTTCTATTTTGGTCATACTTCCTTTTCTTAAAAAAAAAATCATTATTATTTTATGTGCGTTGATATTTTGCCTACATGGATGTCTGTGTGAGAATGTCAGATCCCTGAAGGTGGAGTTATAGGCAATTGTAAGCTGCGTGTAGGTTCTGGGAATTGAACCCAGGTCCTCTGGAAGGACAGCCAGTTCTCTTAACTGCTGAGCCATCTCTCCAGCCCCTTGCTCATACTTTCAGTATTATCCCTTTACCAGATTTCTCCTTCTTCACCCTTCCCTTCACCCTAACCATTATTTCTCAATTCTTTTTAGTACATGGGTACATGTTTTTTTAATGGAATATTATTCCAATGAGGGAAAAGAAAACTTAAGGTTTTTCTTGTTGATGTTAATTGATCCGAGGGTCTTTCTCTTTATAAAGAAATGCCACAGAAAAAGTTGGAGGCTCTCTCCCCTACATTTTAGATCAATTCCTTTTATAAATTATAAATTGCAATTCTTTTTGTTTAATTTAATATAGCATCTGGTGGTAATGGTGATTCAGACCAGTGGTTCTCCACCTGTGGGTCATGACCCCTTTGTGGGGGCTGACTGACTCTTTCACAGTGGTTTCCTAAGACCATCAGAAAACACGGATATTTACATTATGATTCATAACAGTAACAAAATTACGGTTATGAGGTCGCAAAATTTTATGGATGGGGGAGGGGTCACCACAACATGAGGAACTGTATTAAGGGGTCACAGCGTTAGGAAGGTTGAGAACCACTGTTCTAGACTTGTCATGTGCCTCTAGAAAAAGGACATCCTGCCAATATGATGGCTTGTGCCTGCAACCCCGGCACCCAGAAGGCTCAGCCGGGAGGCCTCTTGTGAGATCAAGCCCAGCCCAGCCTGAGCTATATAAGTCCTAGGCCAATCTGGGCTACGATAGGAGACCCCAGCTCAAAAAACAAAAATATGACACGAGAGAGAGAGAGAGAGAGGGGGGGGGGGGAGGGGGGAGGAGCTGGTGTAGATGAATACATGCGCTCAGAAATGCTTAGTCTGCAGTTAACTTCCTTTCATCTTTTCCTGTAAAGCCCTCTCTGTCCCTTTGTCATACCTTCCTGGACACTAGAAATTCATATCATGCCATCAAAGATTTAGCTAAACCCCTAAGGAAGGGCTCTGCATCTGCCTCTGTAGCTCCATATAAGTCAGTCTAATGGCAAGTCTCCTTTGGAAAGTGTAAGGATTCTGTCCTTAATTACATCATCAGCCTGCGACGGCGTCCCAGCCTAAAGAGCAGGTGGGCCCTCTGTGCGTCCCTCTCTTTCCTTTCTGCTCCTTCCTTCCGTCTGTCCTCTCTCCTCCCCCTCTCCCCCCACTCCCTATAAAGCTCAAAAAGGTAACTGTGGCTCGTGACTCTCCTCCAGCACTGTCCTCCGTCTGCATGGCCGCCGCAGGCGGCAGCCAGCCACGAGCAGCGCCACTTAACCAACAGAACGTCTGAAGACTGTGTGCATCTCAGAAAATTCTACCCATCAGAAGATAAATAGAGAGATGGTCCCTTGTAGTCATGGTGGAGTAACAAAGACCAGGCCTTAACGGTGTAATAAAGTATTAGAAAACAGGAGGAAGTATGAAACCATTGTGTTCCGACGTCAGACAGAAGTCTACACAGAATCCTGACCCCTAAGAGAAAAAGATGCAGCATAAGCTCCATTTGGCTTTCTGCCTGAGGCTGTTTCTGGATTTTAAACTCAGGAAGGAGCAACCAAGGAAGATACCGGTAGCCTTGCTGATAGATATGGTGGAGACCAGAGTCTGAGGAAGCTGAGGTGACCAGAAGTCATTGAGTAAAGTTCCGAGAAGAAAAGGCTATACAAGAGTGGGAAAAGCTAATGAATGTGAACTGTGCATAGGAGTCTTTGCAGAGCACTAGACCCAGGTTCACAAAACGACACAGCGCACTTAGAACACAAAGACTAGTAAGCTGTGAGATACATAAATCTCCAAGCACACAGGAAGTGGGACTGTGTTTAGATCTGCCTAGGCACAGGAGAGCCCCTGGAACGTTCAGAGGAGATTCCTGAATCATGTGCTGGTAAGTAAGTCAGAACTATCTTTGGAGTAAAGTATACTGTAGACCTGGGGGTGGAATGTTTTTCCAAGATTTATAGAGAAGAAATACTTTATACTTGGGGGCGTCTCATGGTCTCTGCCATGCTCATCAGAGTGAAGACAGCCATAGACATTACAGAAGTGCTTGTTTGGGCTGAGTTCCTCTGATGTCTAATCTTGATTGTCAACTTGATTAGATTGAGAGATACCTAGAGTAATAAACCACACCACTGGGTGTGTCTGAGAGGCAGTTCCGGAGAAGATTAGCTGGGGGGGAAAGACCTACCCTGAATGTAGCTATGATTCCAGTACTTTGGAAGTAGAGGCAGGATTAGAGTTCAAGCTCACCATTAGCTAAACAATGACTACAGGGGAACTGATTTCAAAAAACGGAAATTATTCAGTCAAGATCAAAATGATAACCAGATAGAACTATGAAACACAATATACCAGAAGAAGTAAACATGTGGGCAGGGAGAAAAGATTTTGTTGTGTCAGTTTTAAATTTCTTGAAAAGTTAATTGGTTATATAAAGTAAAATTAATAATGCGCTTTTGAGACCTATCAAATATGTAGAGGTAAAATGATTGGTGATATGTTGAAAGACGAGATGAAGAAAAACAAGTTCTGCAGCTGTAAGAGTTTGGCATTATACATGAAATAGTACAATATTATTTGACTATTATGAGTTAAAGTGGGTAGTATAAAGTACAGAGTAGTCACCCAAAACATCCTCACTTGGAGGGGTTACATCCCATAATATCATCAAGTTGAAAATTCTTAGCAACACAGTACCCTGTGGAGCATGAGTTGTTTCTCTTTATGATTGCATGGCTGTGTAGAGCTGTGTCTTGCAGCTGGCAAGCATCATGAGTATGATACCACACCATGGAGGAAAAGATCAAAATCCCAAATGTAGTTGCTATTGAATGTATATTGCTTTGTCACCATTGTTAACTAAAAATGAGTTGAACCATTGTAATTTTTGGACTGCCTATACACACTTGTGTATGTACTGTGTATAAATACTATGGAGTAAAATTGAATACTAAAAGGAACTAGTTAATTTAAAATAAGCATAATAAAGGAAAAAATGAAATAATTACAAGTAAGTCAAATAAAAAGCCATTAGCAAATAATTGATTTAAACACAACCACAGTGATAATTATATTAAATATAAATGATCTAAATATTCCAATTAAGAGTCACAGGTTCTCAGACGGTCAAACAACAAGTAAGATACAAAGTATACAAGAAAATCACTTTAAATGTACAAGGCAGATGCAACTAAAAGAAACCCAAAATATGTATTATACAGATATAAATGACAAGAAAACTGGACTGGCTAGATTAGTATCAGAGAAGGCAGACAATAGAAAAACAGGAACGTTACTATGAGTCACAACAGACTTTTCATAATGGTTAAAATATAAATTCCACCCCAAAGATATGGCACATATACCTTTTTGTGCATTCTAAACACAATGCAGCTTCAAAACATTTGTAGCAAATGCTAACAGTACTGAACAATTTTTTTCCTTCAGGGCTGGGGATCGAATCCAGAACCTTGCAAATGCAAGCAAACATTCTATCACTGAACTACAAACACAGCCCCTCATGAAAGGAAGCTTTAACAATCTACAGTTACAGTTGCAGATTTCAACACTTTTCACTTAATAATCAACAAAGAAAAGACAAAATCAACAAGAATATGGAAGATTTGAACATCATCATCAACCAACTGGATCTAATTGGTCTCACCCCAAGGACTTCAAAATACACATTCTTTTCAAGTTTACATGGGATATTAGCCAAAGGAGACCATATGTTAATCATGAAACAAGTCTAAAAAAGTTTGAAAGTATTGCAATCATGGAGTATGTCTTTTGACCATAATTAATTAAATTAGAAATCAATAGCTGCTATTTGGAAAACCTCTAAATATTTGGGAACAAAACAGCACCCTTCTAAACAACACACAGATAAAAGAAATAAATCACAAGGACACAGAGAATATTTTGAATTAAGAGGAAATGAAAACACATGTACAAGAACTTGTGGGATGTAGCTCAGGCAGTGTGTCCAGGGAATATGATATGAAATGTTTATATTGGAATAGAAGAATAAAGTCAGTATTCTGAGATTTCACCTTGAAAAAAAGCAAGAAATGAACGAATTAAATCGAGAGAAAATAGAAGACACAAAATCACAAATATAAAAAGCAAATATCAGTAAAATATAAAAACAGAAATGAAAGGAACAATGGAAACTAATGCCGGTACTTGGAAGTGTTCAGCTAAATCATAATCCTCCAGCTAGACTCAAAGGAGAGGGCACAGGTTAGTAATACTAGGAGAGAACGTGCTATAGGTGCACAGATAGAAAGATAATGAAGAATACTGTGGAGCCTATCATGTCAACAAGTTCAACAATGTAGATGAGTCTGTGTATTAGTCATTTTTTCTGTGGCTGTGAGAAAACACCATGACCAAGGCAACTTATAGAAGAGAGATTATTTGGGCTTATCATTTGACAGGGATAAGAGTCTGCCATGGCAGGGAGACATGGCAGCAGCAAGCTGAGGTTCTGATCTTGAACCAAGAGTGTGGAACACAGACAGCAAACTAGAAACAATCTGGATTTCTATTACCGCTGCAGCTATTGTTATTCATTAAGCATCGCTGTTTACCGTTCGAGAGAAGCCACGAGGTAGGACAAAACCCACTCTAAGAGTTTATTAAGGGAAGGGAACAGGAAAGACGTGCATAGGCCTATGGAATGACTGTACAAGAAGAGAGGGGAGGAATATGTGGAACCCGCTTTTATAGGCTAACCCCGCATATGCGCATATGGTCTTACATAGCCACACCACACATGCGCATAGATAACGTGATCAGGATGTGGCCAAATTATGTGATCACGCAGCGCAAGGATTGTGTAGGATGTAAGGCCCTGGGATGAGTAAGCATTTTGCCAGCTCTTGCTTGATCATGTAGCAGGGGAAGTGACTAGAAGTTCTAACAGTTATACTATACATTACGGGTCATTTATATATTATGGAGCATTTGCTGCAATCCAGGAATCTTGAGGAGGTTTTTTTTTTTTTTTTTTTTTTTTTTTTTTTTTTTTTTTTTTAAAGATTTATTTATTTTATTTTATGTGAATTGATGATTTGCCTGCATGTCCATCTGTGTGTGAGGGTGCCAGATGCCCTGGGACTGGGGTTACAGACAGTTGTGAGCTGCCATATGCGTTCTGGGAATTGAAAAGCAGCCAATGCTCTTAACCTCTGAGCCATCTCCTCAGCACCCTGAGGAGTCTTTTAGAAGAACACTGTGAGGTAAGGGATATTCTTACAGGACATAATGGCTGGATAAGCTTAGGCACGGAGACATGAGGAACCTCTCGATGGTTCTGTAGCTACTACAATTTGAACATTTGTTTAATGCCAGAAGCGACCCTCTGCCGATACAAGTGTTTGTTGGAGCTGCTCAGCTTCACGTCCTGGCCTAGCAGGACTTAGTGTATCAGCCCCGAATGGCCTTCCAGTTTTTCTGTTCATGATTTAGAACTGCCATCTCAGTCAGAATATTTAGTTTCAAATGCAAAATACTTGCAAACTAAAATTATGTGTATTAAATTGTGAAATCTGCTCTACTAGAATGGGAAGGGTGCTCCATGACACCCTGAGCTTTTAGTTAAATTTTTGTCTGGCTACAAGTATCATGGCTTGCTGTGGATATCGCTCTGTATAAATAAAATGCTGATTGGCCAGTAGCCAGGCAGGAAGTATAGGTGGGACAAGCAGAGAAAAGAATGCTGGGAAGTGGAAGGCTGAGGCAGGAAGATGCTACCAGCCGCTGCCATGACAAGCAACATGTAAAGATACCGGTAAGCCACAAGCCATGTGGCAATTTATAGGTAACTAGAAATGGGTTAATTTAAGATAGAAGAACTAGATAGGAAGAAGCCTGCCATGGCCATACAGTTTGTAAGCAATACAAGTCTCTGTGTGTTTACTTGGTTGGGTCTGAGCGGCTGTGGGACTGGCTGGTGAGAGAGATTTGTCCTGACCGTGGGCCAGGCAGGACCAGAAAAACTCTAGCTACAATGGCTTCCAAGTAGAAAACAGTGATTTCCTTTTCTTTGGATGGAATAAAATGCCCCTTCCCTCCCAGTGTAGACTTAGATTTCAATGCCACGGCCCGACTTGATTGCACAAAGACTCCCACAAGTCTTTACACCCTGAGAGCTCTCTGTCCCCAATTTGCAAGATGGGAGGTTTTGGTTTCAATGTGGGTCTCTGAGGATTAGAAGGCTTGCTCTGGAGTTCTACTTCCTCTGCTTCCTCAGTTTCTTGCCTTCTGTATTTCCAGAGCTTCCCAAGTTGGAATCTCTCAAGAGTAGTGTTTCTCCAACTTCTTGACCATCGTCCCACTATAAGAAATGCACCTGGTGGCCGGGCGGCGGTGGCTCACGCCTTTATTCCCAGCACTTGGAAGGCAGAGCCAGGTGGATCTCTGTGAGTTCGAGGCCAGTCTGGTTTACAGAGCGAGATCTAGGACAGGCACCAAAACTACACAGAGAAACCCTGTCTTGAAAAACCAGAAAAAAAAAAAAAAAGAAATGCACTTGACTGTACTAAGACTGTAGCTCAATTAATGACTGCTTGTGCAGTGTACACAAAGTCCTGGGGTTGATCCCCAGCACCCTAAAAACCAAGTGTGGTGGCACACACCTGTAATCTCAGCACTTGTGGGTGGAGGCGGAAGATCAGAAATTCAGAGTCATCCTCAGCTACATAGTGAGTTCAAGGCCAGCCTGGGCTATATAAGACAGCCTCAAAAAAAAAAAAAGTACCCTCATATAATCAACTTCACAAACCGAGATACACATTATTTTAAAATACATATGTAATGTAGACGATCCCTTTATTGTACAAACTGAGAAAATGATTGCTGAAGATATAAGTACACTGGAGCAATGGGGAGAAATGGGCTCTTCTGGGAAAATTGGAGCATATGTCTCCAAACCACTTAACCACATTTATTTTGATACATTCTGTTATCTTATCAAGTATACTAGATAATTAAAAAAAATGCTTTCGGGGACCTGTTAAATTGTTTTCCGTAGCTCACTAATGATTCTCCGCCAAAGCACTTCGATTCCCTCTAGAGACTAATTAGTGTGTTTCAATATTCCTGGGTCCAGGAGCGCTAAATGTTACTAACATAATTATTTGCATATACAAATATGGAGAACTCAGGCCCCAGGCCAGGAGGACTCCTAGTTACCAAAGCTACTCTTACTCTGTCTCTGTTCATTCAACTGCTAAGTCTTGGAACCCCTTCTTGCTGTCCAGTGCTGGCAATGGCCAGGGATTTGGTGGTTGTGTTGTAGTGGGGTTCACACTTATGAAAGGCTGTCTTCACAGAACATGGGCATGAGGGAACGCTGTAGGGCATTGACTCATAGGCCGTAGAAACAGAGGGAAAGGAAGGCCAGGAAGACGGAGGAGTTCAGAAGAGGAGTAGCAATTCCATTTGTCCCATTCTCCAGGAGGATGCTGATGTGTTCGGGGAGCGAGAGGGACCACCACAGAAATGCTGTGCTGCTGGCACCTTCTCACAGGCTAGTATAATGTGGTCCTGGGTCTGTGCCAGCCGCTCTTCCTGAACTTATTTTAAACTTCCTGAACACACTTACAATAGCTGTAGTCTTTTTGCAGGGGATTGGTAGTCTTTCTCTCTTCCTTCCTTTCTTTCTTTCCTTCCTTCCTTCCTTCCTTCCTTCCTTCCTTTCTTTCTTTCTTCCTTTCTTTCTTTCTTTCTTTCTCTTTCTTTCCTTCCTTCCTTCCTTCCTTCCTTCCTTCCTTCCTTCCTTCCTTCCTTCCTTCCTTCCTTCCTTCTTTCCTTTCTTTTTTTTTTAAGAAAGGGTCTCAGAACCCCAGGTCATCTCGTCTTCCAACTTGCTATGTGTCTTTAGTTGACCTTGATCTTCCTGTTTCTGCCTCCCAAGTGCTGGTATCATAGGCACACACTACCTCTGCTACTGCTGGACCTGCCGAGTTTTTGACATACAGTGGACAAGGGCCAACTCTCTCGTCTCCTTTCTTCTTCCCGCCCTGCTCACTCTGAGTCACCTTTCCCACAGCACTTTCACCTTCTATAAATGTCCTACATGGTTGACTTATCTGTGAAGTTTAGTATCTGTTTCCTCCTGCAAGAGAGCAAGCTCAGATGGAGAAGGCCTGGTTTAGCCACCGAGGTGTCTCCTAGCTCCTAAAGATGTAGCTAGTGCACACGTAGTAGAGTCCTGATAACTTTGCTTTGGAATGACTCCAAAAGTTTGTGTGTGTCTGTGTGGGGGAATGTCCATGTGTGAGTGCAGGTGCCTGCAGAGGCCAGACGAGGGTGTCAGGTCCCCTGGACTTGGTGTTATAGGCAGTTGTAAGCTGCCTGATACAGATGTTAGGAACTGAACTCTGAAACAGTAGTACGCACCTTAAATGCAGAGCCATCCCTCCAGCCCCCAAGGAGCACATTTCTGTGTATATAAAAAATAGTACAGTTATTATCCTTGGATTTGAGGGAAAGCAAAGGCAGAAACCTGCAAGAGATTATTGTGATGGCATCTGCTTCCTCCCTCAATCCAACAGCCCTTGATCACTAGCTCTTTTGTTAAAGAAAACTGAAACTGAAAAGTTAGAGAAAACTCTAACATTTGTTAGAGAAAACTGATAGTTCGCCCTCTCTTCCTGGAGCTGCCCTGCTAAGAGTGGAAGCAACATTTGCTGAGCTGTCTTACTGCAAACTGGGGTGATCGTTATGTGTGTGTGGGGGGGGGGGTGGGGGTGGGGGAGTGGTACAAGCATTGCTCCAGGAAGGCAAGAATTAACGTGTGGCTTGGCCAGAGAACTCAGGGACCTTATCTTTGGGTAGAAGTTAGCTCGGTGAGAGGAGAGCCAGCAGAAGCATTCAGGCCAAGAAAACAAAACTGTAACAGTCAGGAGTAGGAGAAAGCCTGGTGTTCTGTGTGTGAGTGTGGGGGAGGCAGACGAAGCGGGCAGGTGGCCCGGTAGAGGAGGGAAGGTGGGAAGACATGCCAAAGAGGGTGACTCCTCAACCCAGGAGCGAAGGGGAGCTACAGGAGCTGGCTGTGCAGAGGTGGTAAAAAAGGTCCAGCTGGAGGAGAGACAGTGGGCTGGGGAGGGCAAGGAGGTTGCAGGGAGGCAGGTTAGGAGGTGTGTCTAAGTCAGGGTTTCCATCGCTGTGAAGAGACACCATGACCATGGCAACTCTAATAAAGGAAACTATTTCATTGGGGCTGACGTACAGGTCAGCAGTTTAGTCCATTGTCATCATGGCAGAAAGCTCAGCAACATGCGGGCAGCCATGGTGATGGAGAGGTAGCTGAGAGTTCTACATCTGGATCCGTGGGCAGCAGGAAGAGTGTGAGACACTAGGCCTGGCTTGAGCTCCTGAAACCTCAAAGCCCACTCCCAGCAACACACCTTTTCCAACAAAGCCACATATCCTAATAGTACCACTCGCTATGGGCTTATGGGGGCCATTTTCATCCAAACCACAACAGTGTGCTTTACTGGACAAGGCAAGATGCAATGGAGTGAAGATGAGGGGGTGGGCAGATTAGAAAATGAGACAGAATTCAGAGTGATGGCGGCAACTCCAACAAATAGACGGTAGCATATAGACAGACAGACACAGACACAGACACATACACACACACACACACACGAGGATTTTTAATATTTCTATGAAGTAGAATATAAAGCATCTTGTAGGGAGCAGAGGAAGCCCCCAGTGAATGAAGTCCTGGGTGAGTGCATATCGTTGACATGAGCAGTGCCATGGTGAGAACCCCAAGGCCTCCAACCTGAGGGAAATTGGCAAAGCTCTTTCCCATATGGGTCAGGATCAAAGCCTCTCTCTGTCCAAACACAAGTGGTTATGGTTATTGATCAGTGTGCACAGAACTAGTAACTGCAGCTTCCTCCTCCCGAATATTTACATCCTGAGACTTCTCACCTCAGAGACCTCCTGCTCCATCTAGCCACCCTTAGTTATACCTAATAAACACAGGAGGCTCTGGGTTCTGTTGGTAGTAGGTAGAGCTCCATTGGAGCACACACCCCACCCTGTGTGTCTGTCATCTCTTCATTCCTCCGCTGCCTCAGTCAGGTTTCCAAACCCAAGCAGGACTGGTTAAAGCAACTTTTGTTTGTGTCCTTTCTAGGAGCCACTAACTTCTTTGGTGTTCTTAGTTTAGCTGGGTGGGATGTTGCCTTAGGGCCATGCTTCCCTTTATTCCAAAGCAGATTTGGCCATTTCTTAATCTTCTGTGGTGATATTGTGTTCCCCAAAATATTGTGCACCCTAATAAACTTATCTGGGGTCAGAGAACAGAACAGCCACTAGATATAGAGGCCAGAAAATAGTGGCACTCGTGCCTTTAATTCTATCATTCCAGAGGCAGAGATCCATCTGGATCTCTGTGAGTTTAAAGTCACACTGGAAACAGTCAGGTGTGGTAATAAGAGCCTTTAATCTCAGGAAGTGATGGCAGGAGGCAGAAAGGTATATAAGACGTGAGGACCAGGAACTAGAGCTGGTTAAGGTTTTAGGCTTTGAGCAGCATAGTTCAGCTGAGATTCATTTGGATAAGGACTCAGAGGTTTCCAGTCTGAGGAAACAGGATCAGCTGAGGAACTGATGAGGCGAGGAAGCTGTGGCTTGTTCTGCTTCTCTGATCTTCCAGTGTTCACCCCAATACTTGGCTCAGGTTTGATTTTATTAATAAGACCTGTTAATATACTTGCTACAATCTCCATATCTCTTTCCGCAACATTTAGTTTCCTGGTGGCCCTTTTCTCTTCAAACTGTACATTATATATTTCTCTCTGCCCCACTTGCCCTTTTTCACTGTAACCTGTAAAAGAGTGATTACTAATAACCATTCAACAGAGTCAATTAGCCTGCCTTGAAATCCCCTTCACTGCAGAAATTAGGCCATTATTTTTAATTTTAGTCAAGTTCTTAGAACAAGGGCAGGAAGCAGCTACTTTTTTTTTTTTTTTGCCAAAATTTTACAAGAATGGCCTCTAGTCTACTTGCTAATATTGTTCCCGTCTGAAACCTCTTGAGCTGGCCTCCACAGTCCACACTGCTCTTAGCTCCGCTGTCCTTCATGCTCCTACTAGAATGACCCGTTAAGCTCTACTTACAGTGTTCAACTTCTTTTCTAGTCCACAGCTCCAAATCTTTCTACAGTCCTGCAAAAAGCAAACGAACAAAAACCGTAAGGTCAGGTCTGTCACAGCAATAGCCCACTCCCCCGTAACAACTTCTGACTTAGTTACTTTTCTACTGCTGGGACAAAACACTGTGACCAGGGCAACTTATAGAAGGAAGGGTTGGTTTGGCTTGGGGTTCCAGAAGGATAAGAGACCATCATGGTTGGGAATCTGGGGTCAGGCAGCAAGCATGCAGCTGGAGCAGAAGCTGAGAACTCACATCTGGAACTCACATCTGGAACCACAGCAGAGAGTGACGTGGGGATGGAGCATGGGCTTTTGGGACCTCAACGCCTCTCCCAGTTGCGTGTTTCCTTCAGCAAAGCCACACTTCCTAAACCTACCCAATCAGTGCCACCATCTGGAGACCCAACATTCAATTGTTCGAGACCGTGGGGGACCCCTCATTCAGACCACCGCAATAGATAAGGATCCTAAGAAACTATCCCTTTATGGAGAAAAGTATGCATCAAAGACATTCATTGCAACCCTGACAAGAAAACCAGGAACTGCTTCAATAATCACTGAAATAATGACTAAAGAAGGGTATGGTTTAAAAGTTTTAGAAACAGGTAGCAAAATACCACATAGTAAAAAAAAAAAAAAAAAAAAAAAAACACATTGCTCTCTGCTCACAGTATATGAGATAAAACATGGAAGTTGCATACTAGTGCATATAGCACAGCATGTTTTCTATTAAAGGTCTTACCAAAAAAAATGTGTTCTCCATAAATGGGCTAGAATATGCTTAGAAAATGAATACACGGATTTTATGAAACTTGGAATAATGATTATTTCTATAGAATGAAGCTTTGCTTGTCTTGACACTGAATCTTTCATATTTAGCATCCCGTTGCCCTTTGGGGGCCTGGGCTGTACTTCAGGTCTCTGTATCCTCATCACCTGCCCTCAGAAGGCCTCATTCACTGTTTGTTGGATGGTCAAAGTGCCCACACCCCTTTTATAAGATCTATACACAGCAGTCTTGAAGTACAAGAGACCATTTTTTTCCTCCTTTAAGAAAATTAACATACATTAATTATACTTAATAATGGGTTTTCATTCTGACATTTTCAAACTTATCTGTCATGTTCTTGACCATGTTCACCTCCATTATCCTCTCATGCCTCTGTCTTATTTCTGCTGACCCTCTTTCTGTTCCCGAATCCTTCCCCTTCTACTCTTGTGTTTATATGTCTATAAACCAATGGTTTTAATTAGGGATACACACAGGGCCATGAGCAATTTACCAGTGGCCACATCACTGAAGAAACGAAGCAACTGAAGAAATGAAGGGACTGAATTTTAAAAGTCTCTACAAGTCGGTTTTGTTTTTGAACATTGAGCCTAAAATAAAATTTAGAAACAGAAAATTCCAGCATTTAGAAAGTGAAGGATTTAGGACGTACATGGAGGACTTGCTTTCAATCAAGAATCGGTGGAACACCCCCAGGCATGGGAGCACATGCTTGCTGTCCTAGACCTGGGATGCTGAGCAGGAAGACGGCGGATTCTAAGCCTTCCTGGGTTATGTAGTGAGACCTTGTTTTAACAAACAAATAAAAACAAAAATAAAGACTGAGTGCCAGTCTGGCAGCATTCACACTACAGCTGAATCTGAGAAGCAGGAGCAGCGAGCAGCTGGTTTACAGAAGCAAGGTCAAAGACAGCACGCTGGTTCTCATCCATCACCTCTCCCTCTCATCTCAAGGTCACTTGTGAATGATGTGCAAATGGGTGGTGGTGTGTGTTTTTATTTTCTTGGTAACCCATGTTAGTGTTTGGTCTCTTCTTGATTAGTTTAATTGCCCTACGAAGCCCCCAAAGTCTAGAAGGTCAAAACTGAGAGAGAGAGAGAGAGAGAGAGAGAGAGAGAGAGAGAGAGAGAGAGAGAGAGGTTTTCACAAAAGGAATGGATGCTTTATCTCTGTTTGTCTTTATGCTTTTATGCTGCTGTCTGTTGTATATTGCAGCTGTGGACATTGAAACACATCCTGTATATTTGATATGATTTGGCTTCTGTTCAGCAGCTTACATTCAGAAAAAAAAAGCATTTAGTTACTTTTTTTTTTTTTTTTTGAGACAGGTTTCTCTGTGTAGCCCTGGCTGCCCTGGAACTCACTCTGTAGACCAGGCTGACATCAGACTCAGAGATCCACCTGCCTCTGCCTCCCGAGGAGTTACTGCATTTGTGGTAGTCTATCTGGACGTAAGTTTGCTCACTGCAAAGTGTTTGTAACCACAAGCTATTGCTTGCCAGAGCTTGGTGACCTCAAAGTTCTGAAAGTGTTCATGTGCAATATTACTACCGACTTTAATGTGAAAATAAAGTCTGCTTACTCTCTTCCAATTTTCGATTGATTACTGAGTATGAAGATGTTACAAACACTTGAAAATTGAATTTGGCTATTGCTTTAATTCTGGCTTTTAAACATCCAAATACTGTACAACTTAGAACTTCTATTTCTTTTTCTTTTTTTTTTTTTTAAGGCCGAATGCTGTTTATTGAAGGAGGGAAGAGGTCTTAAATACAGGCTTACAGCACAGTGGGAGAACCCCGGAGGGCAGAAGTTCGCTACTGATGTTTTACAATCTTGCATCTAGGAACTTCTATTTCTAAAATACTTAATTTAATTTGATTATTGCTTGGTGTGTGTTTATGATATGTGTGGGTGTAGAATACCACGTATGACGTGGTGCATGTGTGGAGGTCACGAAAACTCTTGGGCCTGACTTAGCTGTCTTCTTCCTCAGTGGGGCCTGGGGATTGAACTCAGGTCTTCAGACCTATGAGGTAAGTACTTTTAGCCTCTGAGCCATCTCTCAGGCCTGGTTTCCAAGAGTTTCTCTCAAGGAAGTTCTGAGAGTTATACACGGAGACAAGTGTGTCAAGACATTCATTAAAATGCTGGCGTTGCCCTGGGCTTGGTGGCACGGGCCTGGAATCTCAACCCTCAGGAGGCTGAAGCAGTCAGGAGGATTGTTCTGAGTTCGAGACTTCCTAGGCTACATGGAGAGACTCGGTCTCAAGAAATCACCCACAAAGAAGGAAATAACATAAGTAGTGAATAGAATGAGTACAATTTGATCTAGCCTTCATTTATTTGTTTTTTTTAAATTTATTTTTGCATGAACGTGGGTGTGTTTGCATGAATTTATGTGTACCACATGCATGCCTGGCGCCTACAGAGGTCAGAAAGGGGAATTGGCTTCTCTGGAATTGGAGATAAAGATGGTTGTGAGCTACCATGTGGGTTCTGGGAATTGAACCCAGGTCATCTGTAAGAGCACTGAATGCTCTGAGTCTTCTCTCCAGCCCCACAGCCATTCTTTGAAAAATACCAGAGTCATAAAAATGACTCTGTATTTTCTTCTTCTTCTGTGTGTGTGTGTATGTATGTATGTATGTATGTATGTATGTATGTATGTATGTATGTATTTCTACTTTGCTACCAGGGGTGGTGCTAGGACCTCCTGCATGCTGGTCACGTGCTTTACCACTGGGCTAAATCCTCTCGCATTCATTTTATAATTTTCGTTTAGCACAGCATATTGTGTTAGTTACCTTCCTCGTGGCTGTGAGGGAAGGCTTTAACTTGGCTCACAGTTGAAGATAGTGCAGTCCATCATGACGGGGAGCAAGCTGCAGAGTTCATGATGGCGTGAGCATGGGGCCAGAAGGGCCTGACGCAGAGAGCAGCGCGGGCTGGCGCTCCGTTTCTCCAGCCAATGGGATGCCGCGGCTGATGTTCAGGACGGGTATTCCCTCCTCAGGAAACCGCTCTAGAGATGCCCTCACGGCTATGCCCAGAGGTGTGCCTCCTCAGTGATTCCAGATCCAATCAGGTTCTGGATGGTGCGTAACCATCACCATAATTACTCGACTGGAAAAATGGCAATTTGGGCCTCGCTCAATGCTTTCTTCAATAACAATATCCCTTGCTCCTTGGATGTTTTTATTTACCCAATTTGTTCTTATTGGTTAGCATAACTTGGTAGCCCCAGTTCAGCCTTCCCCAGCTCTAAGTTTTAACTTGTGCTTAGCTTTTACATCTTCTATTTTTGGGATTTCTTCTCAATTTCGGTTCCTGAGACTGAGCCGCTGTAAGTCCCAGACGGCGCGCGCTGGCGAGCTGTCAGGTTCGTTTTCAACGCTGCGCGCTTCTGCAAGCTCTCGCAGGAGGGCGGAAGTCTTTTCGTTGTGTTTTTGCTTTTGACACAGGGTCTCGTGTAGCTCAGGGTGGCCTCTAACTCCAAACATAATCAAGGCTTGACGTGATCCTCCTGCCTCTACCTCCTAGATGCTGGGGTTACAGGAGCGTGCAGCCATGCCTGTCTTGGGAGGTCAGGGACCCCCAGTCACTGCTCTGTTTCTATCCCGGAGGTGGCTGGAGTTACAGCTTACTGGTAGAACACTTGTCTGGCATGCATGTGGACCTGGATTTGAGCCCCGGTACTGCAGAACAAGTGTGCAAACAAACCTCAGGACCGTGCATAGATGCCGTTACTTAGTAACTGTTGCTTTGGTGAGTGAATTCAGATTCAATGTCTCTGTCACTGTTGACTGTCATCATGTGTTTGATGTGTCCTTTGGCTGTTGTCTACCTAGTTAAAAACTTGATGCACATGGTGTTTATGAAGAGGGTGACGTTGTTCGTCCTCTCCTCTCTTAATACTTACAGCTCCTACAGTCTGCTGCACTGTGTTTCCAAAGGAGACGTCCGTTCTCCAGGATGCTCAGTTTCCCTTCAGCAGACACGAGACCACTAACACTGGTAGCCAGGAGCCAGTCCGTGTGTTGTTGAAAGTTCCTAAGTCTTCCAGTCAGCCAGATTTTACAGCTATAACCCAACAGCTTATTTTTGGGAAACGCTACACTTTTAAAGCAATATTTTCCAGAAGAACACTGACTTCTGGCCGTGTGCTCCGTAAGTCACAGAACAAATGGTGATAATGTATGCTAACCTTAAAATTGTGTGCCTCCTTTTATACAGCAAGAGCGATGTCACTTCTGAGCTCCCCGTCAGGCAGGAGACTCGGAACCGCGGTCTGTGCTCACTTACACTGCCGGTCCTTAGCTTTGCGGCTGCTTTGCTTGTCTTGCTCCTGGGTGGCTGGTGTATTGCCCACACTGGCCTCAGACTCGCAGCAATCCTCCTGCTTCTGCTACTCCTGCTGGGATGACAGGAACACACCACCACATCTGCCTTTAATCTCAGTTTCCTGAAGGAGCTATTCCCACCCCCCCTTTTCCTTTGCCACCTTGCTCTTTCAGCCTCTTTAAAGTGGCACTCTGTTTTGTCAAAAGTGGCCTCAAATTCTTGTTGCTCTGCATAAAATAATTATCGTTAATGAGACCAATTAAAAAAAAATTGCTGACCTTCTCAGGGGCTTTGAAGGCCTGCACCTCACTGTACCACTGAACCTTCTTCTGGATCACTGGGTAGGAGCCCTCTCAGGGGGCCACGTGTCTCATTTCAGAGAGCCAGGGACATAGGCATGTCTTGCCAGAGTCAGAGAAGGCCCAGAGAGTGCTGGGTCTGGGGTCTGCCAGGCCAGTCCTTGTGACATGACTGCATGTCACTGGAGGGACCCTTGGTCTAGTCACTATACCTCAGTATTTCTCCCCTTGGGTATAAAATTCCGAGCCATACTTATCTCTGGGCTTTTATGAAGTAAGATGAGAGGATGGATGGCAGTATGTTCTACCCACGTTGCTGTTGTCTACATGTGTCTCTCATGGATGTGTAATGAAATAACTGCATCACAGATTTAAAAAAAAATTTTAACAATTTTTATTTATTCTTATTTTATGTGCATTAGTGTTTTGCCTGGATGAATGTCTGTGTAAGGGTGTTGGATCCCCTGGAACTGGAGTTACAGTTGTGAGCTGCCATGTGGGTGCTGGGAATCGAACCCAAATCCTCTGGAAGAGCAGTCAGTACTCTTAACCACTGAGCCATCATCTCTCCAGCCCCTAGATTTTAAATTTTTATTGTATTTTATTTCTTTTGTGTGTGTGTGTGTGTGTGTGTGTGTGTGTGTGTGTGTGTGTGTGTACAGCATGAGTGTGGAGGTCAAAAGACAATTTATAGAAGGCAGCTCTCTCCTTCCAGCATGTGGGGTACAGGGATTGAACTCAGGTCCTAGGAGTTTGGGCCAGAGACCTTACCGACCTTACCATCTTGCTGCCCTGCGTCCTTGTTTCCACAGAATCTGGTTTATTGACCTAAGCTGTCTGTTCTGGAGCTCACTCTGTAGACCAGGCTGGCCTTGAACTCACAGAGATCTGTGGGCCTCTCCCCCGCCAAGTGCTGGTGGGAATAAAGGCATGAACCACCACACCCAGCAGAGAGGGCACTAAAGATGGCTGAGACAAGTCTTGTCAGTCTTTCTCAGAAGAGTTCTGCTGGTGGCTGTTCATCAACAAACCAATTTATTGGTCAGCTAGCCTGAACTAAGACCCTCCGTGTGTATCTTCCAACACTGGGGTTATCTTAGTTAGGATTACTATTGTGACCAAAAGTTGGGGAGGAAAGGGTTTATTTGGCTTACACTCCACATCATTTGTTTATCTTAATTGAGGTCTCCCTCCTCTCAGATGACTTTAGCTTGTGTCAAGTTCACATAAAACTACCTGGCACAATTGACTCCTTGTTAATTTGACACACAAACACATCACTCACAGTTAAGCCGTTACCTTTCCTTTCCTGTTCATCCCCAAGATCACACATTGATCTCAATATCACAATATAAAACATTTTACAAACTTAAAAAGTCTCACAGTCTTTACAAATTCAAACACTGTCAATTCACTCTCTTCAAAAATCCATAGTCTCGCCGGGCGGTGGTGGCGCACGCCTTTAATCCCAGCACTCGGGAGGCAGAGGCAGGCGGATCTCTGTGAGTTCGAGGCCAGCCTGGACTACCAAGTGAGTTCCAGGAAAGGCGCAAAGCTACACAGAGAAACCCTGTCTCGAAAAACCAAAAAAAAAAAAAAAAAAAAAAAAATCCATAGTCTCTTTTAAAAGCTAAAAATCTCTTCTAAAATTCAGCCTTTCAACTGCGGGCTCCTGTGGAATAAAAAAAAAAATAAGTTAAATACCTCCTTACTTCAAGAGGGAAGTTTCAGGGTACAGTCACAATGAGATCAAAGCAAAACCAAATTCCAGTATTGTAAATCATTCAATGTCCAGTATCTGGGACTCACTCACAATCTTCTGGACTCCTTCAAGGGTTACTTCTCTGGCTCTGCCCTCTGCAACACACACAGCTTGTCTTCTAGGCTCTGGCAGGCTCCACTCCACAGCTGTTGCTGATTTTGGTGGTCATCCCATGGTACTGGCATCTCCAAAATGCTGGATCTTCTGCTACAATTGAACTGCACATTCACCAATAGCCTCTCCTGGGCTCTCTTCATGGTGCCAAGCCTCAACTTCTCTGCATGACCCTTTCAGTCCTGAGCCTTCAACTGCTACTCTGACTGCACCTTCACCAATGACCTCTCCTGGCTTCTCCCGGAGCCAAGCCTCAGCTGCTCTCCATGGCCCCTTCATGCCTTCAAAACCAGTACCACCAGGGTGACTCTTACACTACCACACAGCTTCTGTGTGCTAACTCACAGGAGTCACTTGCAGAAGATTTCACCTCAGTAATGCTGGTCTCGTCTTAATCATCACTAACTTCTCAGCTCCAGCTAGCCAGCATCAATTGTCCCAGTAAAGCAAAGGTTTCACTTTAATGGTGCTGGTCTCTTGTTAATCACTGCTGACTCCAGACACATTTGATCAGAACCACAGACTTTTAATTCAAATAGCAAATATGCAATGGTCCTAGTAGTCTTTAAGAAACTCTCAAACCTCCCCCTGAAATGTCACAAGCCAGGCCTTCATCATCTGTAGGTTTTGTTTTGTTTTAAAGTTCATCATCTGTAGGTTTTGTTTTGTTTTGTTTTAAAGTTTTTTTCAAGATAGAGCTTTTCTGTATAACAGCTCTGGCTGTTACAGAACTTGGTTTGTAGACCAGGCTGGCCTCGAACTCACAGAGATCTGCCTGCCTTTGCCTTTCAAGTGCTGAGATTAAAGGCGCACACCACCACACCCAGATCTCCATTTCTCTCAACACTCTTATCTTCCACGATCCCATAGAACAGCTCATCAAACCTTGAATACTCAATGGCTTTTCTTGCCCAGGTTTCCAAAATCCTTCCTTAATCCTCCCAAAAACAACATGGTCAGGTCTGGCACATCGATACCCCGACTGTGGTACCAATTTCTGTCTTAACTAGGGTAACTACTGTGGTGATGAAAGACCATGACCAAAAGCAAGTTGGGGAGGAAAGGGTGTGTTTGGCTCACACTTCTACATCACTTGTTCATCTTAATTGAGGTTCCTCTCAGCTATCTTTCGCTTGTGTCAGGTTGACATGAAACTATCCGGCACAGACAGGGTTGTTCACCAGAGGAACAAACACCAGAACAGAAAATTAGCAGTGTTGGCCTTGTAGATCCAGACATGCCAGAGCCACACAGTGGTGGTGACTGAAGGGCTCTGTCTGCCTTTAGATATGGCTTCCTTGCTGTAACACACTAATATCTACAAGCCCCCGTGTGTGTGTGTGTGTGTGTGTGTGTGTGTGTGTGTGTGTGTGTGTGTGTGTGTAGGCCAGAGGTCAGTCTTTCATGTCATTTCTCAGAGACTTATCACTTAGGCGAGGACAGTTGGCCAGGAAGCACCAGGGAGCTGTCTCAGCCTCCCTCAAAGGGGCTTGCAGATGCACACTACTGTGCCAGCTTTTGTCACGGATATGAAGGTGTGAGTGTCAAAATGTGCTTACACGGCAAGCGCTTTCCAGGCCAAGTTATTTCCCCCAGCTCTGAACACTAGTGTTTTAACATGGGAACCAGGTATTTAAAGTCTAGAGGTCAGGGGCTGGAGAGACGGGGTGAAAGTGACAGCTGGTCTTGAAGAGGACTGGAGTTTGGATCCTAGCACCCACAACAGGCAGCTCACACTGCCTGTAATTCCAGTTCCAGGGGATCCGATCTCTTCTTATGGCCTCTGAGGACTCTCTCTCTCTCTCTCTCTCTCTCTCTCTCAAATTAAAAAAAAAATATATATATATATATATTGGTTTTTCGAGACAGGGTTTCTCTGTGTAGCTTTGCGCCTTTCCTGGGACTCACTTGGTAGCCCAGGCTGGCCTCGAACTCACAGAGATCCGCCTGGCTCTGCCTCCCGAGTGCTGGGATTAAAGGCGTGCGCCACCACCGCCCGGCAAAAATATATTTTTTAAATCTAGAGATTAGGATGTTGCCTTTTGAAAACAGGAAGAACTCTTCATGGCAGGCTAGGCTCTTTCACAGGGACAACTGGCTGGTGCAGTATCTCAGCAGCCATTGAGACGTGCCTTCTCTCATTATCACGGAGAGAGCCCCATGTCCCCATGGTCTCCCGACCCATGAGGCAGATAGGAACCATCATCTAATGTCACCTACAATAGGATGTATTGCTTGGACACTGTTCTAACCACCTTGGCGAACCATTCTTTTATCCACCCACCTACTCATCTGTCTCTCAAATGTAACAAAAAGAAAGCACGCTAGGACCAGTCTTCAAGGTCTCTGCCTCAAAGCTCTCCGGGTTTTACTTCTGACCACTCAGTTGTATCACCTGGCAGTGAGTTTATTTGGGATGGTGCGGGAGGAGGTAAGATGCCCCAAATCAAATGTAACCACAGTGAACGGTTGTGGTACCAGAGCCTCTTGTCCAGGACACTGTGTTTCGTTTAATTAGAGAAGGGGCCACATCAAAAACAAAACAAAACAAAAAAAAAAGGTGATTTTTGTAGTTTAAAGATCAACCACTGCAGCCAGGTTGAACCCCTGCATGAGGCCATCTAAGACCGGTGCAGATGGGGAGAGAGCAGAATGGTGTCGCCAGACCTGGGGCAGACCAGACAAGCAGGCTAGCTGCTGCAGAGGCTGCTTGCTGGGGCTCCGGGCTTGCTTCTGATACCAGGGGGAGGGAGACTAACCTGGGTATTGGGGTCAGGGAGGTGGCCATAAGGTGTCTTTTGACCAGTGTGGTGTGGGATGAAGGCATTCCTCCAGGAGTCCTGCTGGACTTCATTCATGGCTTTCACAATAGAAGAAAGTAGGTTTTGTAACCCCCGTCTCCCTACGGTGCTGGCCTGACTGTTTACTTCTGCCTCAGTCCCTGAGCCTGTGAGCAAATACTGCAGGCACTGTTAACGAGCAGAAA
Source organism: Peromyscus californicus insignis (assembly GCF_007827085.1). Lineage (NCBI taxonomy): Eukaryota > Metazoa > Chordata > Mammalia > Rodentia > Cricetidae > Peromyscus > Peromyscus californicus. The sequence continues at coordinate 58,633,437 of NW_026294424.1, read as the reverse complement.
CTTGAGACAGAGCTTATCTTGTAACGCTGGGGTTTGCATCACACGCAGGGCGTGGCGCTGTTTTAGAAGGCAAGTTAAATAATTACGTGTTTACAGATTGAGCAAACAGCCTGTGTGGCCCAAGAGGGCTCCGGCTCTGCTCCTTGAATGCCAAGTGAACCAACTTGTTCAGCTGGGTGTGGGGTGGGGGCGGGGGTGGGGGGGGAGACTCAGAACTTGGAGGCATCAAATGGTTTCAATATGATATATATTGATATGATATATATATATATATATATATGTACATGTATGCTTACATACATACAAACATTTTTAAATATATGTGTGGGCAGACATTGAACATCTATGTATCACCTTGTATTGAAGCGTACCTATTGATAAATTAAGTATCTACGAAATAGAGTAGGCAAGCTTAGAGATGTTCTGTGAGTCAACTAAGGTTAATTTAACAAGCCCAGGTTATTGACCCATCTGTGTACCATCTTTATATATATTAAATATACTACTTTATGGTTTTGGTGTTTCCTACATGAACGGCAAATTGGCAGACGTTCATGCTACCGTCATCAGGGCCATCATAAGCTTCACTGTTTTTAAAATTTTTTAAATTTTAACTTAATTCATTTGTGTATTTTGTGGTCTGTGTGAGTGTATGGTGTATGTGTGCAGGTAGCCAAGGGAGCCAGAAGCAGGGCTCGGATCTCGAGTCACAGGGAGTTGTGGGCCACCTGATGTGGGTGCTGGGGATGGAACTCAGGTCCTCTGTGAGTGCTCTTACCCATGAGCCATCTTTCCAGCCTCTGAACTTCAGTCTTTAGGGGGAAAAACACCAACAAACAAAGTTATGTGTTCCATTCTCTTACTTTAATGTTCTTTTTCCTGGGAGAAGGGATGGAACCATGTTTGATATTTGTGTTGTGGTGGTGTTGTTGTTTCAAGAGACAGGGTTTTGCTGTGTTGCCAGTCTGGCCTCAGACTCTTTTTTTTGTTTTCTTTTTTGTTTTCTTGAGACAGGGTTTCTCTTTGTAGCCTTGGCTATATTGGAACTTGCTCTGTAGACCAGGCTGGCCTCAAACTCACAGAGATCTGCTTGCCTCTGCCTCCCGAGTGCTAGGATTAAAGGAGTGAGCCACCACCACCACCGGTCACGGCCTCAGACTCTGAAGGCTGATGCAGCCCTACTGTCTCGGCCCCCTGAGTAGCTGGGACGACAGGTGCCCAGCTATATGGTGTTTTTTTTGTTGTTGTTTGGTCGGTTGTTCTGGTGGTACCGAGGATCAAACCCAGGTGCTCAGGCACGCTGACTCCATTTCTCAGGCTGTCAACTTTTGTCAGGAAGCAGTCGTAAGAAGCCTTAGTCATGAGCCCTCGCCCACTCCCCCACCGGCTCCCTTTCTTTGCTTTATTGCTCGTAGATGATTTCTCCCTGTTCCATTTTTGCTTGTTTTCAAGGACAGCGCAAGCCGTGAAAGTTATCTTCTGGCTGTGCTGGCTGAGGACTTTTTAAGCCTTCTTGAAACGGGGCCGTCACTCATCCTCATGGCTTGATGAGAGACCAAAAGGTGGCGGCTCAGGTGCGGCTCTCTCCTTCCCTCCTCAGCTCAGCTTCTGTGAACTTCGTGGGAAGGGCTTTAGAATTATCTGCATAGGGGGGCCAATGCCCCTGGTGTTCTTGGAAGTGGCTTCAGGGCGCAGGTGTTGGGCCTCCTTTGCAGTGACTTTACATGCCACGTTTCCACTGTCATAGTAGTTTTGTGGACCAGGCTTCCCTGTGGAGTGAGGAGACGATAATTCGGGTGACTCTGCTTCCCTGTCCCTGCCAGAAGGGTTCGACAGCTTGACTGTGGAGTCATGTTGCTGCTCCTCGTGGTATCGTCTCCAAAGTCTCCACATAGACTTTGAGCCAGGCCGGCATGCAACTTCCTGAAGGACTGCTTCCCTCCTCCTCGGAACGGGGAAGGCCACAGCTGCACCAGGATCCTATACCAGCCAGGTCTCACTTCCTTATTTATAAAGGGTGAGAATCAGACAAGATTGCCTCTAAGATCCCTTTTGTCACCAGCCAATGGGCTAAAGAAGACTAAAACACATGAGCAGGACATGCTGGTCTATACCTAACTTCCCAGCACTTGGGGGCCAGAGGCAGGAGGATTGCTGTGAGTTCCAGGCCAGCCATGAACATGATGCGATCCTGTCTCAAAAATGTAAGTGAGAAGGGTTTAAAAACGTGTCCACAGTGCATTTAAAGTGCTGCATGTGTGACTGGCACAGAGCAGTCCCTGTGGAAATGAGACGAGTCACTGCGATGACAGATTTTAGGACTATGGCCGGGAGGCTTGCAATAGATTAGATTCCCAGGAAGATGACATTTGCTGCCCTTCATGGGTGTGAAATCCCTGAAGTTGATGAAGGACTAAGAATGCCCAGTGCAACCAGAAGTGATGGGCAGCGTGTGGTGCAGAGGGGAAGGGTTCTTCTGGTGGGCAAAGCCCTCCACTCGTCGACGTCTATCACTTGATGCTGGTATATGTGTTTTTAATGAGGCTATCTCATTATCAGTATAGTCTTGTGACTTGGCCAGCCTTATTATCTCAAGGGCACTGTCATATGCTGTATCCAAAGACAGTATATAGATGACATATTGTGACTCCTGTTTCCCATAATAGATATGGGTGTGTCCGATAAGAACCCGGGATGAGCAATTCTTTCTCCATGACCCAGATATGGAGACCGACTTTGGTCTGCAGTTACTGTACAGTTTCCCAGCACCTGCCATTTCTGTGGTTCCGTATACATCTGGATTCCTGGCAGTCCCACCTCAGTTTAGGACTTCTCAATCTGGCTTCTCTAGGTCTCGGGGTATTTGTGAAGTCCTTGCAGTTCCTTACAGAACTGCACACGTATGGGTGTATTTCCATCAGAGCAATGCCAGCCAGAACAAAAGAGTAAAAGAAATGCAGCTGGGAATGGTAACGTACACGTATAATCACCGCACTGAGGCAGGGGGATTGCTCTGAGTTTGAGGTCAGCCTGAGTTACCAAGTTGCTCCAGGGCAACTTGGGCCACAGAGTAAGAACTTGTCTCAAAATGAAACAGCAAAGCAAAGAATAACAACAACAACAACAACAAAATGAATAAAACCCGAAACGGCACGAGGTGTTCATGAAGGTGTTCCAACCAGGGAGGGATTAACATGACTTTTGAGAGATTAAGAAATAACCCCAGCCCAGTGATCCCCAAATGCTTCTTTGCTCCCCAGCCACAGCCCTTCCTGCTCCACACACCCCGTTCCTCCCTTCCCAAGCGATGCCATGGTGTTCATGGTGTCAGCCAGCTGTCTGGGACAGAGCCCAGGGTGGCTGAGAGGTCTAAGCCGCTCCCATGAGGAAGTGTGAAGACTTGGCACTTTCTTTGTCCTTAGAAAGGGAGACTGTCCCCCCCCAACCTCCCCCCAACTTAAATGTCATAGGATAGTTTCCAGGGGAAGAAAAGAAAAACCGGCTTTAACATTAGCAGTTTAAGAGTGTAAAATAAGCGTTGCAGGGTGAGACTTAAAAATGTTGAATTAATTTGTTTTAAGGGAAAAAGGGCTGCTTTCCACTTCTGTTTGTGAAGAGTGACCCCTGGATGCCTGGTTTTGCCTCTAGGCTGGCAGGGATCACAGGACCACACCCTAAGGCGGCTCTTGGCGAGGTCAGTCACTCTTCCTCCTCTCTACTTTTCTTCCTGTTCATCCATTCCACCCCTCAAAACACCCCAACCCCTCTTCTCTCTCTCATTCACACACACACACACACACACACACACACACATTTTATTTATTATTATTATTATTATTATTATTATTATTATTATTATTATTGGTTTTTCGAGACAGGGTTTCTCTGTGTAGCTTTGCGCCTTTCCTGGAACTCGCTTTGTAGACCAGGCTGGCCTCGAACTCACAGAGATCCTCCTGCCTCTGCCTCCCGAGTGCTGGGATTAAAGGCATGTGCCACCATGGCCTGGCGGGTTAGGAATATCTTAAAGAGATACTAGCCACCATGGATCTATTTGGGGGAAAGGAAGTGGATTTTAGTCAAATGTGACTTTGAATATACAAAACGTCTCTTTTTAACAACGGAGACTGGCCTGGGAGATGGCTCTGGAGGTAAAATGCTTATCACATATTCGAGAGGATCCGAGTTTGATGCCCAGCACCCACATAAGCAGTCGCTGCATGTGTCAACGTCTGCAATCCCAGTGCTAGGGAGGAAGAGACAAGTGGATCTCTGGGGCTCCGCCGGCCAGAAAGCCTAGCTGAATGTGTGAGCTCCAGGTTTGGTGAGAGATGAAGTCTCAAAGCAACAACCAACAACAGTCTTTGGCCTACACATGCATGTATACACACTTGCACATGCACCTGCACACACATGAACACATCTGCACAGCAGGCTTATAGATATCTATCTAGACAAATAAATTGTGAAGCCTCTGCCGCTATTTAGATGAGGGAGTCCATTCGTTCAAGAGTTAATGTGCATAAGATGCTGGCATGCAATTCTAGAAACTTTCCTTTTGGTATGTGTCGTGTATGAAACAATCAACAACAATAATGTTTGGTCAGACTTCTGAAATAGAAAAGCTGAAGTGATTGGAGAAATGTACCAGGTCACCCACAGACGGATATTCAGTGTCACTCAAAATACAAGTGGTGGAGCCTGGCGGTGGTGGCGCACGCCTTTAATCCCAGCACTCGGGAGGCAGAGCCAGGTGGATCTCTGTGAGTTTGAGGCCAGCCTGGACTACAGAGCGAGAGCCAGGATGGGCACCAAAACAGCACAGAGAAACCCTGTCTTGAAAAACCATTAAAAAAAAAATACAAGTGGTGGGTCCGAGGGATAGGGTACTTGTTATGATACAGCACATGGGAGGCATTGGCAGTTTTGGACCAAGGTGCCCTGCAGCGGCAGACGCTGTCACCGTGATGGCGGCAGTGGTGGCGGTGGCTGGTGGCATGGCAGGATGGAATCACACCCCTGGCACACATGTCCACGGGGAAAAGAGTTTATTTTGGGAGGGGAGGGGAGGAGAAAGGAGAGAAAGAAAGAGATAGGAAAGTGAGAGAGAGAGAGAGAGAGAGAGAGAGAGAGAGAGAGAGAGAGAGAGAGAGAGAGAGAGAGGTGCGGGCTACCTCTAGCGAGAGGGGGAGAGAGGAAGAGGGGAGGGTTTTTTTCCTCTTAAGGGGGCTTTAAGGTAAGATGCTGTCAGGACGCTGGGTGGGTTTCCAAGGGGAGGGTCAGAAAACCAACAATACTGTTCAGCAGTCAAGTGCAACAGCAAACTGCCTCCATTGGATCTTCAAAGATGAATCTCAACATTAGTGTTGAACAAAGAAAACAAGCTTTAGGGATGCACAAGCTTCACTCTGTGTGTGGTGGTGGAGGGCGTGTGCCTAGCCCGTTATTAAGTGTGGGCACTTGTTTTTAGTGATCTGGAGAGAAATACAGGGTGACCATGCCGGGGACAACGTAAGTTTCAACTGTTTGTGCTGGTGACTGACTGGCTCTGTTGGTGACCTCTGGAGGCCTGGCTTTTTTTCTACAGAAAGCATATGCGGTTTTGTGACTATCCTGCCGCCGTCTAATGGGCTATGGGACTTCCTGGTAACCACAGCCTCACCCAGGTCCAGAGAGCCAAGTCTCTTCCATTTATGTGTGTGTGTGTGTGTGTGTGTGTGTGTGTGTGTGGCTTTTGGCATAGCTATAAATAAATAAATACATAACCAAAAATGCAGAAATGCTAAAAGAACGGTACCGCCAGCCCAATATATTTTCAGTATTTGCAATTTATCCTTCACGGTGTCTGGTGAATTCTTCTACCTCTGATCCCATCCACAGCCTACATTTGAAGTCCTGTGCCAATAGCCTGCCAGCTATGCCTCTGCATGGCCCCATGACTGGGCCCCAGTCATGGGCAGAAGGCCATGCTCCAAGCAGGCTGTCAGCCTGACTCTGAGAGGGCCTGAGAAGGCAAGTGCTCCTGACTGCTGTCCTTCCTCCCAGGAGGGTCCTCCTCCCAGGCAGGGGGATCTGTGGCTTCTCTTCGGCGACATAAGGCAGGCTCCAGACCATGCATGTGCCCTCCAACACAGAATAAAGACATTTTTACCTTCCCAGCCATCCTCCCTGGCCTCCAAGCAGGGCATTTAAGGTCAAACAGACTTTGAGTACACACCCTGTGCCAGCCAGGCCCCACCCAGGGAGAGAACTGGGGCTAGATATATGGCTACAGTTTAATAGCTCTGTAAAATGTCCAGCCATCTTACTATTTTTTTTTAAAAGCAGAAAATGTTCATCCCTAAGAAAAAGTTGCAAAGAGGCATAAACTACTTAAAATGGAAATCTATTTTACTTTATCAGAGGGAAATGGATGTTGTGTTAAAGTTGTTACTTGGGGCTTGGGGAAATTCCTGTGTAAATGGCTACAGAAGTTAATAGCTTCAGCCAATTAGGAGAACACTCTGGGAACCTTTTGAAGTCTGGTCCCTCCCGCCCCCCTCGTTTTAATATTCTATTAAGTTTTGTATACTCTAAAGCGTTCTCATTGTGAACCACTGGATGCTGTCACGAAAGAACACATTTATTTCGACAAATATACCCCCATGCAACCACAGGCTAATGCACATTTTACAGGATCAAAAGGCAAACAATAGAATTAGGCATCAATTTCAGGGACTCAAGAGCCGTAAATCCAGGCTTGCACCAGAGCCCTGGGCAAGGTTGGTAGGTTAGCCGGTTATGAATCCAATTTTCTAAGCTCGCTGAGAAGAGCTGAGGACAACTTCCCCAGACAAATGAACAAGAAGGAAAGTGTCTGTTGGTTTTCCTTTGCTCTTTCCAGATCCTGGCTAAGGGCATACTGAGCCAGCAGGTTTACCAGGAAGCTGTTGAGCATGCGCAGAAGCATTTTCTGCAGGATGCACTTCTTCTGGACCGTTGCCAAGGGTTTTCCATTCTTCTGTGGTAGGCGTTTCTTGAATGTTGTCGTGTAACCAAACAAAGAGCATTTGCTTAAAGGGTAGAAAATGGTGAAAATCCATGTTTTCTTTTTTAAAAAGCAGGTTAAGCTGGGCAGTAGTGGTGGTGGCGCACACCTTTAATCCCAGCACTCAGGAGGCAGAGGCAGGCAGATCTCTGTGAGTTCGAGGCCAACCTGGTCTACTGAGCTCCAGAACAGCCAGGGCTACACAGAGTAACCCTGTCTCTAAGACACAAACAAACAAACAAAAAAACCATAAAACAAAACAAAACAAAAAACGGTTGAACAGCAATCCAAGCCAAAGACAAGACCAAGAGAGACCCCACTATTCCTCCAAGTGTGTTTCAGTTAAAGTATTGTGATTTTATTTTCCCTTGTAACAGAGTCATAACTTTTCTGAAGTTTTGATATACTAGTAATACTGTTTTCTAGAAAGTAATCCCCAAGGCCTGCTTTCCTCTGATGTCATTAGATGGTTTTCAAAACTGAATTTTCACTTTAGACATTTCTCATGCTTTTTAAAACAGTATGGGAGCCCCTGGCAAGTGTAAAGGAAACCTGGAAGTATAGAGAAATTTCTGAGACAGAATTTCTTTGTCACTTCTAATTCCCAAATTCTGCTTACAAGAGAAAAAAAAAATCTGAAAAATGTTTTTGTTTGGAGCAGACAATACTTTTTTTCCCCCCAGAGACAGGTAGTTTTGGTGTCTTTCCTGGAACTCACTCTGTAGCCCAGGCTGGTCTCCAATTCACAAAGGTGTACCTGCCTCTGCCTCCCGAGTGCTGAGATCAAAGGCGTGCGTGGCTGCTAGAGCAGACAATACTTTAAGACTACTGCTAATTCATAGGGATGGAGAGACAGGACAGTGGTAAAGAGCACTTACTCTGGCAGAGGACTCAAATTCTGTTCCTATAAAGGATGGCTCACAACCACCTGTAACTCCAGGTCCAGGGGATCCAATACCATCTTCTGATCTCTGAGGGCACTTTTACCCACCTGTACATATCCACACACAGACACAGACACAGACACAGACACAGACACAGACATACACACACACACACACACACACACACACACACACACACACACACACGCTAGTTAAAAATGGGATGTCTTTCTGTACGCTGTGAATAGTGTTGCTCTGATTGGTTGATAAATAAAGCTGCATTGGCCTGTGGCAGGGCAGGATAGGTTAGGTGGTACATTCAAACTGAAGACAAGATGAAGAAAAGTGAAGTCGGGGGAGACTCGAGCTTGAGGCCCAAGGAGCAACAAGGTGCCAGCAGACCGGTAACGCCATGGCCACGTGGCAACATATAGGTTAATAAAATGGGTTGAGTTAAGTTATAAGAGCTAGCTAGCAAGAAGCCTGACCCATAGGCCATATAATTTTGTAGGGCCCTGCCCGCCCCCCCTCCCGTTTTGGGTAGCTGTTGCCTTGCTTGCTGACCTTAACCTTGATGTCCTTCCTATGCTAATCCCCTGCCAGTTTCCTCCTTCCTGAGGTTCTTTGTGTATTCTGCATTTGGTGTAAACAGCTTAGATGCCAGAATGTAAAACATCGGTAGGGTTCTCCCATTGTGCTGTAAGCCTGTATTTAAGGTTTCCTTCCTTCTTCAATAAACGACATTCTGCACTCTGCTGAGGCGAATGACCCGCCGTCTCTTGTCTCTGTTTTTTGATCCACAGCCCCTCACTCGGACATGGCATGGTGAACGGGTGGTGGTAGCGTGGGCGTTACCGCTACATAATTTACAATTAATATTAAGCCTCTGAGTGATTATTTTATAAGCAGCTTCAGGACCTCGGGGCTGGGTGGGACTGGAGAAACTTACGGCTACAATACATCATTAAAAACTATTGCTAATTCAATGTTAAATTCTAAGCTTAAATTTTGACACACTAAAAAAATACATAAATATTGCTCCACCAGTTATTTTCCTTCCTTCCTTCCTTCCTCCCTTCCTTCCTTCCTTCCTTCCTTCCTCCCTCCCTCCCTCCCTCCCTCCCTCCCTCCCTCCCTCCCTTCCTTCCTTCCTTCCTTCCTTTCTCTTTTTCTTTCGAGACAGGGTTTCTCTGTGTAGCCTTGGTTGTCCTGGAACTCATGCCATGGACCAGGCTGGCCTCGAACTCACAGAGATCCGCCTGCCTCTGCCTGCTGAATGCTGGGATTAAAGGCATGTGCAGCCACCACAGCTTGACCTAGCCATTTTTAGAAAATTTACTATTTTCTAATAGTAAATACTCGAATCCTCCCACATACCATATTGTTGTTTTGTTCGCTTGTTCATGTTTTTGTTTTCCGCACTGGGCATTGAGACAGCAGCCTTGCAAGTGGCAGCCGCACTCTCCCCCTCCCCCCAAGTACTTCCTCTTCCGTTGTCTCTCTTTTGTTTCTCTTTTCTTTTTAAATCTGAGACAGGGTCTTGGCTATTATAGTGGTAAAACACCATGACCAAGGGAACCTATGGAACAGTCAGCGGTTCTCGACCTTCCTAACACGGCGACCCTTGAATGCACTTCCTCACGGTGTGGTGACCCCCAACCATAACATTGTTTTGTTGCCACTTCACAACTGTAACTTTGCTACGGTTATGAATCATAACATAACATCTGATATGCAGTCCCTATGAAAGTGTCATTTAACCCCCTGTAGGGGTGACAACTCGCAGGTTGGGAACCGCTGCTAAAGGAGGAGTTTGCTTGGGCTTGGAGTTCTAGAAGGTTAGAGACCGTGGCGGCTGAGCAAAGGCAGAGCAAGAAGCTGAGGACACATCTTTTACCACAAGATAAAGCAGAGAAAAGGAGCTCAAGATATCCTGAGTCTTCAAACTCTCAAAGCCCAGTTCCGGTGACACCCTGTCTCCCCTGAAACTCCCAAACTCCCAAACAATGTCTGTTGGCATTCAGACCCACCCCTTGGGGACCCGCCCAGCATCCTGACATGGGTCCCCTTTAAGAAAAAACTGCTCCCTCTCTTCTTTCCCCTCTCTCTGGCTCTGAAGTAGTGTGTGCACTTCCTCTCTTCCTTCCTTTTTCTCTTTCTTTCCTTTCCTATCCTCCTTTCTCCCTGCCCCCTAGTAAAACTTTCCACGTGGATGCTGTGTCTGCATGGTGTGAGTAACTCTCCACCACGTCACGCTGCCGCCAGCCTCGTCTGCGTGGTGTGTCTCCTCTACCCGCTGTGCCCCTTGGCTCCACCCACCAAGGCCTCTGGTGTACTGTTTTACAACAATGTCATCAATTAGGGACCAAGTATTCAAATCCTGAGACTACAGGGGGCATTGCTCATTCAGAACATCACATCCACTTCCTGGCCCTCATAGTCTTGTGGATGTGTGATAACGCAAAAATACACATAGTCCAACTTTAAAACTCCTCATCGTCTCTTACACTTGCAATACTGTTTTAAAACCCAAGGTTCAGAGTCTCTTTCAAGACTCAAGGCAGTCTCTTCTCTCTAAGCCCCTGTAAAATCAAAACACAACTTACATACGTTCCACATGCAATGGCACAGAATATAAATTAACATTCCGAAAAGAAGGAAGGGGGGCACAGTGAGGAAATAGTGGACCAAAGGAAGACTGAAGCCCGGGAGGGAAACGTCCAAGCCTTGTGGCTCCATGTCTGGTGTCAAAAGGCTCAGATGGCTCTGCCCTTCAGGTGCTGCTGGCTATAACCTGCTTCTCTCTCTTGGTCCGGTTCCATTCCCCCTGTAGAGCGTTCCTCAGCAGATATCTCAAAGCTGTGGCATCTCCAACATCTTGGAGGCTCCACTGCAAACCGGGCTTCGTTTCTACAACTTCGCACAATGACCTCTCGGGGTCTCTCTCCACGCAGGATATCCCCCACACATTACCTGGCCTCAAGAGCTGTCGGAAACCATGGAGGAAGATTCCACTACCCATTTACTCTTGCATCCTTGCCACGAGGAGGACGCCGCCAAGCTCGGCTGCCAGCTTGGGCTGGACTCTGTTCACTTGAATCACGTTTGCAGCAGCGTTTGTTGGTTGTTCCTTTCTGGGAGAAGACGATTTTTCTTCCGCAAGTGGGAAGCTTAGGTGAGTGGGATTTTAATGAGGGCAACCTTTGGTTTATTCCAGTGCAGACTAGGCCTTTGCCTAAAACAATAATCTTAACGGCTGCAGCCTCTCTCCCAGCACAGGCCTTGGCTGTAATATTAAACTTATCAGTGACTTTCCCCTCTCCTAATAGCACATTTTGTACAACATTTTGTATTTTTTTTCTCTCCCCCATTTGCTATTTTTCACTGTAGACCTGCATAAGAGTGATTACCAATAACCACACGACAACGATGCTAGTACTAGGCTGTCTTGAAAGCTCCTCCACCAAATAAGTTAGACTACTTTTAAATCTAGTCCCAGACATTCTTGGGACATGGACTGAAGGAGGCCTCATTCTTTGCCAAAAATTCACAAGAATGATCTCTGTCCCAGCAGCTGATTTGGTTTTCCTCTGAAACCTTCAGCTGGGCCTCCACAGTCTGTGTAGCTCCGAGCCCCACTGTCCTCCAAGCTCCTGCTATGAGGGCTTACTAAGCTTTGCTTTGAGTGTTCAACTGGTTTTTCCAGTTCAAAGTTCAAAATGTCCTGTTTACGGTTTCTAGTGCCGTCCTATCACACCATAACTGGACATCAAATTGGGGAGGAAAGGGTTAATTCGCTTAGACTTCCAGGTCATCCTCCATCACCAAGGAAACTCAGAGCAGGAACTCCAGCAGGGCAGGAACCTGGAGGCTGGAGCTACTACAGAGGCCATGGAGGGATGCTGCTTCCTGGCTTACCTCCCCTGGCTTGTTCAGCCTGCTTTCTTATAGAACCCAGGACCACCAGCCCAGGTTGGCACTGCCCACGGTGAGCTGGGCCCTCCCACTTCAATTGTCAGTCCAGTGGACATTAAGCTAGCCAGCACACAAAGCCTTCTACGTTCCCCATAAAAGCTACACGGCTGGGTCTGTTGCTGCAATAGCCCACTCTCTATTACCGATTTCTGTATTAGTTACTTTCTACTGCCGTGATCAAACACTGTGATCAAAGCAACTTGTAGAAGAAGAAGGCTGTTTGGTGTATACTTCCGGAGGTTTAGAGTCCAGGATGGCTGAGCGAAGGCCACAGCATCAAGGGCAGGAAGCTGAGGGTCACATCTTGAACAGCAAATATGAAGCCGAGAGAACAAATATAAAATGGCATGAATCTTTTAATTCTCAAAGCCTGCCTTCGATGACGTACCTTCACCAACAGGGCCACACCTCCTAAACCTTTCAAACGATACTGTCCAAGTATTCAAATGTCCGAGACTATGGGGGACAGCTCTCACTGAAATTATTATGGTTACCCTTGATCTCACTGTAGCCCAGGCAGTCCTGGAACCTCTGATTGAATTCTGCCTTCTGAACAGTTGGGATTACAGGTATGTACCTCCAGGCCTGGCGCCACCTCACTTTAACAAGGTTTCAATTAATACCCAGTCTCACCCAGTGATAATATAATTTGTGGCCAGGCAGTGGTGGTGCACACCTTTAATCCCAGCACTTGGGAGGCAGAGGCAGGTGGATCTCTGTGAGTTCAAGGCCAGCCTGGTCTACAGAGTGAGATCCAGGACAGCCAAGGCTACACAGAAAAACCCTGGCTAGAAAAACTTAAAAAAAAAAAAAAGCCTTTCTGATCTTCCACTGTGCAGTAGGAATGCTAACACTGAATGCCATATTCACCGTGATGCTGTGAGGATTATCGATGTCTGTAAGGGATCCCAGCAGGGCCTAAAAGGCTTGTAAAGGCTTAAAAGTTTATTAATTCATTTTTCACCTTCCTTCATTTATTCCACCAGTACAAATCAATCTGGAGATTAAAATAGAAGTAACTGATGTGGTTTCAGATGGTGGTTTTTTTTTTTTAGCGTTAGAGCATTTCTGGGAGCTCCATGTGTTATGTGTCCTTTGCATATACAAATTTCTGAAAGTATTCTTCAACCCAAATAAACCTGTTTTTATTTTGATGACCGTGTGACTGACTCAGATATATTTGGAGAACTGAATTACATGCGGAAGAAAGTCGATTCTGAAAAGCCAGCTCTACCTTGAAGGTGTTCTCCGTAGGAAGACAGTAAGATGGCATTTTCCTGCGTTCAGCGTTTTACTTAACTCCTGAGGCAAACCATGGCGATTCTCTTTTCCTGCCTGAAGCCTCCCTCTTGCCCTCAGGTTTGGGCTTCAGTCTTAAGCCTGGCTTCCCTCAGTTGAGTTTTGTTGTGTCCTCGGCTCCCACTGGTGAGCATCACTTCCGGGGCGCGCAGGTGCCGGCAAGCACCGCAGAGTGTCGGCTGAGATGCGGGAGGCGGCCCTAGGGTGCTGCGCAGCGGTCCTGCAGTTTCCGCTTTAGTTCTCCAACAGCAGCGCTGGGGGCCGCCCCCCTTCCTCCACAGCCTCTTTGTGAGATGGGAAGCATGGGGCCTGTCGTTTGCATTCCAGATTGAAAGGAACAGAATTCAGAGTTTTCCTCCTTTTTTGGTGCCATGACAAACCAAATGACAGGAGACGGATTTATTCTTTGGAAAAGTACACCAGTACCAGTTCCAGGGGGGAAAAGCCTCCCTCGTTTTGACTTGTAGTCATTTTTGGGCACTGCTACTCCCACTTTGACAGAGAATGTTTTTAATCAGATGGAGGATGGTAGGTTGTGTGTGGCATGGAAAATACAATTTCTTTCCCCTCCCCCTCGGCTTTCGCCAGGCAGTAAATTCCCCAATGGAACCTGTACAGCAGCAATTGCCTGGTTGGGCCAAGAGGATGGCTCGGTGTGTGAAGGAACTTGTCACCGAAGTTTCAGGACCAAACTTCAATCCTGGGGACCCACATAGTAGAAGGAGAGAACCAACTTCTTCAAGTTGTTCTTTGACCACACCCCTCCACCAGCACACACACACACACACACACACACACACACACACACACACACACACACACGCACACACGCACGCACGCACGCACGCACGCGCGCACACACAAACAAAAACTAAAATGCAATAAAAGCTTAAAAAAGAAAATTCTTGGGACTGGAGAGATGGTTCAGCTGTTAAGAGCACTGGTGTTCTTCCAGAGGACCTGGGTTCAATTCCCGGCACCCACATGGCAGCTTACAACTGTCTGTAACTCTACCTCCAGGGGATCTGACACCCTCACACACAGACATCCATGCAGGCAAAACACCAATGCACATAAAATAAAAAAGAAAAAGAAAATTCCTGGTGTTCGAGGCCAAGACTTTGTGCTACGGCATGTGTGATGCAAACCTGTGGTAGGCAGCCCTCTTAATCTTGGCTTCTGGGGTTCCGCCTTCTGCGTAGTACACACATCCCGGGCAATTGTGGCTTCCTGAAGGGTCAAGATCATTGGATACAGAGTTATTTGAGGCAGACATGGTGACATATACCTGTAATTCTAGGATTCTGGGGGCAGAGAAAGGAAAACCATTGCAAGTTTGAGGCTAGCCTGGTCCACATAGCAACACTCTGTCTTAAAAGGACAAAAAAGTAAGAATAAAGGCTCAGCTGTTACGAGCACTAGCTGCTCTTCCAGAGGACCGGGATTCAGTTCCCAGCACCCACGCGTGTGGAAAGCTGCATTGAGAAGGGCAAGTCTCAGATGAGCAGAATGAGCTATCCGAGGTGTGTGGTGGCAGAGGCCCACGTTTTTTCATGTCATGTTTGTTCCCTGACTCTGACCCAGGAGAACAGGAGCCTCCCAGGCCAGGATCCTGCACAGTCTGAAGAAAGGCCTCACTAGTGAGATGTCAGCAAGTGTAGCGCTGCAACCCTGGGCAGACCTGGGCCCTGGGGGAAAGATTGTTATGTCGGCGCGGCAGTAAGAGGGCGAGCCAGGAGTGGCCGGAAGGAGAAAGGTGATTCCCATGGTCTGGGCCAACGAAGGGTTTTGGACAGGAAAGGGAACTCATAACACAGCACACTTGACAGGAATTGTTTAAGGCTTTAAACCCTTGCCAAGTAACACGAGACTGGCCCTATAAGTATTTTAGCTATATATAGGGTGTAACCTGAAAATGCCTCCTTCTGCGGCGCTCACGCTTTTGAACTGACAGTGCCCCCCTCCAGGGAGGATAGAGTGGGGGGATGGGGTCCTGTTAGAGACAGACAAAAGTAGGGGGGCACTGCCTTTGAAGAATTTCCTCCCTTTTCATGCCTGGGGTGTAACCAGAGACCAGTGTCAACAAAAGATCCCGCTTGGGAAAGCTTTTGTGTGCAGCTCTCTTTGGGGGGGGGGGTATGACTCGCTTTCTCAGAGGTCAATGAATTGTAAATTGTATAAGTTTATGCTCTCCTGAACTCCAGGGGAGTGAGTGCTTCTGAGAGGGTGTGGGTGGGAGAGGGGTGGGTGGTGTCCCTCAAAGACATCCTGGAAACTTGTCTGTTAAGACCAGACCTGGCCACAAGAAATCCTCCCACTTGGAAGAGAGCAGGAAATGTATGTGGGTTTGGATGTTCACATCTGAATTTGCTCTAGCAAATCAATCCGTATTAAATTTCGAAAATAAGGTACCATGGCAAGTTCAGAGACGGCAAAGATGGTAAAATCAGTTATTTGGTCTGACTGATTAAGCTCCTGCAGTAGTTAGAGCTACTTATGTGCCTCCCTCAAGCACCTACTTTAGCTGGTTCTTAATCACTCTGTGTGTGTGTGTGTGTGTGTGTGTGTGTGTGTGTGTGTGTGTGTGTGTGTGTTGGGGGAGGGGTGTGGTCAAAGATGAGACTGACATCTCCATTGTTCTTCTCCTTATTCACTGAGGGAGGGTCTCTCAGTTGAACCCAGAGCTCACCGATTCTGCTGGTCTAGCTAGCTTGAGATCCTTTCTCCCCTTTCCACATGCCAAGATTACAGGCAGACCCCCATGCCCACCTGGCACTGACCTGGGTTCTGGGGATCTGAACTCCAGTTTTCATGCTTTGTCCACTAAGCCATGTCCTTGCCTCCCTGCCCCCCCCCCCCGTCCCCATCCCCCCCAATAACTCCAATCATTTTTGATCTATATTTCCTCACCCTCCAAAGTCCTTCACCCTCTGGCTTGGCAAAGGATGTGACACTAGTGCTTGACGGGCGTTTGTCCCATTCAAGGCACTGTACTGAATACTCAAGACACAGAGCAGGACAGAGGTCTAGGCTTTCCCCCGCTCAGAACGTATAATCTGTGTTGGAGGAAAACAGGCTGCAAAGCAAGCCAGTGACGTCATTGATCGGTAGTTGGTACACACTACCTAGAAACGGAAGGGAAATCCAGGAGGTAGAGGTGGCATCTTTCGGGAAATGGGGCTGCAGCCTAGTGAGGGAGCACGTACCTGCTTCCAACTGAAGGTTGCTCTAGACGAGGGGGTGGGGTGAAGGGACAGTGGGGGAAGTACAGTTGACGGGAATCTGTTGCTGCAGACCTGGGGCCCTCGTGGGTCACTGCAAAGACTGAATTTCCTTGTGGGTGAGATGGGAAGCCTCTAGAATGTCTTCAGAAGTGAGATGAACGTTTTGGCTGGTGTTTTAAAAATAAATCCAAGGGGGCAAAGATGGGAGCCGAGAAACAGGATACAGTGATCTACGCAAGAGGTGATGGTGGCTGGGTCTAGAGATTTTCCAGATCTGAAGTGTTGGGGAAGGACAGCTGGCAAGATTTCCCGCTGAGTGGAATTCTAAGCAGGAAAGAAACAAAGGTGAGTCAGCACCTTACCCCTGAGCAGGGAGATGGTGGAGACTGACCCCCACCCTTTTCTCAAGGTCACTGTCAGCAATCCAGTTTCACCCAGATCTGGAGAAGAAAACAAGAACAACATTCTGGCTAACGTGGTTAACTCATGGGTTCTTCTGGGTGAACAGAAGCCGAGGAGTCAGCCCTAGACTCTGGGCTCCTTCAGGCAGGGCTCAGGAGGAATTTGGATGCCACAAAGGGAGATCAGGCCAGAGAGAACTGTGAGAAGAATTGGGTCCTGGTTTGGCGGGTGTGTGTTTCCAGAGCCGTGGCTTCTGCCAGCAGAACAATATCGTTTATCCTTCCATCTGCTGAGCGTTTATGCTACTCCACTGTGATAGCTGCTTTCTTCTAAGATGAATAAAATCCTGCCTGGGAGAAATTCTTATAGTGTGCTCGAATGATGGGTATACAGGATGCTATGGTAGTCCAGATTGAAAGCCCTCTTCTGTGTGTGTGTGTGTGTGTGTGTGTGTGTGCACAAAGGAGAAGTCACTTGATGGCTTGTCTGGTTCACCTCAATTCCTCATTTCTGGAGCCATGTGACCATAATCTCTGGTCAGAGACCATGTGAAGAGTCCTAATATGTTAGAGAGAGTCCCCGGGTTAGTCTCGTTGTCCCTAGCAGTGATAACTCTCTTAACCATTTTGTAAACCTTCTCTTGCACTCTGGTTCCAGCTGCTAAGGAACTTTTCTAGTTTCAAAGCTGTTGACTTTCAGAGGTTCTTTGTGTTTTTCTCATCTAAAGCCCGGACTTTGGAGAAAATCCCACTTCCCCTTCTCTGTACCAGTCTTAACAACATTTTACAAACGAGGCCGAGGGAAGTTAAGTAATTTGTCTAAATTCACATAGCTAGAGAAGGAAAAGGCACTGAATTTTCACCCAATATTCAAAGCTCTGGCTGGTTCGGTCTTACTGAATGTATCCCTTCAAAACTCATATGTGGAAATCCTAGGTGAAAAATTGAGGATGTAGAGCCTTGAGGAGGTAGGTGATTAGGCCATGAGGCTGGAACCCTTAGGACTGGGATTGGTGCCCTTTCTAACAAAAGAAACCAGAGAGAGTGGCCCACTTCACCATGTGAGAGGACAGTGACGTCCACCAGTTATGATGGAGCCGGCACTTAACGGATACTGCCGGGATCTTGATCTTTGACCTCCTGTCCTTCAGAATTATAAAAAATACTTTTCTGTTGTTTATTTATCCTCAAGTGTCTTATTGTAGTAGCTTTCAGATGGCCATGTCTAAAATAGTCATAACTTCTTAAACTCAGAGTTTTCTAGGAGGAAAGACAAAATACTTGCTTTGTCATTTTAGAAGCTTTTGGTTTTTGTTTTTTAACTAAGGTCCTGTTTGTCCTTTTAGTCTATGCTCATTTCTGCCTCTAAGGTGTGTGTGGTATTTTAAAAGTGAATATAGTTTGTTTTTTCAAGTCTAAAGTCTCATATATGAGCTTTTGTGATCATGTCTGTATTTTAATTAATTAACTAATTAATTAAAGTGTGTGTGTGTGTGTGTGTAGACCTGTATGTGCCATGGCATGCATATGGAGATCAAAGGACAATCTTTGGGAATCCATTGTCTCCTTCCACTCGGTTAAGGCTGGATCTTTCTTGTTTCTGCTACTGAGCTGATTGCCTTAGTCAGTGTTCTATTGTAGTGGGTAGCCATTCCATCTTTGGTCTGGAAGTTCCAACCCCCATTGAGGCTTTGGTAACTATCACGCCCAGGGAGGACCCTGAAGACCTGAGATCCGGACTGCCACGCACTCTCTCTTGCGGCTGTGAGCCCGGACACTAGAGGTGAATGGAGGAGAGTTCTCCAGAGAACATCGCCGGACTACTGCTGCATCTTTCCCAGAACCCTCAACCTACCTATCCCTTCATTTGTAAGTTGCGCCATTAAATAAATCTCCTTTTATGTACGTGGAGTGGCCTTAATAATTTCACCAATCCCTGGCACCCAACGTGGGGCAAATTCCAAAGGCCTGGGTGGCTCCCTCCCTCAGCCTCCTCCCCGGCTGGCAGGTACCTAAACTAGGCTGCAAAGTTCCATATAACCAGGGAATGCCTACATGGTTCCATTCCCAAAAAAGGGAGCAGCTAGTCCGATCTCAGTTCCCTAGCTTAGCCCCGAGACCAGCGAAATACCGCTGTGAGTGAGGCATTCCCCTGCTCCCTGAGTGCCGCCTCCGGCTCCCCGCCATCTGGATTCCTGAATTCAGCTGCAGTCAGCCAAGGTCACCAGCAGGCCCCCTTTTGCTGTGAAGAGACACCATGACTGCAGCAACTCTTATAAAGGAAAACATTTAATTGGGTGGCTTACAGTTTCAGAGGCTTAGTCCATTATCATCACAGTGGGATATGGCGGCATGTAGGCAGACATGGTGCTGGAGAAGGAGCTAAGAGTTCTACATCTGGATCTTCAGGAAGAGACTGAGACACACTAGGTCTGGCTTGAGCTTCTGAGACCTCAAAGTCCACCCCCCAGTGACACACTCCCTCCAACAGTGCCACACCTACTCTAACAAGGCCACACCCACTAGCGCTAGTCTCTATGAGCCTAGGGGGCCATTTTAATTTAAACTACTACATTCTACTCCCTGGCCCCCACAGGCTTATAGCTATAACATAATGCAAATTGCATTTACTCCAACTTCAAAAGTCCCCATAGTCTATTAACTCAAGACTGTTAAAAGTTGAAAGTCTCTTCTGACATTCATGCAGTCTCTTAACTGTAATCCCCCGTAAAATCATAATAAAAAAGCAGATCACATACTTCAACATACAATGGCATGGGATATACAATTCCAGTCCAAAACATAGGAAATACTGGACAAAACAAGACCAAAAACCAGCTGGGTAAACTCCAAACTCTGCCTCTCCATATCTGATGTCAAAATGTTCTTCAGATCTCCAATTCATTTCAGCTTTGTTGACTGCAACACACTTCTTTCTCTTGGGCTGATTCCACTCCCTGTTAGCAGCTCTCCTTGGCAGGTATCCCATGACTCTGTCATCTCCAACATTTTGGGGTCTCCAAGGCAATCCAAGCTTTACCTTTACAGCTTCACACAATGACCTCTCTAGACCTCCATTCAGGGACACCGCTGCCACATGCCTGGCCTCAGCAGCTTTCCTTAATCACAGAGGGAGATTCCATAACTCCTTTCTTCTATCCCTGACTCTAAAGCCAGAACCACATGACCAAAGCTGCCAAGTTCTGCTGCTTGCTGGGACTGACTTTAGAGCCCTCTTTTTATTCACAAAGAACTAAACAGTAGTGCAGCTCATTCCATTACTTAGCTCCCATAACATTAATAAGCATTTCAAAAGAGAGCAAAGTGGACTTCTATATCATCAATCTCTATAAAGTATATTATATTTTAACTTTTTATTTTTTCAATCTTTTATATGTTATATTTCAATCTTTTTGCTTTTCTGTGTATCGTCTATCATGTTTTTCTGTGTTAAGTATATAATGTCTGTATATTGTATGCATAGCTGTATCCATAAGACACACATATAAAATCCAGAACTGATTAAAATATGCATGTTTTATAAATAACTTTTAAAACCTTTTTATTGATTAGTCCAAAACGTTCAGAGACTATTATTTAGGATTAGCTCTTGAAGCCAGGTGTGTTGGTCACATCTGTAATCCCAGGGAGTAAAAATAGGAGGACGGGACAAAGAAGACATTCTCAGCCGCATCCGGAGTTTGAGGCCAGCCTAGGCTAATGAGACCCTGCATTAGAAAACAAACAAAACGACAAGGTTAGGACTTGAACTTGCCTTCTAGGCTTTGCCGCTTTGGATGAATTGGTCTTAGTCTACAGCACTATCCCATTCCTTTTATAATGTCATCTGTCTATTGAGTTCATAATATTTATCACAGATTATAACCATACATTAACTTTTCTGTTTACTTGTTGTTTTAGGGTTCCTATTGCTGTGGAGAAATTCCATGACCCAAAAGCATGTTGGAGAGGAAAGTGTTTTTCTTCTGCTTACATTTCCACAGTACTGTTCATCATCGAAGGAAGTCAGGGCAGGAACCTGGAGACAGGGACCGATGGAGAGGCCGTGGAGGGGTGCTGCTCACTGGCTTGCTCACCTTGGCTTGTTCAGCCTGCTTTCTTATAGAACCCAGGACCACCAGCCCAGGGATGGCACCACCCACAATGGACTGGGTCCTTCCACATCAGTCATGATTAAGAAAATGCCTTACAGCCTGATCTTATGGAGGCATTTTCTCAATGGAGGTTCCCTCCTTTCAGATAACTCCAGCCTGTATCAAGTTGACATAAGACCAGCCAGCCCACTTGCTTACTAGATTATAAACTCCAGGAGCATAAAATTTATGCTTATCTTCTTTACCAGTAACATATAGAGTCTAGGATGGCATGTAGCAACCAATATTTATTAAAGAGATAGATCATATGTTTCAAAGTAAGATGGACCTAGTGTAGTAGCGCTCCTCCAAGATGGTCTCCAACAAACCCACATCCTGGTACTCATTCTTCTGTGTAGTTCCCTGGATCCCTGTCTCTCAGCAGCTGCATTTTGTAACAATGTCTGTTTGGTCTTTTAAGCTGCTTAGTTTGGGGTCATTTGTTACTCAAGGATAGCTAACTAATACACTTGGATTTCAATGCCAGCATAAACTTTTATTTACAATGTATACATATAATTTAATCTCTAGGGGCTTGTTTCCCTTCTTTCAAAATGGTTTTTTTTTTTTTTTTTTTTTGGTTTTTTCGAGACAGGGTTTCTCAGTGTAGCTTTGTGCCTTTCCTGAATCTCGCTCTGTAGACCAGGCTGGCCTCGAACTCACAGAGATCCGCCTGCCTCTGCCTCCCGTGTGCTGGGATTAAAGGCGTGCGCCACCACCGCCCAGCTTCAAAATGGTTTTAATATATATATTTACAGTGCTGCTGAAGCATAATCCCAAGTGTAATTTCTTAATGCCCTTTTACTTTTAAAATGGCTATGATTAGGTGAAGTGGATTTATGATACTCTGCCTCACTTCAGGCTCAGAGCAAAGAAGTCCAAAGGCTGTGGATCAAAACTTTTGGAAACCATGAACCAAAACAAATCTTTCTTCCTTTCATAGGATTACCTCAGGTATTTTGTTACAGTGATTAAAAAGCTCACTAATACAAAGTCTGGCGATGCTGGTCTAGGTCCATGAGTCACAGTTCCCAGTCACCTGTGTGATCCCAAGGGGAAGCCACCAGGACTGGCCAGCATATGGTGTTGCTAACTCAGGGTGTTTGGTGAGTTGAGTATATTCAGTGTGTCTTTTAACTTCTGTGGGTTTATTGTGATGTAACCCATTGTCAGGCAAAGAGAATATGTATTCACTTTGGCTCTCTTTATGTTTTTCAGAACAGTTTTATACAATGTACCCCATCACACTCACTTCCCATTCCTCCCAGGTCTACCCTTCCACCCTTGCATCCCCTTCCCCAAAAAACAAACAAACAAACAAACAAAACAAAAAAACAAAAAGCAAAAAAAAACCCAAAAACAAACAAACAAACAAGCAAACAAACAAACAAAAAAACCCCAAAACATCGAGTCTAATTTGTGTTGCCTATGTACTCATTGGAGCATGGTCAAACTCCCAGTGACCAGGTCCTTAAAGAAAACCCAGTCCTTTCCCACCCTACCTCCAGAAGCCATCAACTGTGAAGAGCTACATGTCAGCCTCTTTATTATAATTTTTAAGGACTTTTTTCAGTAGCTTCCTATCTGGACTGTTTCTTTTTTTGGCGGGGGGGGGGGGTGTCTCACAGAAGCCGTATAGTGTCTCTCATTCAAAGTTATGTCTGCAGTCATCAATAACACTGTAAAAGAAGCTTCCTTGCCCGTAGTAGCCAGGGGCAGCACCGATCATGGGCATCAACATTGTTTCCAGTGGTAGCTCAGATCTCAGACATCAACATGCCCTCCAGCAGCAGCATGGACCAGGAAATCAGTAGGCAGCACAGATTATGGCTTACGGTGGTGGCAGCATGCACCATGGAAGTCTTTCGAGGAGACTTAATCAAGAAAATGAATCATTCTTCATCTCAGGGTGATGGTGTGGTTGGGCAGCGTGTCTGGGGGCAGGACCTGTGCAAGCTCAGTATGCCTTACACCACCCTTGCCCTCAGCGCCTGCCACCCTGCCTCTACCTGGGGCACGACCACTGCATTTGAAGCCTGTGGGTAGCACCGGGGCCCATGCTCTCTTTCCTGCAGCAGGCAGGCGAACATCAGGAGTTGCAGCAGCAGCAGCAGCAGCAGTATCTCCAAGCTTTGGGCTGGGCCTGCGGGTAGAGTGGTAGCATCCCGCATTAGCAGGCCACAACAGGGCGAGGCTGGTCGGTGGTGGCCCAGCCTCCCAGAGGCCCAAGGACCAGCTCTGCTCAGCCACAGCATGCTCCTTTGCCCACAGCGGCCACACTCCCATACCGGTCCCCATTTGCTGCGTTTCTAGTTTCCCTTCTCTCCTCTGGGCTTGCACATCGCTCTGTTCTGCCATCATTTTCCCGACGTCATGAAATGAAACGACTTTTTAAAAGCACCTTCCCATCTTTTATTTATTTATTTAGGTTGTTCCAGAGATGCTGTATACTGTGTGTTTTGCAGGCTTAGTCTCTTCTGCTGCTGCATCTTCCCAGGAGAAGCCTCCGTGGATCTCTCTGGCTCCTCAGAGCCGCCCTCCCCTCTGAGGCCTCGAGGTTGCTGGTGGCCGCCACCATCTTGAATCTATTCAAATTGTCACCTTCTTAGGGAGCTCTTTTCTACCTGATCAAGCTGTGTTCCATTACACTTCCCACTCGTCTAATTTATTCTCTTTACGTCCCTTAGTATGTCCTAGATCGCCTTTTTGCCATGTGGGAAATTCCAGTAATAACATAACTCATGTCTTTGCTATCTCCGCTGTCTGGAACCGCTCCTGGTATGTGGAAGGTGCTCACTAGACATTGTTGGGTGGGTGTGTGGACGTCTGGCTTGAGATTCTTACCTTAAGACTTAGTCTTTATGGGGAATGAAGAATGGCAGGAAGGAGCATGGTAGCCTGGAGAAGACAGATCCCCCAACCCCTGATGCTCTCCCGGCCTGTTGTAGCTGCTGGGAGTCTGCCTGCCTTGCAGTATGACAGCAAGGGTTTGGATTCTCCTCGGCTCCCTATGGTGCCTTTACACCCTCGGTTGCCTCACAAGGAGACAGCAGGATTCCAGAGAGTTGCTCCATGGGTCGCTTTTTCATGCAGCTGGAACATTCTGGACTTGTATAAGTGATTCTCTTACCCTCGCCAGCTTCTCCCAAGTTGCCCCCGGTTACAGAGAGGGATGAAAGCTGCTTCTCTATTTGCCTCGGGAGTCAGGTGGGCTTTGTCGGTAGCCACGTCCCCAGTGTGCCCTGCTGTTTGAGATCAAAGGTCAGGAGAGGGCATGTGAGATCATGTCGAAGGACACTAACATGAACAAGACGCAAACCGAGGACTCAGACCCTTCATAGTTGCGTTTGTTTTCCCCTGTAAGAGTAGAGCACGCACACCAGCCCTGGCTGTAGTTATGGCGTCTCAGCACACAGTTGCTGGGAGTCCTGGCCCAGTCATGCTCATGCCTCACCTCCCACCATTCAGCCTTGGCACCTGGACTTGGGAAGCTGGAATCCTTATATAATCTGGGTTGCTACCATGAGCCATGGGCAAAAACCAACAGGGTCTTCTACAGGAAATTCGGGAGAGAGCCTCACAGGGTAGCCTCTGGCTTTGACTGCGGCGTGCATGACACTGGTGAAGGATGTTTTCCAAAGGACACCCGAGAGTCCTCCTGAACGGGATGCTCCACAGTGTCTGCAGCACAAGAATTGGGAATGTTTGCAGATCCATTTCAGGCTTATCTGTCCTTCAGGCGGGACATTCTGACTGTACCGACTGCCTTCGTGTCTGCCCTTTATCTGTGTTAAGAGTCGGGTAGAGACACTGAGACTTGTTGATGACCTTGGTATTACCTACACACCTTGTCATGCCAGGAACAAACTGAAGACGGTTTTGACAAGAAGCAGGCTGTGTGGGTGGGATACTCGACAGCTCCCAAGGGAGCCACCTTGGGGGTCTTTGTTAGGGCCGCTCAGCCTCCTCTAGAACGTTCCTTAGTTTGTGTGGGAGCTCAGGTCAACAAATACCAGGCCCTATTCCCAATTAGGTGCAGAGAATAATACCTAGACCAGTGATTCTCAACCTGTGGGTCATGACCTCATTGAGGGAGTCGAAAGACCCTTTCACAGGGGTCCCCTAAGACCATTGGAAAACACAGAGATTTACAGTACAGTTCACAACAGTAGCAAAATGACAGTTACGAAGTAGCAATGAAATGATTTTATGGCTGGGGGGCGGTCACCACAACACGAGGAACTGCATCAAAGGGTCACAGCATCAGGAAGGTTGAGAACCATTGACCTAGATGAACAGAATTCTGCCCTTGTTGTCAAGAAACTCAGAGCTTTGTTGGGACAGGGACCTGTGAGCTGGCCTCAAGGTGGCCACTAATGCTTCCTACTTCTTCCTCTGAATCTGGGTCTTGTCACTATTTCTGACAAAGGTGGGGGGGATGCCATGCTGTACGACCTCTTTTTTTTTTTTTTCATTCTTAAAATGCTTCTTGTAGGGGCATTGCCACCTTGGAAGGAGTGTGACTTGTAAGGAGGCCACCATGCTAGGAGGAAGCCTAAGCTAGTCACATGACGTGAGACTGGAAGAACATGAAGGCCGTGCACCAGCCAGCAGGCCGTTTGCAGGCCTAGTCTTCACCCAGCTGTCAGCAGAGCGCAATTAAGCAAGCGACCTCCTCTGATGCCACACAGAGCAGAAATGCCCGGGCAAGCCGTGCCGACATTCTTGACCCATCAAATTGGGAACAGCTAAAGTGGCTTCTTTTGATCCCCAAATCTTGTGTTGTTGCGCAGCCTCAGAGAGCGCAATGGGCAATCTCAGACGATGACAGAGGAGGTAGGCATAGGATGCTGCAGGGTCACAGAGGAACAGCGTCCAAGTCAGCCTCCAGAGAGGACCGCAGAGCATGGGATGATTCTAAAGGTTTGCTGGAGTCCAACGTCCTCTTTAAAGACCTGGGTGTGAGCCAGACTCTTGGGAGCGAGAAGGCTCTCTAGGCAGAGTGGAATCAGATTAAAAAAAAATGTGAAGGTGACTCAGGCATGCAGCCTAGCTGAGGGTCCTTAAGGGTGTGTGAAGCACAGAGTCGTGTGTAAGTGTGCAGAGATGTTCATAGTGATAGCGGGTGTAGATGACACTTGTTGGCTCCTTACTCTATGATACATGTTCATCTAAGGTTTTCTCTGTGTGGACACATTTCATTCTCCCATTATCTGTTCACACTACAAGGAAACGAGGCAAACAGAGAGTCAGTGCATTGCTCGAGGGCACCTCGCCGGCAAGCGCAGGGCCCAGATTCAAGTTCGGGGAGCACTTGAGGAGCTGGGTTTGACTCCTTAAACAGCTTGGGGCTTGTCTGATAGGCGATGGGAATCGGCTAGAGGTTTAAAACAAGTGATGTGTTTCATCCGAAGATTCTGCATTTGCTGGGCATGGTGGCACACACTTCTAATCCTATCACCCTGAGGCTGAAGGAGGACATTGCCTTTGAGGATAGCCTGAGCTACATAGCAAGGACCCTGTTAACAGACACCCCCCTCCCAACTTCCCTGCGTTACTGTTGTAAAAGCTCCCAGTTCTCCACTTTGGTTGCTTTTTTTTGCCTGTTGACGATTTCTCTATAAGGCTAGCGACGGACTCCTTGTAAGATAAGCAGAGGGACAGGCCGCTTATCTTTGAGGGATACAAGGACAAGGTTCAGGGGACATTTTCCACTTCACAGAGGGCCATGGCGGTAGAAGGGAGGACAGAGCACTGAGGGAGATATGGGTGTGGCAGCCACGAACCGAGGAAAACGTCCACATACTTCAATAGAGGATGGCAGTGGGCACTAACCAGCCTGTTCCCCTATCCCGTGAGCTCTCTGGCTTTGCAGACAGTCTGCATTTCTCTCCTTCCTCTGGCCTGGGGCTTTTCAGATCGTTAGTGTCAAAATATTAAAACAGCTGTTGGGGTCCAAACAGCAATTTAGCAAAGAAGACAAGCTCTTCTCATCTCAGTGGTCCGAGCTGAAGGGGTGCTCATGGACAGACCAGGGAGTTGGGGCTCCTGTACCACATCCACCCACGTTCTCTCTTCCCTCTGTCCTGTCTAAGTTGTTCAGGGGCGTCTGAGCGGACTCAGTAGAGTCTGAAGTTGTGTGCAGACTCGTTGTACCCATGCTTCAGCAGCCGTCTGTGCAAAGAGGGAAGTCTGTTTTAGGAGAGAAGCTAGACTTGGCCTTGAGACTTAGTGTGGCTGACAACTTGCTTTGTGATGATGTAGGAAAATGTCTGGGCTTTTCTAGTATTCTTGTCTGCCCTACAAGGCTGTTGGTTGGAGATTAACTTCACTACAAACAATGCAAAGAACTGTGGCCTGGATTTTCTGGATGAGAGCCAAAAGCTTGACATCGTGCTAAGCATTTTGCATGCTTTAAAATCAATTAACTTTCATCTGAGACAGGATCTCATGTGTTCCAGACTGGCCTTGAACTTTCTATATAGCTGAAGATGACCTCAAACTCCTGATCTACCAGACTCCACTCCCTAAGTGCTGTCATTACAGATGTGTCTATAGACATTACAGATGTGTCTATAGATTCTTCTTTAAAGTATATATGAAGTTCACCGATGCCATCTCTTATCCTGTATCAGTAAGCTATTGCTGTGTAACAAAACTCAGTAGGTGAATACAACAATAAATGTATAATGTAGTCTGGCTGTGGTTCAGTGTAGAGTATGTGCCTGACATACACAAGGTGATGGGTTTGAGCTCCAGCATCTCAAAAATAAACAAATAAAACCAGTAAGTTCACAATACATAATAAGTAAGTCTCACAGTTTCTGTGTGTCAGGGATGTCTTGACTGGGTGGTTGCAGCTCGGAGTCTTCTCTTAGTTTTCTGGGGCTACAGTCATCTCAAGTCTGGACTGGAGTTCATAGGTCACTCTTAACACAGCAGGTCAGCTTTGGCTCTGGCCAGAGGATTTATTCATCACTCCTTCATTGTAGGATTGTTCACAAGACCACTCACTGGAATGTCCTAGAGCATGTCAGCTGGCTTCCACTAGAGTGAGTGATCCAAGACACAGTAGCAGCTGCATCTTTTATGACCTTGGAAGGCATGTACCACCATTTCCCCAACACTCCATGGTCACATTGTTCAGCCTGTTCCATGTGGAGAAAATCACATTGGGACACACACACACACACACACACACACACACACACACACACACACACACACAACTGTGACCCAGAGATCATTGATGGTATCTTTGAGGCTGCATGCCACATCTTCCCCATATATTTCTATCATGTTAACTATGTTCTGCCTTAATAACACTTACCTGCAAATATGGGGTTTGGTTGTTTGGTATTTACTTCCTTCCCAGTAGATCATGAGCTTTCCAAGAGCAGGAAGCTTTTCTTGCTGTATCCCCGGTGTCTAGAACAGTCTTAGGCACATAGCTGATACTCAGTAGTGAGCGTGAGATGGACACTGTTTTTAGCCCTGGACAATTGCTTTGACACAGACTAGGGACTGCACTTTGATTTTTACTCTTATTGGCCTCTGCATTCTTTGCAAAAATTGTCTGTAAAGAATAACCTTATTAAAATGACTGAGCACATTTTCCTTTAAAAGTCCCACATGCAATTAAAGTCATTATTTGACTAGTGAGCATCTTGCTAAATTACACATGGATTGCTAACTTGATTATGTTTGTGGGAATTATCCATTTTCTGGATTATTTGCTAGAAAAAGAAAAGTACTTTGCTGGCCACCCACTCTTCATTTTCCTTCCCAGCCTCCTGAGGGAGGGGCCCTGGTATTCATCAGGCACACAATGGGGTACCCCTAGAACAATGCCTCACCCACCCACTCTCCTGGCTAGGGAGGAGAAATTTAGAGCAGGCATGGGGAGAAGGGATGAAAGTGTTCCTATTATTCTTCTTTCTCAAGGGTATGCTGGGTGCAGTTTTTGGAGCAAGGGATGCAGCCTGTAGGGGAGAGAGTTTTGGAGTTTGAGAAAGACCAGGATGCGCGAGAGCCAGGAGAGCGGCCACCAAAGTTGGCCGCTATGATCTTGTCTCTAATGAAAGGTGATGATGGATCCTGAGTTTCTTCAAAGCTCAGTCCAGTCCCCTCCACTGCCACCCTACCGCCCAGTAGGAAAGCAGAGGGATTCTAAGCCAAAGACCACCTTAGGGAAAACAAAAGAGGTTGTGTTGAGTTGCAATCATCCATAGGAACCTGTGTGTGGCTGTGGACAACTGGACCAAGACCAGATCCGCCCAGCAGATGGACAGGTAAGCATCTTCAGACAGTGAGCTTGACTTCACTAACTGTCTAGATGTTTCTGTGCAAAGGAGGATTGTACTTAACATTTACCCAGAGTTCATTCAGGGTGGATTCTCCTAGGGCCTGCCTTTCCTTTTCTGTGACTCCCTCAAGAGGGGCTGTGTACAGTAGTGAGGAGTACAGGCTTTAATGGTTTGCCTGCCTCAGTCTACACCCTTGATCCAGTACTCAAAGGAGGTGACCTTATGTGAGCTATTTTACTTCTCTGTGCCTCCATTTCCTTCCATGGGAAGGGGGGATAAGGACTGCGCTTTGTTCATGAACGGAACAACCAATTGGGAGAAGTCGTGGAACGCTTTTTGATCGTCATGTTCCATTAAAGAATTCATGTCATAGACATATATGAAGCAATGCATATTGCCATGTGTTGGAGTAAAGAAACAGTGAAAAGTTCCTAGATGAGACTCTCATGATGCTTATACTTGTGTATGTGGGCTCTGCGTGTGTGTGCGTGTGTGCAGGCACGTGGTGAGGGTAGTTAAGAACTGCCCAGCCCAAATGTCCATATTCTAACCCCAGAAACCTGTGACTATGCTAAATTACAAAGCAAGGGGGAAATAAGGTTGTAGATGGAAGTAAGATTGCAAGTCCCCTGGCTTTAAAGTAAATGTATAACCCTGGGCCATCCAGGTGGGTCTAACGTCATCATATCCTTAAATGGCAGAAGGGACGCAGGAGAGTGTCCGAGTGAGGCTGTGTGTAGACTTGATCCGCTATTGCTAACTCTGAAGATGGAAGGAAGATGCTCTCCAAGGCACCCAGAAACCTTCCCACAGTGGAAAGGCAAGGGGATGAGCTGTATCCTTAAGCCTCTGGAAGACGAACTGACTGAAATCTTGATTGGTATCTCAGTGACAGCCATTTCAGACACCCAACCTCTAGAACGGTAAGACCATAAATCCGTTCAAGCCCCTGTGCTTGTGGTAATTTGCTTCAACAGCAGTAGGAAGGAAGAAAAAGAAGAAGTGAGTGAGTGTCCTGGGCAGTCTTACTCCTGCTGTGATAAAGCACCATGACCGAGAACAACTTGAGAAGGAAAGGGTTTCTTTGGCTTACACTCCCACAGCGCTGTTCATCATCATCAGAAGTCAGGACAGGAACTCAGACAGGGCGGGGATCTGGAGGCAGGAGCGGATGCAGAGGCCATGGATGGATGCTCCTTATAATGTCTTGCTCACTATGGTTCGCTCAACCTGCTTTCTGGTAGAACCCAGGACCACCAGCCTAGGGATGGCAACCCCGCAGTGGGTTACGTCCTCCCCCATCAATCACTAATTAAGAAAATGCCCTATAAGCTTGCCTACAGTCCACTCCTGAAGAGACGTTTTCTCATTTGTAGCTCTTCCTCTCAGAGGACTCTAGCCCGTGTCACCTTGATGTAGAATTATCTGGCACAGTGCGCGAGCGCATATTGTGACTCAGGTAGTGACAAGTACTGAGGAGACAAATGAAGCATAGGAGGACAACCGGGGAATGAGGGAGGTGGACGCCCTGTGAGATGACATCTCAGGAGGATGACGTTAGAGAAGACACTTCAGTTTGGTGAGATGAGAGGACAGCCACAGGTCTGCTTCCCAGGCAAGAGTAATAGAGTCCTGTGCTGGGTGCTTTTGTCTCCTTGACACGAAGTAGAGTCACCTGGGAAGAGGAAACCTCGACTGAGGAATTGCTTGTCCTGTGGACTTGTCTGCAAAGGCGTTTTCTTGATTGATGATGTGGGAAGGTTCGACCCACCGTGCAAAGGCGGTCTCAGGTTGTATAAGAAAGCAGGCTGAGTAAGCCACGGAAAGCAAGCCAGGACGCAGTGTTCCTTCATGGTCTCTGCTTCAGTCCCTGCCTCCAGGTCCCTGCCCTGACTTCCTGCCCTGACTTCCCTTGGTGTTAGACTGTTCCTGGAATAAACGCTTTCCTCTCCGAGCTGCTTTTGCCTACGGTGTTTGTGGCAGCCGCGGAGGAGCTAACGAAGCCCACAACAACCTTCGAGATGGAAAGGGCTTGGTGAGGCGATGGACATACCGTGGGGGCTGGGGCTAAGGCACCCTGGGCAAGTGAGCAAGGAGGAGAAACAAGGGGACAATGCGGAGTTCAGACCCGATCAGCCCTCGGGATTTGGGTTGCATTTTCGTTCCGGCTGGAAAGCATTGGGTATCTCCGTCCCATGGAGGCACACAGGAGCTGATTCACAGTTTACAAAGCTCACTCGGGCTGCCGTGGCGGAGAAGAGACTGCCTGGACTGGGACAGATTGAAAGCAGCCAGCCGAGGGACAAGGATTCCATAGAAGAACGTGGACCCAGTTCGGCTGGTGGTTAAAGTCATGAGAAAGAGTTGCGTTGTAGCCCTGGGGTTAGTGTCTAGGAGGTCGGGTAGGCCCGAGGGAAGCAAGGGATCAAAGAAGCCTCCTCGGTTTGGGTGGGAGCAGCCGAGTGGATGGACAAGAGAGTTCCTCGTGTGAAGAAGACAGGAGAGGAGTAAGTTTGAAAAGTATTCAGTGTTCATATTATCGACACCTAAAGACACTGGTCTGCCATTTTCCGCCCTAATGTGGATGAGCTATGGCTTCAGTGTGGAATGTCCCCCACAAACCCCTGTATTGGAACGGAGTCCCCAGATGACAGTGCTGATGTTGGGCTGTGCGGCTTTTGTGCACGTGCATTTTCATGTGGGTGCAGGTGCACATACGTGTGCGGGTGTACGCAGACGCCAGAGTTCAGCCTTTGCTATCGTCCCTTGGGTGTTGACCACCTTGCTGTTTTAAAAAAGATCTTCGATTGGTCTGACACTTGCCAAGCAGTCATGCTGGCTGCCCAGAGAGTCCACGGATCCTCCTCAGTGCTGGGGTTACAGGTGTGCCTCATGCCAGCTTTTTTTTTTTTTTTTTTAGATTTATTTATTATATGTGTGCATGCATGTCTCTGTATACATATATTCACATGTATACTGGTATCCATAGATGCCAGAAGAGTGTATCAGATCTCCCTGGACCTAAAGTTATTGGTGGTTGTAAGTCACGTGATGGATGCTGGGAACTACTGTCTTTTGCAAGAACAGTATGTACTCTTAACCACTGAACCATCTCTCAGACCTAGTGGTGGTAGCTGACTCCTCCCCCTCCTTATACTCCTCCTTCTTCTTCTTTCCAAATGTGGGTTCTAGAATCTCAAACTCAGGTCCCCATGCTTGCCAGGCAAACCCTTTATCAACTGAAGTATCACCATAGCCTGAGCTGTGGATTTTTTTTTGTTTTGTTTTTAATTGAAAATAGACCCAAGTTGTGGGCTTTTTCAGAAGCAAGGCCTGGTCACTGGGAGTCAGCCTTGGGTCCCAGCTGTCCATCATCTGACTGCCAAGCCTATGTACTCATATGCCCTGGGAGCTCCTGCCACCCTCCCTCCTAAACACGAGCCAGAACAAACCTCTCATCCTTCAAGTCATTTCTTGTCAGGTGTTTGATCCCCACGGTGAGAAAAGTAACAGACATGATGGGTTCACAGTATTTCTCCACCTGGGACTTCCTCCTCTCACTGAATGATCAAAGGCTGAATTTATATTCACCCTCTCTCTTCTCTGTTTTCACTCTTGGAGCTGTCGCCCTTCCTGTGGACTCTACAGAGTGTGGCATTGAGTCTCTATAAATAGGCGCATCAGGTTCTTTATTAGATAGTAGTACCCAAAATAGTGGCACACACCTTTAATCCCAGCACTTGGGAGGCAGAGGCAGGCGGATC
This sequence comes from Peromyscus californicus insignis, assembly GCF_007827085.1. NCBI lineage: Eukaryota > Metazoa > Chordata > Mammalia > Rodentia > Cricetidae > Peromyscus > Peromyscus californicus. Next base: position 58,600,403 of record NW_026294424.1, on the reverse strand, counting down.
TCTGTGAGTTCGAGGCCAGCCTGGTCTACAGAGTGAGTTCCAGGAAAGGCGCAAAGCTACACAGAGAAACCCTGTCTCGATAGTAGTACCCTTGAAGGCAGGGACATTCATTACTTTTCTTGAGTACCTTAATGCCAGGCTTGCACTTGAGAGTGGCCCCTAAATGAATATTGAAGAGAATTGGAAGTCACAGGGCCGAATTGAGTGGGAGAGCTGAAGTAGATGGTATTTAAGTTCCTGTTAAACTTTTGTGACTCATTTCTGTAGGTTGGTAGGCCCCATAAGAAAGTTTCTAAGTTGCCTGGTTCTTCACTTGCTGACATGACCATGGAGGAGGATACAATCAATCTTCAAAACCAGCCCAAGAAAGGAAGGAAATATTAAGCTTCTGCAGACATGCAGACATGGTAGTTCTGGCCTGGGGAAACTTGGCTGATCTTATCTGGGCTCACTGTGATCCACTGGCAGGCCAGTTGGGAAAACTGGGTTAATTTCCACAGGGTCTTCTCTGTGGTTTAGCCCGGTCGTCTTCCTATGGTGGGAGAACCAGATGAGTGAGAAGGGAATTATGCAACACCATTTGAAGCCCTTATTTTGAACTTTTCAATGTTGCTTCTGTCTCAGTTTATTGCACAAGGCAAATCACAAACATTGCCCAGATCTAAGAGATGGATAAACTGCCTCTCACTGAAAGAATGACAAGAAGCAAAGTTGACCGCAGAGATTGTAGATTCAGGGAGGGGCGAAGAATGGCGACTGCTTTTACAATACGTCAGTATCAGTCAGGATACGTTTCCTGTCAGCCCCAGGAGCACCAACAAGTTGTCTAAGAAATAAGGATACCTTGTCTAACAAAATAAGAAAGAGAATCGTTCCATTGTAAAAAGCAGAGTTGGGGTTTACTAAAAGGCGTTTAATTTTGAGAGTTGAAAGAAGGAAAGAGACACTGTGGAATAAAGCTGAGAGCCTAGGCTGGTTTCTATTCAGTTTTCCACTGTTGTCCTCGGCCTATTGGTTTTGGTCTTAACAAGATATCTCTCTGTCAGTTACAGCTTCACTTACAGATGACAAACTTCAGAGGAGAAAGATGTGGTGCCTGTCTGTTAGAGATGAGGGAAGGCCATGGAGAGCATCCTTGCGTTGTTCCTATTGAGTCTCGGTACATCCTACCCTCTGTCTGAGCACTGATGGGTAGGAAGTGCTGACACCCAGCTTCTGACCACTAGTTATGTGAGTAGGAAGTGACAGTGGAGATGGTGGGTAGCCCCCATGCATACATTTCCCCACCCAAAGTAGAGCAGGTTAAGGATGCTGGGAGTCGGGCAAGTGGCCTTACCCAGGGTTGTAGATTAGGGTTTATTTATCTGTATGTTCCGTAGTTTACAGTGTTTTAAGCAAAGACAACAACCACAGCAGCAAATGTAGTAGATGGAAAACATGTTGGTAGGAGGTGATGTGGACACAGAATTTCAAGATTGGCAAGTTACAATAAACAGTTTTTCAACAACTGGGCCAGTGTGATGGTCCAGGGGTAGCATGCATTCTGCACAAAGCCTGAAGACCTGAGCTTGATATCTGGACCCCAAGTTAAGGTGGGAGGAGAGAATCAACTCTACGGAGTTGTCATCTGGCTTCCGCATGTGCATCGTGAGTCTCTCACACTCAATATAAACTTTACAATTTTTAATGGTTTACTTATTTTTATTTTATGTGAATTATTTTGCCTGAATGTATATCTGTGTGGGGGTGTGTGAGATCCCTGGGAATGTAGGTGCTGGGAACTGAACCTGGGTCTTCTGGAAGAGCAGCTAGTGCTCTTAACCTCTGAGCCATCTCTCCAGCCACCGCAATAAACTTTCTTAGCCACAGGATTCTTACTCTGACTCCCCACGTTTGCTCCATGAGCTATGTAATAGGAAACACATTTCTTTAAACACGAAAGAGCACTGTGGACCGAGTCTCATAGCTTACATATGCTGTCCAGTAGCGCAACACAGTGAAAAGGCAACCAGAAGCCACAGAGCTCTAATTCACAGAGCCGAATTGTAAAAGGTGAAAGACCCTGTTTCAACACACAGTGACTTCTGGGCAAAATGAAGACATTTGCCTGCAGGCCCGTTGGAAAGTTGCATTAGTCTGTTACAATGTTACAATCTGCTTTCCCATTTTCTCTCATTGTTAACTGCTTACACTTCAAAAGCCTTTCCTCTTTCTCTAAGTATCACTGTTACTGTGAGATCAGTGGCTGTGGGCAGTGAGTTCCACACTCTGACTTTTCGTGAAATTTACATTGCTGCTGCTGATTGAACAGGATTTGCTTATTTGCATGAACGTGAGTATGGGTGTGTGTGGTGATGGTTGTCAATCATTTTGCCTAAAATGTCTTAAATACCCTCTATATGTCTTTTAAAAGCAATCTCACAATACTTTTAGGGAAGTAGGATGTAGTTGGTCAATGTTCAAATGTTGGTAATAAAAGTATAAATTTATTTTGTAGTTGACTTAAAATGGATATTCTAAAGTTGCCTGTTGTAGAGGTGTTAAAGGGTATAATGCTAGCCAGAAGGAATTTGAGATAATTTTCACTTAAGAATTTTTGCTGGGGGTGGTAGCACTTGCCTTTAAGGGGCAGGTGGGTCTCTATGAGTTCCAAGCCAGCCTGGTCTACAGAGCTACTTCTAAGACAGAGAAACCCTATCAAAAAAAAAAAAAAAAAAAAAAACCCAAAAAACAAAACCAAAAAATTTTAGCCTTGGGGTGGGCGTGTTAGCTCATGCCTTTGATCCCAGCACTTGGGAGGGAGAGGCAGGCTGATCTTTGTGAGTTCGAGGTTACAGAACAGCCAGGGCTACATAGACAGAAAAAAACCAAACAAGCAAACAAACAAATTTGAGTCTTTTCCTAGGAACCAAAAAAAAAAAAAAAAAAAAAAAAAATCACAGCCAGCCATACAGGGCCAATGTTGTGCCCATTCCCAGTATTATGCCTGGAAGTAGGTGGAATCTACTGGAAGACAGATTTGGAGGAGGCAGTGTTTTGTTTACTTTGGGCTCTGCAGCTGTGGTCAAGGTATCGGTGTTTGTAATTGGTTAGCCAGGCAAATGTCAATCCCATCTTCTGATAAATGTTTTAAACTGCCGTCGGTAGGACCATGAAACCATGTAGGTGCTGTTAAAGGGTCGACACATTAAACAGGGTGAGCATATGCACTGGCCATTCCACACCACCATATACTCAGAGTAAGTGAAAGCAGTCATCTGGGTAGGTGTCTACGCAGCAGCACTCAGAGCAATGTTGCTCACCAGAGGCAGCAGGCAAGAGCAAGCCCAGTGTCTCCCGACTGACGACGGGGAAACAAAATGTGACGACTATGAACAATTAGCTTTAAAAAGCAAACCGTCTTGCGCTGCAGCGTGGATGACCACCAAAAGACCCAAACTGTGATTCGTCCACCTTTGGTCCTACTTGCGGTGGGAGGTCGGATGTAAATTTAAATACATCTATGGGCTCTGATACATGCATGTCTTAACAAATGTTAGATATAACATTTTTTTATTAAACAATGTTCCCATATTTTTGTTCCCGGAGATGGCAGGACACCTGAAAACTCCGTTGTAAATCACAGCAGCCCTGGAGGGAACAATTGTCTGTGGAATGGGTAGATGTCGGATAGAAAAAAAATAGGAAGTGTGTGGCTTTAGAGTCCCCCCCCCCCAACACCACTATCACCGAATATTTCCCTTGGCCTAGAATCCCCTTTGTGTACACAGCCTGTATCGTGTTCTTTATGAAACCACTCTAAACAGTATAGCATGGACTCAAGTGACGGTTAGCAGCTCTACCATGCTTTTAGAGCAAGTCACGTCATCCCCGCTAATCCGTTCATCTTTGTGAAAAGAACTCCATGAGGGCCGTGATCTTCTCTTCCTCTTCTCTCCCGAGCATAGACAAGTGAGCTAGAAGAAACAGTGTCTTCGTGTCCTATGACTGCTCTAAGGAATGCCCACACAAACAAAGCAGGTGGCTTAGAACGGTGGGAATAGGCTCTTCTGCTATTCTGGGGGGCTGACATCTGAAGTTAAGATGTGGGCAAGCCTGGAGGAGATGGGAATGGGGGGGGGGCGTTGGGGGGAAGGTGAGGGGGACGGGAGGGGGGAGAACAAGGGAATCCGTGACCGATATGTAGAACTGAATTGTATTGCAAAATAAATTAAAAAAAAAAAAAAAAAAAAAAAGATGTGGGCAAGGTTGACTCCTTCAGGAGACTCGAGAGGCAAACTGTTCCAGGCCCCTCTCCTCTGTGTTGGGTGGTTACTCCAAATCCCTCGAGTTCCTTGGCTTGTGGACGAATCCTGCCATCCTCTTCTCCGAGCAGTTTCCTCGTGTCTGCCTTCTGCCTTTGTCTTCTTTTTTTTTTTTTTTTTTTTTTTTTTTTTTTTTTTTTGGTTTTTCGAGACAGGGTTTCTCTGTGTAGCTTTGCGCCTTTCCTGGATCTCGCGCTGTAGACCAGGCTGGCCTCGAACTCACAGAGATCCGCCTGCCTCTGCCTCCCGAGTGCTGGGATTAAAGGCGTGCGCCACCACCGCCCGGCTTGCCTTTGTCTTCTAAGAACACTTGCCATTTGACTCGGGGCCACGCTAAGCCAGGATGACCTCATCTCAAGATGCATAACTTAACCGTGTCCGTGAAGGTCCTTTGGCCAAACGGTCCCATCCATTCCCAGAGTCTGGGTGTACGTACTGCGGTAGTTCCACATTCAACCCCGTGCAGTCAGCCTACGTTTCCGCCTTCTTCCCCTTCCTCGTCTCTTCTGGGAGCGAGCCTGCCTACGGGAACAGGCCTGGAGTCTTGCTCTTCTAGGAAGGCCACTACTTCTAGGAATCTCACTGAAGGCTGGATGAATCAGCCCAGTTCTGCCTGCAGGATTAGAACCCACACATCGGCAGCGGTTGGGCCTGAATTCTTCACTACCTGCTTTGTACGGGAACAGTGACGGGGCTGGTCTTCCATCTGCTGTGAGCTTTGATCTTTATTTCTCAATTGAACATTCGGGAATGAAATTGAGACAGCTATTTATTCTTTTCTCTCCAGGGTCCCTTGACAATTCAGGAAATTGTACTTAATCTGCGGCTCAGTGTGGTCTGTGTTTGAAATCCCCGCTACCACTTGCCCACACAGAGTCAACGTGTCTCCCAGGTCCTCACACTGCCTTCTTTGCCTGTCCTTTTTCTGTTATGTTTTATATTGTGTTATGGTTGTCTAAAGCCCGGGCCCCTTTTAATTCACTGAATAAAACTGCATTTCAACAACCTGCGTGTCCTGCTAAGGACTCCTAATGCAGGATGCATGAGGCGAACCGAGCGTCTGCTACTCTGTTGTGTTTTCACTGTCTGTTTGTCTGTCTTCTTGGTTATTATATCCGTGAAGAAGAAAAGCGATCTTTACATGAGGCGGGATCCAGAGCGCTGTATTTTCCGTTAAGACAATGTATGGGCTTCGCCTCCTAGCCAAGGATGGTCGTGTGTGCTGCTCTGCGTGTCTTACAATTCGGAAACCGCCTCTGCGTTTGTCCTTTTGAAAGGTGAAGAAGGCATAAATAAAAAAGGAAAATGCAAAGGATCTGCAAGAAAGCATGTGAGATTCAAACACCAACTCACAGTTCACCGTTCCTGTCAGCTTTTCTTTCCAGTTTTCTTGTCCTCAATTTTATGAGTGCATGAATTCCCTAGCAATATGTAAGTCCGAGTGTATATTTTATATGTGAGCTTATATGATAAACATACTAACTATATTTAACTTATGTGCATAGTGGAAACCTTTTACATCTATTTGTGTGTGTGTGTGTGTGTGTGTGTGTGTGTGTGTGTGTGTGTGTGTGTATGCGTGTGTGTGTGCACCACAATTCACATGTGGAGGTCAGTGAACAACTTGCAGAGGTCAGTTCTTTCCTCCCACGTGGATTCGGGGGCTTGAACTCAGTCCTTCGGGGTTGTCCCCAAGTGCCTCTATCCACTGAGCCATCTCCCCGGCCCACAGACATGGATTTTTATTTAACATTATATTGGTGAACACTGTCTTTTGTCACATTATTTTCCAAGTCATGATTTTTGGTAGAAGTTTGTATAATACGTCTTGTTAGAAACATTTTATAATTCATCTGGGTGTAGAGGTACATGCCTGTCATTCCCGTAGTAAGAAAGCTGAGGCAGGAGGATCACTCTGAGTTCAACACCAGCTTGAGCTACATAGTGAGTTCCAGGCCAACCTGTTTCATTCAAAGAATGAAACCTTGTCTCAAAACCCCATGAAAACCAAGAAACCAGAACAACAACAAAGATCACAATTCAAGGAGTTTCCTACCCAGTTGTTTTAAAACTGGCTGATTGAAATTAACTTTACATGGGCTTTTCCAAAACTTCTGACTGTGGCGTCATTTATAGCAAAACTGAAGGGTTGACACAGTCAAAGTCAAGATGGCGAGGGACCCACTGTGGGCTGTGTCACAACAAAGGCAGCAGTGGTGAGCGGTGGCCTCTGCCACCCCTCTCCCCAGCTGCTGTGCGCGGCTCTCTAGGCCCAGAAGGACATCTGTACCAGGCCACCGCTTCCTGGGCTACAATGGACTACAGTGACAACTGGCCCAGCCGCCAGGGTGTGGTCCACCAAGTGGCCAGTGTGGCAGACCGACACCAGAGCCCCGCCCAGTGCGTCACTGGGTCCTCATGGCACCAGGCCGCCACACAAAGACTCTTTCACACAATTTGAATTTGAGATCCTTTAGGAGTCTCAGGCAAAATACTGCACACTCTTGCAGGGTGTGTGTGGAGCTGTGACAGGGCAGGAACCCCACAAAAGAGAGAAAGCACAGGCCGGGAGGACCTTGCAGAGAGTGGCTGTGCTGGAAGAGGGGTGGCAGATGCCTGCTGCTCAAGCCATGTCAGAAGGAACAGGTGCTGGAGATATTCTGTGTCCTGAATGACATTCCCAGCTCAGCCAGGCCCTGCCAGGCAGCTGCCGAGGTTGCTTCCTGCTCTTCCTACTTCCTCCTGTGGCCTCACAATGAACCACATTGACCCAAGTCACCAGAGCGTGTCTCTTTTCACGGTGACCCGAAAGAGCCTAAGCGGCACCATGTACTATTCATATCTTTGTCATAGCATGGCTCAGGGGGCACGAGGGTGACTCCCCTTGTTATACTCCTCTCTGTCCTCGGTCTTGAGGACAAGGACCGTGTTTAGTGTCTTTACAGACATACCCTTAGCAATCGGACAGTGAAACCCCACATACTAGGTGCTTCCTAAATGTGGAGTAAATGAGGACCAGGAACATTCCTGTGGCCAAAAGAGCAACCGGAAGACATTTCTCTAAAGGAGCTAAGGTTTTTGTTCATTTGTTCTTTTGTTTCTTGTTTTGTTTGCTGATAGTAAAGTACATAAAAATGTCCATTAAAAAAAACTTTTGGGGGGCTTTGCTTGTGTATTTCTGTGTGGTATGCGTGTGTGAGTGTGTGTGTGTGTGTGTACACGTGTGTGTTGAGGCACCAGATTGAAGTCACGTGTCTTCTTCCATCACTCTTCACCTTGTCTATCCAGGTAGGGACTCTCACTGAGCCTGGAACACGCTGGGTTGGCCAGCCTGGCTAGTCAGATTGCTAGGGACCCCCTGTCTCTGCCTCGCATATGTGGGGGTGAAAGGTGAGCTCCCACACTTACCTGGATTTTACTTGGATTCTGGGGATCTCATCTCCAGGCCTCATGGTTGTGGGGCAAGCCCTTTGCCTAGTAAGCCATCTTCCCACCCTTAATAACTTTATTTGAAAGGATACCTTGACAGTTCTTTAATTCTGCTATTAATAAAACACACTTAAGAACTTATTTATTCACCAAACATGAGCAAGCATGTCAAACGTGAGCACTAGCATGTTATTCAAACTAACCTCATTATGTATGTTACAGAAGCTTGGTGGGGAGAAAGCCTAGAATACATTCTAGATCCAGTGGGACTTTGTTTGTTTTTAGTTGTTTCCTCCACACTGAGAAGAATAAGGTCGTGTGGAATACCTGTCTGCTACAAAGCACTGTGGAAGCTCACTGCTGAAATGTAACTTTAAATAAGGCACAGCAAGTTGCACAGACAAACAACTGCTGTTGAGGCGAAACAAGCGTCTTTAACAGTGGTTGGGGTTTGGGGAGATGCTCAGTGAATAAAAGCACTTGCTGCAGAAGCCTGACACCCCAAAATTCAGATCTCCAGAACCCACAGAGAAAGCCAGATACACTGTTGTACACATCTGTAATCTCAGACCTTGCCAGAAATGACCCAGACTCTGCTTCAGGTGGAAGATGGGAGCTGACCTCTGTCTCTGTCTCTTTCTCTTTCTCTCTCTCTCTCTCTCTCTCTCTCTCTCTCTCTCTCTCTCTCTCTCTCTCTCACGCACACACACACACAATTAGTGTGCCCTGTACATTGTCAGTTTAACTGAACACAATCTTCAAATTTTAGACTCATTTAAGTTTTTTGAAATGTCCTGGGGAGTGAATTCCGGAATTAGTTTTTCCCTAGTAACATATACATATCACCAGTCTTAAGGCATGGTGACAAGAAATAACTAATTATTATTTTTTTTTCCAAAATAAGGCTTAGCAAATGACAGAGTTACATCAGCTTGCTAATGTTCTTTAATAAGCTGAATGAGTTCAGTTTGGCAGTGGGGAGTTGTACTATCACCTTGTCTACACTGAGTATACGTGTCAGCAACTGAGTCAAAACTTAACTTTGTGACTCAAAAGTGTAAGACACTTATTTTGCTGTGTTCAAGCCTTGAAGAATGGTTCCTAAGAATGTCTGCATTAGAAAAAAATTATCAAAATTTTCATCGACATTGCAGATCAATTTAAAGACTATCTTTCCAGTGGATACTTACATTCTTGGAGGAGCCTGTATATTGTTTATATAATTAAAATTTGAAATAAAATTTCCTATTACTTAAGCTTTTGCTCTGCTTTCCAAGTTTGGCATGAGTTTAACTGAAGAAGATTCTAAGTAGACTTTAAACAGTCGTGCCCCCCGGGTTTGAGCCCCAGCACCGCAGAAGAAAATAAACACGCGTGTTCACCATCAACACTGCCGCTGCTCACCTCCAGGAGCAAGAATTTTCTCAGTGTTTTGCAAATAAAATAAAACACAGAAACAAGTCAGATGCTGAAAGTGATTAAAATCAACAACAAGCCTGCAATGACCTCTTCTGCTTTGGGAGCCGTGCTAAGCTACAGCAGCATGGTTAGGACAAGGCTGCTAGCGTGGCTCGAGTGTCGGTTCTGGGGCTATGCTGGGCTCTGTAGGAGAGACTCAAGTCTGTAAGGATGGGATGATCCCCAAGACCCCGAACTGTCCCGGGGAGTGCTTTATCTTGGCAACGTAGCAGCCATCCTAGAACATTTTTAGTAGAAGGATTTGTTTATTGTTTGTATGTGTGTATGTGTATATGCACCCATGTGCCAAGCTGCGTGGGTGGAGGTCAGGGGATAACTTGAGGGTGTCAGGGATCGAACTCATGAAGTCAGGCTTGGTGGCAAGCTGCCTTTACTCTCTGAGCCATCTTGTCAGCCCAAGGGGAAGCTTCATAGTACCTCTTCATGAGAAGCTTTCCTGAGTTTCTCTGAGTAGATGTGACCTCTCTCGGGCACACCATTGCACAGCCTGGTCTGAGTCATTATTGTCAGGACATCCCTGCCCCGCCCCATCCCTTCCTACATCATACACTCCTATGTATGTCCCTTCTGCCTAAATATCCTGCCCAGTAATGGGCATCCGAGGCAGACTTGTCACAGGAAGTTTCCGCGCCATGCTTTGAGACTGCTTCTGATTTCGTTCACCATCCTCGCTATTTCCCGACTCTTCTCATCTAGGATATAAGTGAAGATATATTCACTGACCTGTCATTCGGACAGCATTGACAGCCATCAAACACTATCAATAATCCATGTTCCACCCACTCACAGAGCCCCGGTCCAAGGGTGAATTTTTATGAGCTCTGATTATTGGTCTAAACATAAACACGATGATTTTTAATGGGACCTTGCACCAAATATAGAACATCACAGATTGAAGAGGCGCCAAGGCTATTCCTCTTGGTGGGTGTTTCCATTCTTTATAAGTCTCAGTTTGGTACAGGGGTTTCAGACGTTTTTCCTATGGTAGTTTCTACTTATCACAATGAGAAATGCTCACCTAAGGAGTTTGCAAGTATTTCAAAACGTCCTCTGCTATCAGGAGGCTTGCTTTATAACCAGCCATACAGGCAGGGCAGGCCATCTTTCCTGAGCATCTTTCATGACTGTGTCACCTTCAAGGCGCTGCTAATTGACTTGCATGCCTTGGGCCAGCTGATCTGGTATTGACATCCAATACTGCTCTCTTGAGTGGCTAATGACATGCATTCTACCTCCAAGTATTAACCACTCCCAATTTCAGCTGGACTTGTTGGACAGCATTCAATGCTTTTAAACTGGCTTCTCCTTTCCAGGTGGACTCTCTGTTGGTGAAGGTGCCAGTCCTGCTCTCTCCCTGTCAAAGAAGAACACCCCCGGGACACTTTACCCTGTATCCAAGTCAAGCCATCCTCATACCTGGAGTAGGATGCTTGTCTTTGAGTTGGTGACAATGAGCAGAGAGATGTCCTAGTTTCTACTGACTGCTTAAAAAAGCCCCGCCCCCAACAATGGGGAGTGTGAGCTCCAAGGCAAAGGTTAGTTGTTGGGTTGGCCTAGGTCCAGTCCAGAAGTACGAAGTCTGAACTCCTATCTCTGAGACTGAATTCAACTGGGTTGATGGCGGGAGGGGAGCAGGGTGTTGGCCAGAGAGGCGACAAGGTCCTACGCCCTTGGGCAGTTCTCCTTTGTTGGACTATGCTTGCAAATGATAGGTTGGAAGACACTATTTGGGACATGTGCTGACATGTTAAAAAGAAAGGGCTACTCTGGTTTTCCAGTTTTCACCCCGCCCCCACCCATTTTTTTCAAGTTTATCTTCCATGCTCCCTCGGTCATCCACTGTCGGCACTTCATCGGGGTCTCCAACTGCCGTCTCTCAGAAGCTGAGAAATACCCCAGGAGTCAGAAAGTCAAAGAAGGAGTTCCTCTTTTTTTTTTTTTTCTTTTTTGGTTTTTCGAGACAGGGTTTTTCTGTGTAGCTTTGCGACTTTCCTGGAACTCACTCTGTAGACTAGGCTGGCCTCGAACGCATAGAGATTCGCCTGACGCTGCCTCCCCAGTGCTGGGATTAAAGGCATGAGCCACCACCGCCCAGCTCCCTTTTATTTTTTTGCTGTCTTCCTGCTAATATAGAACCCCCAACACACACATATTCACAAATGCACACACACACACACACACACACACACACACACACACACACACACACTTTAGGATGTAGGACAAAATAATAAATGATGGCTCTCTGGTTTCTGGAATCCTTGCAGGAACCATCTGTTGTTAAGGAAGAGGCATGAGCTTTACAGTCTGTTGAGCCTGAGTTCGAATCCCATCGTTGCCTCCTTTGAAAGTGGATACTATGGTCATTAGTGTGTTCAGAGACAGACTATGTATACAAGTACACCAATCCCATGTGGTTTATTGTGCAGTATGGACATTTTAAAAAGCAAAGCTAAGTGGAAATGCTAAGTAACTGTGTCGCATGTGTGAGCAAGCTATTTACTGTCCCCGGAGATCAGTTTTTGTTTGTTTGTTTGTTTTCACAAAGATGGTCTCCGTGGGTGATGCCTTGTTTGGTGCAGACTTTCTCTTCTCGCATTTTGATCCTGAGATTTTGGATGTCTTCCTGTATCCTCAAAGGACTTAGGGTTTAGTGGACACTGAGTGTCACATCCACTGGTTCCTGCAGATATTCGGAACAAGGGGCTTATTGGCCATCTCTCTCAAAAGGCCCTGGGCAGCGAGAAGGAGAAAGAGGAAGTCAAGAGATTTGGGAGTTGGAAGGAGATGAGTGCTCTCTGTATCTACACGGCAGAGTGGAAGTGCCATGGCGCAGAGCACACAATGACTGCCTTTGTTTGTGGGAAGGTTGTGTGTGCCTTGGGTTTTCGAGTTTCATCAAGCAGAAAACAAGGGACCCCGAGTTCCCTTCAGTCCAGCAATATGCGGCACCATAATATTTTTCTAAAAAAATGTTTAAGTTCATTGACATAAAAATTTAGGAGGGAAATGTGGCATTGTTGCATAAATGTCTGGTATTGTTAAGCCCAGTGAACCAAAGCCTTATAACTCTGTGAGAGAGGAAAAAAAAAAAGGCCAAAGTGCGAAACGTCTTGATGTCATTAACCTGGCAAAATCATCTTAATCATTGAGTACGTACTGAAAATATTTCAGACATGTATCTCTCTCACCCCCACATTTGCATTAGGGGAGGAAAGATTTTGCCACCTCTATACCATAAAATAATTCAGCAAGCTTTGGGCCCCTCACTATTGTACAGGGGATAGGTGTGTGCGACCTGCTTCCGTTGGAATGCCAGGCCCATCTTTTAACAAACCCTTAACCTTGTCCTGTGGGTTTCTTGTCATGCGGGGTTACTATAGGAAGGAATGAGCGAACGGAGGTGATGCACACAGCTCAGCAACATGGAAGTGTAAGAATTCCCCCCTCTTTCCACACCATCCTGTCGCCCTCCCAAACTTTGGGAAAAGGACAAGACAGAATTCAGTAATGTCCTTCTGGCTGACAGGAAGCTCACAGTGATGAGAATCCTTTTCTATGATCTACCACATAGTACCCTACTAAGGTGAGATTCAGGGCCAGTGGGGCAGCTGAGCGACTAAGGTATTTGCTAAGGAGCCCGACAACCTGAGTCCAAACTCTGGGCCCCGCATGGTGGACGGGGAGAGCTGACTTCTGGAAGTTGTCCTTTGAGGTCCCTGGTGAGCTGAGACACAGCCCTATCCCCCTCCCCCTCAAAGTAAATGAGACATAAAAAAGTGGCCATCTCAGGCCTTTTGACTTTCTTCTGTGTCTCCCTCTCTTCATCTTCTCTTGAATATTTGAAGGGCGGAATGAACTAAGCATAATTGTTGATGTCTGGGCCTTTTGTTTGTTGTTCTGTTATTTGTTTATTTGTTTGTTTGTTTTGAGACAGGATCTCACTATGTGGCTTAGGTTGGCCTGGGACTCCTAATCCAGCTGAGAGAACTGGGATTACACATGTGTGTGTCAGCTGCTTGCCCTTGTTCCAAAATGTATTGACTGACTAAATAGAGTGACAGTGGGTTTCACATCCAGTAATATTTGGTTAATGTTGCCTGGTATACCATCAAAGGCGTTCAAATCCTTTTGTAGAGGAATTCACTCACTCTCCAGAGTCACCAAGTGCTTTATTATTTTTGAGGTTGGATTGGATGAAGGGAATTGGTGTCTGAACCATCATCACGCCAAGTTCAATAACTCAGTGGGAAAGGAAAGGCCCACACACCCGAGGTTCTAACACCAAAGTCACGTTGTTACAAATGATGCAGTCACCGAAGAGGAAGCTTTTGCACAATCTGAAAGTGTGGGTAATCATAGGAGAGGTGTGTTTCTGTATCATGTGTCCACACGAGAGCTATCACTACTTTTTATCAAGACATTAAGAGCTGAATCACCCAGGCAGTTCCTGAGCTATAACAACTGTGCCAGCAAAGAAAAGTCAGGGCGAAATCCCTCCATCCTGTGTCTTTACTCAAGGGTTCTGGAGCAAATGAGAAGGTGGGACAGGGTTGTGGCACGTGGGAGACAGACTGGTGGGGTACACTGGCTACACACCATGGGAGTTTGAATGAAGGTGAGCTACCAAAGCTGTCTGGAGAAGTGCTTGTTAGAAATTGGCTCAAGTTGCGGCGGGAAAGTTTGTTTGATTTCTTTTAACTTTTTAGCAAGAATTTCTAAGTCCTTTTCATGGAATTTTGTAACTGAGAAGTACCTTACAGTTTCTATGCCATAGCTTTGTCAGATTTCTTTTTTTCCTGTAAACAGCTGAAACTCAGAGATGCTCAAGAATTCTTCTGATGTCACTCAGCAAGCTAGGGGTAGCCAAGCAAAACTATGGCTTTGAATTCATTTTTCATTCATCTGAAAATACTTGATGAAGGGATGACGGCTCTCTACATCTCCCACTGTGTGTGTGTGTGTGTGTGTGTGTGTGTGTGTGTGTGTGTGTGTGTGTGTGTATGTGTGTATGTCTGTGTGTGTGTCTGTGTGTGTGTGTGTGTATGTCTGTGTGTGTGTGTGTGTGTGTGTGTGTGTGTGTGTGTGTGTGTATGTGTGTGTGTATGGGTGTATGTCTATGTGTGTGTGTCTCTCTCTGTGTGGTCTGTATGTGCAGACGTGAGCACCTCTTCATGTGGAAAGGCCAGAGAATGACATCAGGTGTCCTCTTGTGTTGCTGTCTGCTTTATTCCCTAGAGACAGGGTCTCTCACTTGACCTGAAGCTGTGACTGTGGCTAGGCCAGCAAGCCACACCCGTCCTCCTATCTCCTCCCCTCTGCAGTATTGGAGTTACAGGCTTGTGTGCACACACCTGGCTTTTTATCTGGGTACTGAGGATCAGAAGCCGGGTCCTCATGCTCGGGCAGCAAGTGTTCTCCCCCACAGAGCCATCACTAACCTCCTCACACTTTCTGTATCACTTTCACAGAGTTGGGGGTTAGGGGTGGGAAGAAGATAATCTTGTGCTTTGTAGCAGGGTTTCCAGCGCTGACTCACAGTTAGAGAAAAACGATTCCATTTATTTCTTATTTTCCTGTGTGCCAAAAGGAGAATTATTCAGTGGGGATGCATCTGATGAGAGGGCCAGATTCTAAGACTCAGCCTTGTGGTGGAAATCGCAGGAAAGCGAGCTGCCCTTTCCGGTCTCCGGGGAGCCTGCTGGATTGCTGTCCTGCAATTCCCTGCCTCTTTGCAGCATGAGGCTGCCTTCTGGTGCCAGTGAAGCCAAGAACTTGAGTTCTGGAAGTACGAATAAGGACAATGTGTATACTAAGCGAGAGATCGTCTACCAAGTGGCCTGTGGGCATGGAGGCTGGTAGCACAGCAGACTCATTCCTCAGCTTCACTCCTGGAGTGTGCCTTGCCCCCCAACCCATAGCTTCACACACGCTCCTTCATACACGAGCCATATTTCCAGTCTCCAGATAAAGGCTTTTAAAGATGAATATTCATTCATTCATTCATTCATTCATTCATTCGTTCACTTCTCCCATCCACTCTCACTGAGCTTACAAAACTTAAATGTGTGTAACACTCAACTTCGTTGCCCTCCATGGCCCGTGGGGAAGACCGAACAAAGAACTGATCAGAATTTTCTAGGACTAGTGAGATTGCTCAGTGAGTAAAGGCACTCCCTGCCAAGCCTGATGGCCAGAGTCCACGTGGTGGAAGAAGAGAACTGATTCCGGCAAACGCTCCTCTGAACGCTACACACCGATGTGGCTCGCACAATGCCCCCAAACCCACTTTCTCCTTCCCACAGTGAGTAAAAGTGTAAAACATGCACTGTCATATAAATTTCCTGGAATCAATCTCTCTCTCTACGGAAGGTATTTATTTTACTTTTTTTTTTTTTTTTGTGGGGCTTCTTAGAGAAAGGCGAGCCTGCCGAACTCTCGGGGCGGGTAAATTCCTTGGTGCTCTTCTGATTTTATTCGCTGAACTGTGGATGTTTAGAACAGAAGATGGAGAGGATACTAGTGTGCTGGGAAAAGAAGACATAACCATACAGCTATTGCATTTTGAAAAATCCCAACTCAAGAGGAACTCGGCCTCCACCCTTTCTTCTTCCTCCTAAGAAGCAAAACAAAACAGCAGCTAACTGAATTAATAAATCTAAGCAATCTTGGTTGGTACAAGCTTACCAATTAAAAATTGCTTCAGGTGTTAACACCTCTAGAGCTACCGGTGTCCTGAGCAGGCTGCCTGCTCTTTCTGCCTCTCTGAGGCTCTTCCTTCCTCTTTCCTGCCCATCTTTCTACGCCCACATCGCCATTCCTTCCCACTCACAAGTTGCAGCCTCATGGTGGACACAGACCACAGTCTCCCGGAGGTCTTTGTGGGAATGTATTAAACTGGCTCAGCTTAATCTCCTCCTGTAGGCATTAGGAGGAGGACTTTGGACACAGACAGTGGGTTGATTTCCTGGAGCAATACCTTGGGAATTTGTTTTTGGATCCAAGAGGATGATATTTTAAATAGTTACGTAGTTCCTGATCTTGTGGAGATTGCTGGGACCATCTAACATGCACAGGAAGCTTGGGCTCTTGGCCTAACAGGCTTGGAGTCTAAATATTTGGAAGACGAATGCTTGGAAATGCATTTAAACATTCAAAGCATTTTATTTGTTTTTGCAATGAGTCTTATTGTGAGTGTGATATGATTCTTCAGCAAGACTGTATCTGCCGAAAGTGCAAGCCCAGGCCCAAGCTCCAGCTCAGGTCTTGGCGGGAAGCCAAGGATGCAGGGCTATTGGCTAATGCCTACACCCTAGGGTTATTGCACCAATCCCTCACCTTCCACACCTGCATCTGAAAGTCATCCTGAGGGTCTGAACCAACTCGGCACTAAAACCGGGAGTGGACCACACACACACACACACACACACACACACACGCACACACACACACACACACACACACACACAGTTTTTCATGTCAGTGCTGAATATACCCTGTCAACTCAGACAACCTGTTTCTCTCTAACCCATCAGGTGACATGCTTTTCAGCGAGCAGATGTTAGGAGGCTACACATGAGCATGAACGCATTAGGTTATGTAAAACATAATTAGGGAGAGAAATTGTAGAAGCAGCCCGTGTGTTTACGGAACGCAAGCGATGGAATTTTCCATGTTCTTTCAATGTCTACATATACTGTAGGACTTAAACAATATGAACTGTTGACCTGTACCAATCACATTATCTAGATGGTTGCCAAATATCTCCTTTGCCTACTTTGCTGTGCCGTATAGTGGCATGGAGTGGGCATTGGCTTCATTTCTGAAATTTGTAGAAAGGGGTGGGGAAGGTGGATGGGTCGGGGTGGCCGTGGGAGTGCACCTGGCCTTGGTAATTGCCCTGGTGCTAAGGTGTCTTAGACAACAAAGATAATAACCATCTCTGTGGAACTGGGGCTGCAGCAGCAATTGTAAAAATTATATTAAACTGGGCTTGATGCCCAGACTATCAGCCTCAGACAAACAAAGTGTGAGGAAAACCTTTGCGGAGGAACTGAACTGAGGGTTCAGGAGGCTGAGGGAGACAGGTGCTCATTTCACGGAGGGCCACTTCTCCCCGCTCACGGTATCTACGTGCTCAATTCAATTGATTCAACAATCTAACCACCAGCCCATCGATGGTCCCTTGCCGCTGTCAGGATGCTCAGGGACCACGCCGCACACCCTCCCTTAGCTAAAAGGTTGCTGACTCCCAAGCCTATCTGAGCTCACGAGCGTAATCCCAGCCCTCTGAAGGCCGACAGTAGTGACCGCAACAGTGTGTGACAGTGTCTCCCTCAGCATGGGTGAGGGCAGGACCGGCCATCTGCTCTTGAGGAGAGTGACAGACAGAGTCTGCTCCATTGTGGCAGAGGACTCCCCCAGCACTGGCCAGCTGGCTTAGAGTAGACCAGACTGGACAGGGTAACTGGTGTCCAGTGATTCTCTGAGGGAGCTCCGGGTCCACTCTCTCACGTTTGTATTTATCCCTGCCTTCTGTAATCCTCTCTCTCTCTCTCTCTCTCTCTCTCTCTCTCTCTCTCTCTCTCTCTCTCTCACACACACACACACACACACACACACACACACACACACACACACACATTCACCTTTTAAACAGCTAGAGCATTTATTCTATTGACAGAGCAAGGACCAGAAGAACACGGAAGGCCCCGTGGCTATGGAGAAATTGGTGGCACTATGGACCTTGGATCTGACTGGTGGTTTACCTCTTAACTAACAAGATCATGGTTTCTACCTCTCTCTTTGTCTAACTCTAGAATTTTCACAATGACCATCTAAGACATTTGCCATGCAAATAGGGGAACTTTTCTGATTTCTCTCTCTCTCTCTCTCTCTGTCTCTCTTTCTGTCTCTGTCTCTCTGTCTCTCTCTCTGTCTCTGTCTCTGTCTCTGTCTCTGTCTCTCTCTCTCTGTCTCTGTCTCTCTCTCTCTCTCTCTCTCTCTCTCTCTCTCTCTCTCTCTCTGTCTTCTCAGAATTGGAGAATGAATCTAAAGCCTTAACATACGGGTCAAGTGTTCAGAGTTCTGGATGTTTTCTCATGTGACAGAGTCTCATGAAGTAGCTCAAACAGGCCTTAAACTTGCTTCGTAGTCCAGGCTGGTCTCTAATTTTCAGTTCTCCAAGCTCCTGCCTCCTGAGGGCTGGAATCAGAGGTGTGTGCTGTCATGCCTAGATGTTTCTAGGACCATGTGGCCCCAGACCTGCCCCTTTCCTCCCAGCTCTCCAGAGTGAGGACCTGCCCTTGCAGGCTGCGGTCCTCAGACCTGGTGTCTTCCGCCTTCCAGGTGGGTCTGGCCAGTGGGAGGCCCAGGAGTTGGAGAGCAGCAGCACGAAGGGAAAGGGCATTTTCCCTCTTCCTTTGTCCAGGGATGGGATCCTTGGCAGCTGCCCGGGCTCTTCTGTGAGCTCTCACCAGCACGGATTCCAGCTTCCTGTGAGCAGTGCCAGGCCCTGGGCTCTGGTCCCATGGCCTGCCCTCTTTGTCCCTCCCTCCTAGGAGTGGCAGATACTTCCTGCTGTGGCGAGTCTCAGGATTGCTTCACCCTCCCATTTGGCTTCTGAGTTTCTTTCATCTCCTTGCATTAAATTTTCCTCTGTTTTAAATATGCAGAGTGGCTTCTGTCTTCCTGGTTGGGCTCTCACACAAAGAGACAAAAATGTACTTAAAACAAAGACGAAGGCAGCCAAAGAATTTAGAGGAGCCCAAGTTGAGAAGAGACGGAGGAAGCAGGACCGCACGGAGCCCGGCAGCACACTGCAAACCATGCCAGGGTCTGGGTGCTCACAGCCGGAAGGACTTCTGTTTCGATGCGTGCATATTTCAGTAGTCATCACCTGAGGTTGTGAGCTCCCTAAGTGAAGGGTAACCAAGTGGGAGATAAAGGAAAAAGCAACAAAAGGCTTTTGAGTCATAAGACATGAGTGCCAGCCTTGGCTTGTGGTAGATGCGGAGTTTAACTCCGTTCTACCGCTGCCCGCCCCCTCCCTTCATGGCAAAGCAGCTGTGTTTACATGGGACTGCTCCAGCCTTCAGCTTCTGGGCTGTGGCCTTGATTGGCCGTGGTCACAGGCTCATATGTGGGGATGCAGGCCTGTGCCAATTAGTATGTGGGCCATTCCCCTGGCCACTGGGGAAATGAAACTAACAAGGAAAAGCCCCTTCAGAAATGACTTCAGTGGTTGCTTTTCCTGTTTGTCTTGAGACAAAAGTCTCAAGTAGCCCAGGCTGGCCTCAAACTCCCAGGCTAGCTAAAGATGACCTCCGGCTTCTGGTCCTCTCGCCTTTACCTCAGAGTGCTAGGGTTTCATGTGTACGTCTCCACACCCGCTGTGTGCCGTGTGGAGTGTCTAACCTAGGGCTTCATGCAGGTCAGGCAACCTGTTAGCAGCTGGACTCCATCTTTAACCTCAAGTCATTGCTTCTGATTTAAAAACAAAAACCAAACCAAATAAAAACACTCAAAATAAAAGCTGGCATAAAAACCAAGGCAAACGAGGCAATCAAGGCAGACCAGACGTGGGTTTCTGGTCAGCCTGTGCCTGGATGCCACCTCTACCAACATTCTCTTCCTGTCGCTCGAGTGTCTACATCCCCTTCACTATTTAGTATGATTTGCAATGAGCTGATTACTTACAACAAATATGCAACAATGTGACTTTATTGGCTGTGTGTCTTTGGGTCAGTCAGTCTTTCTTTCTTTCTGAACCTCAGTTTGGTCATCTAAAGGAATTGCTTTGTAGATTTTTTTTTTTGGAGGATCAAGTGGGGTACTAGATGTGAACATGCTCTCTGTACACTGTAAACAGTTTTTCAAGTATTCCTATGACTGCATGTACAAGGTACGGTTAATGTGGTTCTGCATCCCCCCTTCCAAACAGAGTGTGTCTATTCTCAAGTACGCAATTCTGTTATCCTCACCTCACCGCTGGGTTGTGACTGTCCAAGGAGAGTCAGCGTTGCCATGATTCCACTCCGCACAGCTCCAAATAGTTGACTTTTGAAGTCTCAGGCAACCTACAGAAGCTTGAAAGGTTTACCTCAAAGCCCCTGACAAGTGGAGGCGATTGAGTAACACTCGGTGTGATCGCTCACAACTCCCTTGTAAAAGTGTGTGGTTTTCACTGCCACCTGGAGCTGCTCGGGAGAGTGAGTGTGCAACATTCCTCTCCCCGCATGAAAGTTCAGGTGTGTCCACCAAGGACCTGCTGGCCAGCTCTGCCCTGGCAGCTGCTCAGAGTTTCTGCTCAGAAGTGCCTTGGGATCCTAAGAGAGGTGCCTGGGTATGGACCCTTCAAAGGCTAATGGCTGGGTTGTCATGTAACTAAATTGTTAGAGCGCTTAATTAGCATTCACAAAGCTCTGGGTTTCGTTTGCTGCTGTATAAGCCAGATGTGGCGGTACAGGCCTGAAATTCCAGCACTTGGGAGGTGGAGACAGTTGGATTAGAAATTCAAGGTCATCTGTGGCTATATAGTAGGTTTGAGTGCAGCCTAGGTAACAAAGAGCAGCAGCTAAGAATATCTTGGGAGCTAACGATCAGCATTTTACTATAATAACAGAATAGTAAAGGTGACCATTGATTGAGCTTGAAAAGGTCACAAAGCACAAGGGAAGTGTCATGTACATCTTTCTTCTAGTCACTGGAATATCACACAAGGGGCTTGGGCTGGGGTTGCGGACGGAGCATGATTGAATGGGGAACTTGGTCTCTTCCCTCCAATGACCATTACGTTGTGTGTGTGTGTGTGTGTGTGTGTGTGTGTGTGTGTGTGTGTGTGTGTGTGTAACTATTAGAGATTATTTACAATGTGGATTCTAAACCGTATCCTTCCATGGCTCCTCCCAGGGGGCAGGGCTTAGAATCTGAATTTTCCTAAGAAGGTTGACAAAGAATGCCTAGGTGGTCCTTGGAGAACTGTGTGCTCACCCTGGTCGCTCACACAGCAGTGTACCTTGGTTCTTTCATCTCTGTCTCCAGCTAGGACCCTTGTAGGACAAACCTCACAGCTGGGTTCCACTCTGCCCCCCCAGCACCTAGCATAGCTCTCTGTGAGTGTTCAGTTAAGGATGTCAAGGCCTCCTGGCAAAGCATATCTTGAGACCATGGTGGGGCCAGGAGCAGTCAGGGTCGAGGCAGTCAGCATAAGGGTTGGCTGGGCCAGAGAGCAGGAGTTCAGGGCCAGATCATGTTGGAGACTCAGGTAGCGTGGAGGGAGTGCTCAGTAGCACTTTGGTCTAAGGACACAATGTTAGAAGAGGATCCTGTTCTGAGGAAGCAGAGGGGAGGCAGGGCCGTCAGGGGAGGGGCTCACGCACAAGGAAGGAGGAAGGAGAGGACAGTGCATATAAGAGGGACCAGGAAGCGCTTGGCTATGTAACAAGCATTGAACTAGAGAAAAGGGCAGCAAGGTCCCTAGTCTCGCCTGACTGCCTTAGAGGGTAGCAGCTGCCAAGTTGGTCAGCAAGTGAGATTTACCTGGAACAGGGCTTTTGAAACCAGGTGGACGGCAATCAGATGCCCAAGTCTTTTGTTTTGTTGGTTTTGGTGTTCGAGACAAGGTTTCTCCGTGTAGCCCTGGCTGTCCTGGAACTCTCTCTATAGACTAGGCTGACCTCGAACTCACAGAGATCCGCCTGCCTCTGCCTCCCCAGTGCTGGGATTAAAGGTGTCCAGCTAGATGCCTGAGTCTTGACTGAGAGTTACTGAATGTGACAATGGATATGTGTAGAGAGATTTTAAAATTCTCTGTAGCAGGAATTTTGGCATTCTCTTCTCCCCCGCTCCCCACTGCCTCCCGGTGCTAGAGATCGCACCCAGCACCACACACACACACACACACACACACACACACACACACACACGGCAAGTGTTCTACCACTGTGCTACATCTCCATCTCTGTGCCACGTCATCACATGTCCACAGTCGTGAACATGCACCACGTTCATCCTGGTGCTATGGGTGTGCCATTTCTGTTTAAGGAAATCAGATTCTTTTTTTGATTCAGGAATATATATATTTATAAAATTATATATTTATATTTATATATTTATAAATGTATATACTTATATGTTATACTTATATGTTTATATTATGTTAAATCTATTAAACTCTTATTTCTTTGTTATCTCTTCTCTTGCATCTCTCTGGTCTCTATCTGTAACTTCCATAGGTGGATATTGGAATTTCTGGCCATAACTTCTATGAATCCAATTTTTTTCCTTAATTTTGTGTGTGTGTGTGTGTGTGTGTGTGTGTGTGTGTGTGTGTGTGTGTGTGCCTTTCTAGTTTAGTGCTGTGGAGCAGTTTTTTCGCATGCCCGCTGTGGTGGTTTGAATAGGAATGGGCCCCATAAGCTCATACGTTTGAATGCTTGGTCACTATGGAGTGGCACGATTAGGAGATGTGGCCTTGTTGGAATAGGTGTGGCCTTGTTGAAGGACATGTTTCACTGGGGGCGGGCTTTGAGGTCTCAGAAGCTCAAGCCAGGCCTTACTGTCTCTTCTTGCTGCCTGTCCATCCAGATGTAGAACTCTCAGCTACCTCTCCAACCGTGTCTGCCTGCACACTGCCATGCTTCCCACCATGATGATAATGGACTAAACCTCTGAACTGTAAGCCAGCCCCAGTTAAATGGTTTTCCTTTATAAGAGTCGTCATGGTTATGGTATCTCTTCACAGGAATAGAAACCCAAACTAAGACAGCTTCCTAGTACCACACTTTCCAGTTGTAGCCACAGCTGCCCATACACTGTCGGACTGGTTGCATTTTCATCATTTAAGAATGTGGACTAATTCTCTAGAGCAGTGCAGAGGACTCACTTTGTCTGTTATATAGATGTTGGCTCTGCGGTTACGTTAATTTGGCTCTCTCTTCACATTGGTTTCCCTTAAACATTTGGTGACTCTACACTGTATTTTTCACTGTTTTTATTTGATCAGGGCTAGCACACAGTGGCCGATGGGCCAAATCTGACCCCTACTGACCTTGAAAATAAAATGTAATTGGCCTGTGGCCGCATGCATCTATCTACTTATCACTTGTGATTGGTTTTCGAGGACAGCGGCAGATGAAACTGAAAACATGGAGTCTGGCTTGTTAGCAAAATGTTTACCAAATGCTTTCTAGGGCGAAACATCACTTGCCAGCAAATGGGAGCCACAGAAGAGCACGATAAACAAGGCTGGTGTTTAGCGGGCTTCCCAAGCCACAATGGAATTATTTCTCCACAAATAATCATTAAAAATACAATTCACTCTTATGAATTAAAAGCTATTTAATATAAATGTCATCTCAAATCAATGTGAAACCCTTTCCTAGATTTTAACTTAAACCAATCAACCATAAAGACAAATTCTAGAAGCAATGAGAGGAAACTGAACATGGCCAGTATTTTTAATAGTCAGAAACAAACCACTGTATAATTTAGCCAAGTAAAATACCAGCTATAACTGGGCATGGTGGGTGGCATAGGCTGTGATCCCAGCCCCTCCAGAGACTGAATTGGAGGATCATGAGTTCAAAGCCTACTTGGGCTACAGAGTGAGTTCTATCTAATTCAGCTTAAGTAACTTAGTGAGACCCTGTATAAAAAGCAAGGAGAGAGATTATAGTTCAGTGGTACAATCTTGCCCAGAATTTGATCCTCAGCACCACAGAAAACCCAACATCAACAAAACCGACCCAGGGAGCAAACCCAGCCATGTGGGTTGTTCACACAAATTCGGTGGGTTGGGAATTTGGAGAGGGAACATAGAGACACCGTAGTCTTTATATTGTCTGGTGACTTTTATAAAGGCTTGACTGGCAGGACTCCATGGAGAGTAGTGATTGGACTACCAGGGACATTTCCAAAGACAAGATGAACATTCAGAGGCCTTCCCAAAGACAAGATGGACATTCAGAGGCCTTCCCAAAGACAAGATGAACATTCAGAGGCCTTCCCAAAGACAAGATGGACATTCAGAGACCTTCCCAAAGACAAGATGGACATTCAGAGACCTTCCCAAAGACAAGATGGACATTCAGAGGCCTTCCCAAAGACAAGATGGACTTTCAGAGGCCTTTTGGACCTTGTCTCAGAAGTCACCTGCACACACACATTATGTAATTGCAGTGAGTGATGGAGGCCCACTCAGAATCGAAAGAGAAGAAATTGTATTTCAGTTCCTGATGGAGTGTGGCAGCGCAGGGGCGCAGAAGATGGAAGAAGCTCTGCCACCACTTTCAGAAAATGCAGTCTGGCTATAATGGGCTGTATGATATCACAGCCTCAGTATCACCTTCTGGAAGCATGTGTGTAGAATTAAAAAAAAAACACTTGATGTGTCAGAGGCAGAGTCAAGCTAAGTATTAAAACACAATATACTGGTGCTGTATATAAAACAAGGCCAGCAAGATGGCGGTCATTGCTGAAGCAGGGCAGGAGTCTTGGTTGCTTCATAACACTCTGTAATTTGTGTGTGCTTGCCCTTTTCCTACATGGGAAATGAAAGGCTGGTCCTGGCTGCTGATGGATGATGGTCTTTCTCTTCATACCCAGCATGAAGGGTGCTGTGGGTAAGGCCAAGTCCTGCAGCTAGGGTCTCCTTTCCTTCTGGGAGTCTTGGTTCCCTGAAGGCACCTTCCTGTCTTTCACAGCCATGGTGCACCCCTCTTCTGACTGGAGGCCCCCGCCTTGCAGGTCAGCTTCTTAGTCCTTACAGGCAGAGGGAAGAGCCTGCTGGACTGAAGCAGCTGGAGGGAGGAAGGGTTGATGTGGGTACATGGTTTAAAGGTATAGTCCATCACGGTGGGGAAGGGTTGATGTGGGTACATGGTTTAAAGGTACAGTCCGTCACGGTGGGGAAGGGTTGATGTGGGTACATGGTTTAAAGGGACAGTCCGTCACGGTGGGGAAGGGTTGATGTGGGTACATGGTTTAAAGGTACAGTCCGTCGTGGTGGGGAAGGGTTGATGTGGGTACATGGTTTAAAGGGACAGTCCGTCATGGTGGGGAAGGGTTGATGTGGGTACATGGTTTAAAGGGACAGTCCGTCGTGGTGGGGAAGGGTTGATGTGGGTACATGGTTTAAAGGGACAGTACGTCATGGTAGGGAAGGGTTGATGTGGGTACATGGTTTAAAGGGACAGTCCGTCGTGGTGGGGAAGGCATGGACACACAGCAGGAGGTGGCTGGTCTGAGACAAAGTGTGAAGACAGACAGCTGCCAGGAAGTGGGGCTGGGCTATCAAACCTCATGGACCCACTTCCTCCCACGAGGCTCCATCTCCTAGTGGTTCCACAGCTTTCCAAAAGCTGCTCCACCATTCGGGGACCAAGCTCTGAAACCCAGGAGCCTCTAAGGACATTTCATATTCAAACCACAACAGCTGGGCTGTTACGGTCTCCAAGTCGTCATATAGCTCCTTCTTGTTCTTTGCAAGTAACACTCAGGTCCCGCCCTACCCCTCTACCCCCAATCTGCTGGAGCATGAAGTTTTCTCTGTAAGCCTGCTTCTCTCCGCTTTCTCTACTTCATGGATTACTAGGGATTTCTAATCTGATGACCACACCCCATATGATGTACCATTATTATGGACTCAACCTTCCCAAGAGAACCAACTTTCTTTTACTTTTAGAATGGTGGCCATACTCACTCAACCATTTTGATCCAATATTTTGTTTCTGCAAGGCATTACAGTCAAGCATGTATATCCGTATGTGTATATGTGTGGGTGTGTCAGTGTGGACATACGCTGAGTGTGTGGGAGTGCTAGTGGAGGCCTGAAGAAGGTTACTGATCCCCTGGAGCTGGAGTCAAAGGTGGTGCTGGGAACCAAACTCAGGTCCTCTGGAAGAGCAGGAAGAACTCTAACCACTGAGCAATCCCTCCAGCCCACAATGTAGCTCTCATTTTTCACCTGATTTACAAAATACAATGTGATGGCATACATCTTTAATCCCAGCTCTTAGGAGTCAGAGATACTCAGATCTCTGTGAGTTTAAGGCTGGCCTGGTCAACATAGTGAGACTCTTTCTCAAGGGAGACAAAATGTAATTAGAACATATGTACTTCCTGCTGTATTAAAGACTATTTGTTATAATAAAAATTCATTAATGTATGTTATATCTTCTTTTAAATATAAATTTTATTTTATTTTACTTATTTTTGAGACAGAGTTTGATGTAGCACAGTTTGGCCTCAAACTCACTATATAGCCAAGAATGACCTTGAATTTCTGATCCTCCTGCCTCCACCTCCTGAGTGTTGGGGTTCCAGTCATGAGCCACCACATTCATTTTCTCTGTCTGGTGCTAGTGAGCTAACCCAGGGCTCCACTCCGAAAGCACTCTGGCTGAGCTACACTCCAGGCCCTTGTGTCCTGTGTATGGGTGGCCAGTTACAATTTCTAAGCACTCACCTTGAGAGCATTCCCAACTTTTTGTTTCTAAGCGTATTTACTGGGATATTTTGAATTGATTTATTTTATTTATTTGATTTTGTTTCCGTAGGATGATTTCTAAAGTCGGAGTTACAGTGAAAAAGCGTGGTGTATAAAATGATTATTGATGGACGTTGTCAAGTTTATTTGCAAATAATCTCCTCCGAGTCACAGCTTCCTTTTCCATCCCACAATGTCAGCGTGTCCATTTCGTCTTTCCTCTAATTACTGGGGCTGCTTTCATCTCCACTGACTTGAAAACAGCTAATGATACCCCATTCTCTCATGCCCCCCTATTATTTTTTCCAAATGAACTTCCTTCAGAATCACTGGATAAGGTCGGTGGTGGTGAAAAAAAAGAAAACTTGTAAGTCCCTGAAACCCTTTAAAATTCTTCCTGCATTAAAAAAAAAAAGTCCTAGAGACCTAAGTTTTATGTATGTAATTAGTGAGCAAGCTTATTTAAGAAATAAAATGAGTCAGCAGTATATGAAGGAGTTAAAAATCAGCTTCCTTTTATGTTCCTGGTGTTCTCCGCCGTCCAAAGGCAAAGCACTTAGCGCATTGATACAGCTCTCGAAGAACCTTTAGGAATTTACACTTATGTGGTCTAGTAACAAGGTGTGTAACCTGTCAGCTTGATGGTTCTGTTTTCCCCTCTATTTTATCTCATCATGCCACTCTTCCTGTGTCTCGAATTAAACCATGCCTGTGTCCTTCCCTTATAAGAAGATTGAAGCCTTGGACGGTTTTTTTGTTTTTTTTTTTTTCCTGCCCCATCCTCTTCATTTTCTACCAGATGGAAATAATTCCATCCCAGGTTGGTTCATTAGTCTTTACCGAGTGGCTCATATTTGAAATTAACTGTTTATTTAGCTTTTAACTAATAATCAATTATTAATTAATTACTTTGTTTTCCAGGATTTTGTGTCTGCCACACTTTTCTTTTCTTTCATTTTGCTGAACCGCATTCTCAAGTAACGCTCTCAGGAAGGACGAGGATGGCAGCTTGACTCCATTCTTCCCTGGTCCAGAGAGCATCCTATGCTCACGTTCAGGTTCTGCTAGTGTCTTTGTGCTGCTATGATGGGACACTCGAGGCCGGGTATTTTATGAGGAAAAGGGGTTTATTTGGCTTAAGGTTCTGGTGGTTGGAAGGTCCAAAGAACATGGCGTTGGCATCCCATTGAGGACTTCCTGGAGGGGAAGTATAAGGAAGCAGCTACCTGCACAAGAGATAGGAACATGCAAAAGCAAGAAAGGAGACCAGGGAGGGGCCAGGAGACTAATCCACTCCTCCCAGACTGGACCCACTCCCTGAGATGACAGTCACCATTGGTGAGGGTGGAGCCCTGTGACCTAATTACCTTTCAGTAGTCCCCATCTCTTAACATTTCCACCAGCTTGACTCTGCTGCACAGGACTAAACTTCCAGAGTGAACTTCTGGAGGATAAAGCAAACCTAGGTTATGGTCCTTAGGTTTATGACTTGAAGTTTAAAATCCTATTATCTCAAGCGGGGTGTGGTGGTGCATGCTTTTAATCCCAGCACTCAGGAGGCAGAAGTAGGCTGACCTCTGAGTTCAAGGCCAGCTAGGACTACACAGAGAATCCCTGTCTTCAAACAAACAAACAAACAAACAAACACAAACAAACAAAAATAACCCACCACCAGCAAAAACTAACTAACCAGAAACATTTTATCTCAAAATATTTTTAAAAGTTTTTTTAATGTGTATGCGTGATAATCTGTTGTATGTGTATGTACCACATGTGTGCAGAACCCATGGGGGCCAGAGGAGGGCATCAGATCCTCTGAAACTGGAGTTACGGATGGTTGTGAGCCTCCATATAGATGTTAGGGACTGAACCCAGGTCCTCTAAAAGAGTCACAAATGCTCTCAACTATATGAACACACACACACACACACACACACACACACACACACACACACACACACACACAATTACCAATCAGTGACAGACAGATTTCCTCAGGCACCTGCAGCTCTTCCTTGCCCGTTTCCATGAGAAGTGTGCGCTCTATGACCAAGCTTCCTTCCCTCTTTCTCTCCTCCAGGGGCTTTACTGGCCACATCCCAGGGACCAGCAGAGGCTCAGGAACTAGGGATAAACACCAAGGCCACTGCAGTCTCTGCCTGCAAGGAGCTTAACATTAAAGTGGGACTGAGAGGTGAGACTGTAAACAAACGCATGAAAGAAAAGCATGAAGACACCAAAGGAACTCACTGCTGTGACAGAGAACAAGAAATCGGGTGTGCGGCTCCTGAAGATCAGGTGACGCTTAGAAACGCCTGGAGCATCTTTCCTTTAAATGATGATGGACAGATCACTTTAGGTAGAAGACTTATGACTATCTTCAGCTCTGGGAATTTTCCATTTTCTCCATGACATGACTTTATTCTTCTCAGGTCTTACTGGCCGCCTCTGTGACTGTAGATGAATATTGATTAGAATTCTCCACTGTAAGCTTATGTCTTAGTTTGCCTTTTGTATTTCCAATTTCTCCTTTTTGCTTTTGGAGATGAACTCTTTAATGGAGCTGAGAATGATTTCCGGTCCTCTTTCCTCCAACTCCCTAGTTCCGGGATTACAGGCACGTGCCACTATGCACAGTTTAGGTGGTGTTGGGGATTGAACCCAGGGCTTCATGGATACTAGGCAAGCATTCTATTGACTGAGCGACATCTCAGTCCCTACCTCTCCTTTTGAGACAGTCTCACTCTGCAGCCCAAGTTGGCCTGGAACTCGCTGTGTGATCCAGGCTGGCCTCAAACTCTCAGCGATCTTCTTGCCTCAGCCTCTGACACGCTGGGACTGTACATGTGGACCACCACTCCCAAGCTCTTCTTGTATTTAGTTCACTAAGTCTTGGGGGCCTCGTCTAACTTCATCGAAAACCTGGCCATTGAGCTCTTACTTTTGACCCTTTAATTTTTAATCTTGCTGTCTTTAAAATCTGCAGTAGGGTTTCCTTCTCTTTCTTTTATTCGTTTGTTGATCTTTCTAAAGTTCCGAAGCTTATCTTTGAACACCATAAATACAGCCGTTTTCTAGTCTATGTCTTTCATCTCTTCATATCAGGAGTCTCTGCGGGTCTACTGCTGTTGTCTGTTTACTCTGTGGGTTCTTGTCATGATGCTTTATCTTTCCCATGTTCAAAGCCTGTCTCTCCTCCCCTCCCCTCTCCTCCCCTCTCCTCCCCTCTCCTCCCCTCCCCCCTCCTCTCCCCTCCTCTCCTCCCCTCCCCTCCCCCCTCCTCCCCCCTCCCCCCTCCTCTCCTCCCCTCCCCTCCCCCCTCCTCTCCCCTCCTCCCCTCCCCTCCCCTCTTCTCCCCTGTTAGATCACGTTTGTATCTATAGCAATGTGGGAACACTGGAATCGAGGCAGGCAGAGCAAGCCTTCCAGGCACACCTTGGTGGAAACTGGGTTGTCCCCAGACTGGAGAAGCTGGGCTGTCTCTGGGTAAAGGCCGTTTTACCTTGAGGGTCCTGACTCAGGGCAGGGTGCGGAGTGTTGTCTCAGAGAACTGAGCGAATAGTATTCTTTGGTGTTCTAATTTTCTCTCTCGTCTTTGAGACAGTCAGTAGCAAACAGTTGGCCAGTTGCTTCTCTGGATTCTTGTCTTCTGGGTAGGCCCTTCAAGTCTCACTCTTACCCCTGTCCCCTTACCACCTCCACAGTTTTTCTCTGAAAGACCCTGTTCCAGAAGGAGATCTCCTTTGCAACGCGAGGCTCTCAAACATCTCTGACGAATAGCGTCATTTAGGAAGCTTTTAAGCAGCCAAGCCTGGGATGAGCGCTCTTCCCACCTACCCTTGGTGGAAACTTGGTGGAATCCTGTTAGGATTCTGGCACTCCAGCTATATGGCCGCACATGGGCAGTTCAGTAGCTAAGTAAGGGGTCTGTCTTCTTATGTCATTTGTGCGCTTGATTACATAATGCGCTTGGCGTGGTCACACAATCTGCACATGCGTGGCTTAGCTCCGTAGGTCCACCTGCGCATGTGCAGGGGAATCCTTAAAAGCCTGACACAGACTCCTCCCCTCTCTCTTCTGCTCTCTCCTCCTGCCCCCCCCCCTCCTCTGCACGTGTCTCTTCCCAGGCCTGGCTGATCTCTCCCTTCCCCTCCCCGCCTAATACTGGGTTTTGTCGTTCCTCTGACCTTTCCTCACACGGTAACCACCGCCGCTTATTTTTAAAACCAATACCTCACACCCCCCGACAGAAGAGGGCTTTTAAGGGTCTGTGACATGAATGGTTTTGAGATGACTTACAAACCACCAAGGTCCCCCAGTGCTCTCTCCTAAGGAAAGGCCAGCCCTGCTCATACTGAGGGAGAAAGGCAGACTTTTGTCCTATACATTTGTGAGAGCCCAAGTTACATTTCAAGTTTTAATGACTATGCCTAAGAGACCCAAGAAACAAAAGTGCCTCTGATCTGCAAGCCCCTTGCCCAAGGACACACAGTCCCTGAAATGCTGGAGGCTATTGTTTATGGGAGATAACAAGTCATATGTTCTCACTCCCCTAAACAAGTTTGTTTGACCTATGTGCACCAGATGTGCTTGATCACATGTGGGCGGGAGGTTAGGAGGGAGGAAATATGTCAGGATGTATGCTTGCTCCTGATTGGACTTCATGGGAAATGTGGTGAATTATGGGTAGTGCCTTCTTAAGCCCCTGCAAAAATGTGACTTGGGGCCATTTTCTGGGAAACCAGAGATGCCCCTGGCCAGAGAGTCCATCAACCTGGCCAGTATTTAATTAAGGTTGCTTCAGATTTGACTTTAAATAGTGGTAGTGGACTTATTCTCGACCAGTGGGTAGAACACAGGCCCTGCCCAGAGTACAATGCCCCAGTGTGGTGCGCCAATGCCTCTCAGAGCACTAAATGAACCAACCAGAAATAGTGCTGTAGCTGATACAGAACATGCACTAAAGAAGGGGTTCCACCCTTCTACAAAAGATAGGAAACCTACAGAGCTATTTCAACAAACTTGAACTGATACTTGCTAAGCATTCAGAATTACCTTGTGTTTTAGCTCAGAAGGGCTCCAAAGAACAGAGAGCTATTGCCTCACAAAACTACTTCTGTTCTTGCAGTCACATATGTGAATACATTTATTTTATTTTTTATGTAAACAAAGAAGAAATAAGTGATACTGTCCTGTTGATAAATACTAATCAGTACAATTAATCTCTAGTATTGCATTTAATTACATCATCACACATTTGTTCATTTTATTATTTAAATAACTTAGTCAATTAAATCATTACACAGTTATGTAATTAATTACTACTTACCATAAACACCAGGTTCTAAGATTTTCCTTAAGCAGTTTCTGCTAGAACTTTACTTTCCATGTCTGATGTTTTCCAAACTTTGTAGGATGTTTCTAGATAAATTTTGCAATAGTAGTATTTCAATCAAGAAGAAACTACCTTTGACACTTAGATTTCCATTTGTAAGAACATTTAAAAACTAAAATGGTGATTTAGATGCTTTTTTGGTGGCATCCTAGAGGGTTACCAGCAAAAGACACAAGACAAACATATATTTCTATCAATATTCTCCGGGAGAATAGTGTAGAAATCTGAGTTGAAGAAGAAAAGAGGCTGATGTAAAGTTAATCGTTTATTCAAAATCTTTCTATCTTAACTGTGGTTGGCTGCCCAAGCCCTTGATAGAAAGCACCCTTAGAAAGCACTGGCTACTCTGAAGAGAAGATTGTAATAATTTTAATAAGTGTCAACATTGCAACATGCCAGGACTTACCCTTAACAACTGAACAAGTCATGAAATTCAGGGGCCAAATGACAATGTCTGAGGGGTGGTCTAGTGTAGTGATCTTAGGTGTACATACTGAAAACTGCAACACCAACTTGCAGAGTCTGAAACCCACCCAGCAGGCCAGGTAGGGTGGTATGTGCCAGGAATCCCTAGCACTTGTGATGTAGAAGCAGGAGGATCAGAGTTCAAGATCACCCTCTGATATATAGCAAGCTTGAGGCTAGCCTTAGCTATATAAGAAAGACACCATTCATCCATCCATCCATCCATCCATCCATCCACCCATCCACCCATCCACCCATCCACCTGCCTGCCCGCCTGCCCACCCTCCCACCCACCCATCCGTCCATCCATCTGTCCATCTATCTGTCCATCCACCCACTCGTCCATCCATCCATCCATCCATCCATCCATCCATCCATCCATCCATCCATCCATCCATCTATCTATCTATCTATCTATCTATCTATCTATCTATCTATCTATCTATCTATCTATCTAAAGACGACCAGCAGAGCAGGATTGGCTCCAGGAACCTGTCATTTATGCCTTCTCCGGAGTCTTAATGACCAGCTTGATTGGGAAATTGTCACTGATGTCAGTGGGTGTGGCACTGCCACTTCTCCGCTTTTACTTAGTTTCCTCGCAATCTGTCACATCTATTTTTAGCCACTTGAGACTTGGGTTTGTCAAAGCCCCTGCTCTATTATAGGTTACTCATAATTAAACCTCTTCATACAGTCATCACTCATCAAACTCATTTGAATTTCTCCCCAGGGTGTCTGGCTTCTGGAAACTGCTCAGCTGGTCTTTGAAGACAGTCTCCAAAGGGTAATTTCAAGGGCTTTAAACAAGCTTCTCCACATTGCAAGAAGGAAATCTACACATGGAGCCCCTTCCTGGGGTGCCCACTTCTGGGTCTGGGTGCCCTCTCTTCCAGTTGGCTCCTTGTTCCCTGTTTTTTTCAGGCTTTGCCTTCTGAGATTCCCAGGTGGAGAAACAATCCTTGTGAGCTGCAGATCTGGGACGGCTTTGAGGCGGAGAAGTGTCAGAGCAGAGGGAGGGTGGGAGATGGAGGCTCAGGGTCTGGCCAGCAGAAGAGCAGAGGCAGCTGAAGCAGTGACATCGGAGTGATACAGGACCATAGAGGTGACTGTCACCTTAATTGTAAATGTTTGCCATGCTGTGATGTAACAGGGCCCCCTGCTATGTCTGAATGTGATGCCTCGCCCCCTCCCAGGTTCATGGGTCAGAAACAAATGTCAGTTAGGTCACCAGGCATCCCCTCCAGCATAGATTAATTAATGACATCATTATGGGATGGACTTCTGATAAGGTCCCACCCTCTCTACTCCACCGGTGCCCTCTCCTCCTCAGCCTCACCTAACTCTTCTTCTCTTGCCCTGTGGTGATTTCCACCCCGGGGTAGCACAGCACCAAAGCTCTTGCCCGACGTCAGTGCGCGTGCTCCTGAACTTCTCAGCCCCAGAACTGTAAACCAAATGTACACTTTTGTTCTTTAGAAATTGCCCAGCCCATGGCCTTCTGTCACACCAGCAGAAGGAGGAGGACACGTACTGCCTTCAACCCCCAGTGGATTCTGCAGCCCGTATCTCTGCTGTCTTCAAGGGAGAGAGTTAAGGGACAAGAATGTGGAAGGGCGTGCTTTAGGTGACCAGGGTCTAGAGGTACAGGAAGTGAGACCTGGAGCATGGGAGCGCACCATCACAACCTGGCTTTTTTTATTTGTTTAATAGGATGATTCTAGAAGGCTGGAGGATGTTAGGGCCGGAGGCAGAGCTGACTTCTGACACATGGCAGCCCTACCTCAGCTACTTTCATCCTGTTTTAGGGTGAGGAAATTCATGCTTCAGAGGTGCTAGGTGATCCATCCGAGGTCACACAACTGGGAAGTGCGAGTACCCAGATTTGAACACGAGTACCTCTGGCTCCCAGGCAAGAACTTTCCTCACCCTTCTATGCTTTGCTAATCCTGAAAATTGAGAGAAAAAGACCAGTTCCACAATTTTTGAGCCAAATTTGAAGTGAGATTTAATTGAATGCTGGCCAGGACGATGGACTCTGGCCAGGTCCATTCCAGGGTTCCCAGAAAATGGCAAAGAGTCACATTTTGCAGAGGCTTAAGAAGGCAACCCCATAAGGCCACCATTTTTCTCATTAGGTCCATTTGGGGTAAGCATACATCCCGACGTACTTCCTGCCTAGGTCCCAGATGTGATTAAGCACATCTGGTGCAGTTGGGGCAAACAAACTTGTTTAGGGGAGTGACAACATGAACAATAGCCTCCAGCATTTCAGGAAGTATCTGTCCTTGGGCAAGGGACTTACATGTTATAGGCATTTTTGTTTGTTTTTGGTTTGTTTGTTTGTTTGTTTCATGGACCTCTTAGGCACAGTAATTAAAACTTAAAACATAATAATTTGGACTCTCATAGCTTCCTTCCTTGTAGCATGTATAGGGATCTGTAGCATCTTCAAATCTAACAGCAATTATCAGGAGGAAGGCCTGAGCAGCAGGCAAGACCGCCACCCAAAACCACACCATTGGAAGGCACACAAAGATCTCCTGAACTTGATCTGGGGAGGGAAATTGTGGCATACGGCAGGGAAGGCCATGGAGGCCCAGAGAGGACACTTTATGAAGCTGTGAAGGTGAAGTCTGGATTTTGTGGGAGAACCTGAGATGTTGGAGATGCCAGAGCCATGGGATACCTGCCAAGGAGAGCTGTATCTAGGAGTGGAATCAGTCCAAGAGAAAGAATTGTGTTGAAGTCAACAAAGCTAGAAGGACTGGGAGACATGAAGAGCCATCTACGCCTGTAGAGGGAAGTTTCTCAGTCCACCTAGCCCTGCGGTCTGGACGAATCTTTCCCACCCAAGCTCTCACAGCCACTTATAAAATAATCACTCAGAGGCTTTTATTAATTGCAAGCTGTATGGCCTAATGGCTAAGGCTTCTTACTTGCTAGCTCTTACAACATAACTCAGCCCATTTCTATTCATCTATATGTTGCCACGTAGCTGTATTGTTACCGGTCTATTGGCATCTTGTTGCTCCTTTGGCGGCAGCTGGTGTCTCTCTTGACTCTGTCCTTCTCTCTGTGTCTCTGCCTGGACTTTCCCACCTGGCTGGAAGTTTCTTGCCATTGGCCAACAGGAGCCACACATATTCACAGCATACAGAAAGTCATCCCACAGCAGACGCCCTTTGAAATTGGACATAATACTACTTGATTTGGTGTTTGCCCTGCTGGGTTTTGGTCTTGCTTTGGTTCATTTGGTCTTTGCCCTGCTGGGTTTTGGTCTTGCTTTGGTTCGGTATTTTGTCACTATACCTCATTTCTTCCCCTTTAGAGTAGCAATGTGTGTTCAGTGCCGTTGTATGTTGGAAGTATGCAATTTGCGTTTTGAATTTGATTTTACAGAAGGTTACAATTAAGAGATTGCTTTGAGTCTTAGGAGAGAATTGAACTTTTAAACAGTATTGAGACTGGGAAAAACTATGGGGACTTTTGGATCTGGGCTGAATGCACTTTGCATTATGATATGGTTGCACGTCTATAAGGGCCAGGGAGTGGAATGGGGTGGGTGGAATAAAAATGGCTTCCACAGGCTCATGTTTGAATGCTTGGTCTCTAGTTGATGAAACTGTTTTGGGAAGGATTAGGAAGTGTGGCCTTGTTAGAGGAGGCTTTGAAGTTTCAAAAGCCCATGCCCAGGCCCAATCTTTCTCTCTCTGTCCCTCTTTCTCTCTGCTTTCTGCCTGTGGATCAGATATGAGCTCTCAGCTAATACTCCTGCACCATATCTGTCAGTCTGCTACCATATTTCCCATCATGATGGTCATGAACTCATCCTCTGAAACTGTAAGCAAGTCTCTCATTAAATGATTTCTTCTATAAGTTTCTTGGCCATGATGTTTTCTTCATAGCAATAGGAAAGTAATTAAGAAAATTTCAGAGATACATGGGTTTCAGGCTTCTCTTTCTAAATGTATTTATATCTTCCAGGACTAGCTCAGGTAGATGTGGGGCTTGGAACCATATCCAAAAAATACCTAAATAGTGTGATCTTTACTGCATATCCCAGGACACTGAAATTTGGTTATCAGGAGCTATATATAACTTTAAAAATATTCCAAGACAAGTATCTTGTTCTACATGTTCTAATGTCCAAGGTGAACTAATGTTCTGATGTTAAAAATTCTTTATGTCCTTTCTCACTTTCTGTTCCTCAGCTCTCCTTCCCATGGTCCCCTTCACACATACTGAGGCCAGATAGTGAGTGCTTCCCACTGGAATGTTGACTGACCTTGTTGGCTTGACCTGGTCTAGGTTTTGTACAGATGACCACAGACACAGTGATTTGATTTGTGCAACAACCTTGACATGCCCAGAAGACATTTCACAGAACCCTTCCTCATGCTCCAGCCTTTACATTCTTTCTTCTTCCTTTTCCCTGGAGTTCCCTGAGACTCATGTGGTGTGTGTGTGTGTGTGTGTGTGTGTGTGTGTGTGTGTGTGTGTGTGTGTGGTGTGTAGTTGATAGCTGTCTGTCCCATTTAGGGCTGAGCACGCAACAGGCATACTTTTTCTCAGCACTTTGACCGGTTATGAACCTCTGTATTAACCCTTACTCACTGCAGAAAGAAGCTTTTCTGGCCAGGGTGGAGTCACCATAATCTGTGGCTATAAATATAAATATTTAGAAGGCAGTTTGGCAACATGTCCATTTATCAGAACAACAGTAGTAGGTTCCTTCCCAGGGCCTATGACCTCCAGAGCCATGGGCTTCTGGCCAGGTTTATAGTACTGGCATGAATTCCCTTCTGTACAGCAAGCCTCAGATTGGTCACACAGTGGCTGGTTACCTCTATAACCTTCAAGCCACCATTGTACCAGTGGGCACTTAGGTATTACAGCGTTCAGTATCTCCCACTGGGTGAGACCACCGATGCCTCTTTTATTCCTTCAGCAGGCTGGGTAGCACCTTCCAGCACTATGAAAACAAGCTATCATAGAGGAACTTTACAGGTTAATTTCAGCTTGATGTCTCGGTCCTGTAAGCGGAGGGCCTCGCATATACCAAGGACCTTACATATAACATTAATTCTTCCTGAAATCTGAGCTGGAAGGGAACTTTTCAGATGCCTCCGGTGCTTTAAGATAGCCCTGGGAGGATGTAGCAAGGCTAGGTAGTGCTGCAGCCCCGACCCCTGTTCAACCTGAACAGCTCTATCTGTCCTCTCTGTTGAGCTCAGAGCTCTTCTCACAAAAAGAAGGGGAAGGTACATGCTGTCAAGTGGAGTTTAAAAGCCACCCGCCTACTCAAAATCAGCTTTAAAGAGTGACTTATCTTTTCTAGCATCCTCATCTTATAAAGAAGGAAGGTGACAGGAGCAAAGGTCCGAAGACTTGATCAAGCTGTAGCCGACAGCTGAGTTCCCCGTCACCCTCCCTCCCTGTTCCCGCCACAGCGTTGGCAGACGCGGCAACTGATGTGCGGCCTGCACAGGTTATGAAAGAGGGGATTTTCTGAGGCATTCCTTCTTTGTAAGACAGGAATTCTCTGGGCTAGCAAACCATCTAGGAGTCTCATGGAAGGAATGCCATGGGGCTCTACACCCCAGCCATAGAGAAAAAAAAAATAGTACAATATAATTGAAAACCACGGAGGCCTGTGACTTCAGGGTTGGCTTGATCAGTGGTCTCAGTCTGTCACCTCTACTGCCGCCCATGGGCCACCGTAACAGTCTAGATCCCACAGGATTGTTACTGTGGGAAAGAGAATCCTGAAAGCGTCCTGACCGTTGCTTTGATTGGGGCCTCTCCGAGCCAGGGGCTGCAGCAAGCTGATTTGTTTCCAAGCACAGCTGCCGTGGGTCCTTGCTGCCTGCCCGGTGCCCTCTTTATCCTGTTTGTGCTCACTCAGTTTTAGAAGGTTCTTTAGTTGTGTCAGACGAGCTAGTCTTCGAGTTCCTTTTTTCTTCTACCTCCTTTTCTGCCCAAGTAGTGCCCTGTCTAGGGTCCCATGCTACGCCTCTTCAGCGGCGCTATCTGTGACATTGTCTAACCCTAAAGGCTGGGTGGGATTGGTCAAGAGTTGCAGGACTCACTCTCAGATAGGTCTGTTCCTTTTTTTTTTTTTTTTTTTTTTCTGTTTGTTTGTTCTTTGTTGTTTTGTTTTTTGGTTTTTGAGACAAGGCTTATCTGTGCAGCTCTGGCTGTCCTGGAACTCACTATGTAGACCAGGCTGGCCTGGAACTCAGAGAGATCTCCCTGCTTCTGATTCCTCATCAACCCTAACCCAAGTGCTGGGATTAAAGTCATGCATCACCACTGCCTGGCTTGTTCCTCTTTTCTAACAAGGTTTTGTTTATCTTGTCTTATAGCCAAAGCTCATCTGGAATTCACTACGTAACCCACGCTGGCCTTGAACTCACGATTCTCTTGTCTCAGTCTCCCAAGCATGAGCAATACAACTGTGACTCCTCCTTTCTCATGGTAAGATGGAGTTCTATATCTCCATGGGATCACTGAAGCGTCCTCAGTGGGGATGACAGTGATATGTGGGGCAAGCACCCTAGTGAGCTGGTGTTGCCTAGAGAGACGCATGCCCCACAATGGCCTTCTTCAAGCGCTGGGCATGCTGCCCCTCTACTGCCCCATCCAGGAAATGGGGAACTGGGCCCAGCACTCTAGACTTTCTTTTCTTTTTCTTTCTTTCTTTCTTTTTTTTTTTTGTTGTTTTTTGAGACAGGGTTTCTCTGTGTAGCTTTGTGCCTTTCCTGGAACTCACTCTGTAGCCTAGGCTGGCCTCGAACTCACAGAGATCTGCCAGCCTCTGCCTCCTGAGTGCTGAGATTAAAGGCGTGCCACCACCACCACCCAGCTTGACCCTGCACTTTCTATCTTGTCTGAATAAGCAGGAAATCCTTTAAGCCAAAATGACCTGCATCTTTGTATCTAAGGATAATGAAAAAAGATAAGGCAGTGTGGGCGGAAGGAGCTGGAAGGCCTGCATTCAGGAGGGAGGCAGTCCCAGGGCCTGAGAGGGGCCCTCCAGAAGATGAAGCAGTGGAGAGTCTTGCCTCTTGACAGCTTTCGTGCAGGGAAGGATGAGGCTCCTGGAGAACCTTGAGGAAAATCTATTCACCACACTGTCCAGTAAGAATTTCATTTGCAGAAGTCAAGCAAATCAATCAAAAGAAATGAAATCATTCAACCAAGCAGTTTTACAGCAGCGGATGTGTTTACTGTGCTGTTATTTAATGTGACAGTGAAAAAGAAAGCGAGCTGATTGTCTAGGGCGGAGAAACAAGGTCCGACAAATAAGAGAACAGCGCAAGGGAATCTACAGATCCGTCCATGGTCAGAAGGGAGACTCCGCTATTGTGGGGTCAACACAGCAATCCCTAGTGGCTGACTCCGGGCTATCGCAGTTTACATTGGAAGTGTGCTCGGAGGAAATCAAGTAAAGGGAAGTACAGAGGAGGTAGTGGGTGGAGGGGACAGCAGGAGGAATCTGGGGTCCTCTGGTGGGCCTTGGGGACAAAGGAGAAGCAGAAAGGACTTGAGAGGAGTTTGAATTTTAGACCATCTGGGGCCATAGGGAAAAGGGCACCTGCTTCTACTAAGTGCGAGCGCTGACCTTGAACCATGCTGAGAAAAACCCCAGTGAAGTCTAGGGGGCACTCTCTACTCCCTGACCGGATCTCCAGTTACAAGGGGCTCACTGCATACCTCCACTGGCTCCTAAGTAACACACACCATGGAGTAGAGTAACCGTTCCGTTCCGTTTGTCCAGCTGTTTCTCATGAAGCCACGCTTCTTAAGAATCCCTTCTGGTGCGTTTCCTCTCTGAATTGATTTTACAGCTACAACATTTTATCTAAACCATTTCCCGTTTCTTTCTAGCTTGGAGATGGGTAGCAGTTCTCGCCATTTCCTTCCTATGCACTGTTCTACTAAACACCGGGAGCTTCTGCCAGAGAGTCTGTGTCTTCAGCCACCTTTGTGATGACTACACATTCATATGCTCTAACATGCATTGTATAGACCATGCTGTACATTCTGTTTGTACTTCTATTGAACACTTAAACTGCTGAATCTGTGCCTGAAAAAACCCTATAATAGCACAGAAGTATGCATGAGTTGGTGTGAATGTGGGTGTGGTCTACACAGTCACCGAATAACGAGCCATTTACCGTATGCCACACCCCGTGGGAGATGAAAGCCCAAACACACAGTCCTATTTGCCAAGCGTATCACAATTAAATGGACAGAAGTTTTGATCACTTCCAGGTAAGTCGCAAATTAGCAAAACAATGGACTTTAAAAATATATTTTAGAGCCAGCAGCATTGAAGTCAAACCTTTTTGTCTTTATAGAAATTTCTATGATTGCTGTTAAGTTAAGCCTTCCTTCCGCAGCTGTGTCGTGCATCCTGGGTACAACTCTAGGTGGAATAATTTATTAGTAGAGTTAAATTTACCAGAACATTTGTGAGGGTTTAGTGTTCTGCTATGTGACAGACTAGCGCAGACCAGGCAACTGAGAAGTGAAATTTAGTTCTCACAGTTGTTGTTAGATTATTAAAAGGCAGCTGTGGAGAGATCGAAGGCAGAGAGAAAAGATCTGATCTGATCTGCTTAGGTGGGACCATATTTATTCACAGCGAGAGGGTATCTTTGTCACTCACATGCATGGGTGGCCAAATTGCCTACAGAGGAAATAAATGGGTTGCGGCCCCTTATAGGGGCAGAAAAGACTTTCATAGTCTGCAAGGGAAGCTGGGACGTGTAGTCTTTCAGCAGGAAACTATCAGTTGTAGAGGTGAGAAGTCCAAGGCTGAAGGCTGCATGCATCCGGAGAGGGCCTATTGTCCCAACAGAAACACATACCAGAAGCTAAGATGTATGGGGCTCTTTATCTTCTTATAAAGCCATGAGTCCTAACACAAGGGTCCCACCCCTATGATTTAATCTAAGCCCAATTGCATTCCAAGAGCCTCACCCCACAAATATCACCATCATATGAATTTCAGGATTTTCTACAGCATGAGCATTGGAGAACACTATTCAAACCACGGTATATGGTTCCCCGAGTGAGGAACTAGAGTTAAGAAGCAAGGTAAGACATAGTTCAATTTCTCAGGGCACTGGATATCTTGTAGGAAGGGTAAGCTGCAAACACATGACTCCCAGTAGGCATGATGGTGCAGAATAGGCCCCGTAGACTTCATAGACAATAGCCGTCTGCCACATACCGTGTATGTGATGCCCTGTTTCTGATGCTGTACCCATGATCTTGGCAGTGGGACCAGGATTTGCCTCACTAATGTTCTCCTGGTCTCCTGCTCAGGGTGTGGAGTAGTGGGTCCAGTGTGCTAGGGTTCCAGGTCCCCAACAAGGCTGAAGGGCTGAGCACAGCAGGACTTCCTGTGTGGGCTGCTGCACACGCCATCCTGCGTGTTTTCTTATAGTCTTTATTGGGAACCAGGAAGGGTAGCTTGGTTTACCTCCTCTGATACAGCTGTTGA
The DNA here is from genome assembly GCF_007827085.1 of Peromyscus californicus insignis. Taxonomy (NCBI): domain Eukaryota; kingdom Metazoa; phylum Chordata; class Mammalia; order Rodentia; family Cricetidae; genus Peromyscus; species Peromyscus californicus. The sequence continues at coordinate 58,558,326 of NW_026294424.1, read as the reverse complement.
GACCCATCCTGGCTCACTATGCAGCTGGGAGGGGGCCAAGAAATCCATTAAGAGCTTCCAGGTGTCTTTAGGATAAAATTCAACCTTCCTTCAAGGCTGGCCCTGATCTCCCTCTTCGCCTTCCCCCAGCTACCCCTACCATGGCTCTCTTGGGCAGCAGCCAAGCTTGATCCTTGTGGTTTCTTCAGATGCACCACCTGCAGGCTCGCCTCCAACCTCTGTGCATTGTCTGCCTGAAGTACTTTTCCCCCAAGCTGTGTCTGCCAGATCCGCAACAGCCTCCTGTTCTCAGCTTCCAGGTCATTTCCTTAGGCAAGTCCCTGTTGTCCTGGGAGATAAGCAGGTTCCTTGATGACCCAGGACCTATCTCAGTCCCCATCAAATGTCGGAGAGACTCCTCTCTTCCCTCCTTTCTTCTGTAACCTGCAGAGGGAGGACACAGAGCACATCTGTTTGGCTGGCTGTTGTCTTCCCAGGACCTGGCGGATGATTTGGCAGGTGCAGGGCCAGCTTTTTGGGCAGGTGAGCTGTGTAGTCAGCAGGGAACTCATGTGAAGAAGGAAGGCTTAATGCCTGCTTTAGTGTTGCTGTCTAGAAACGCTGTGTTTCAAACAAGGAACCCCATATGTTTTCAGTTTCTACCAGGCCTCAGATATTATGCAGCTGATATGGGGACTAGAAAATGAATTGGTATACATAATTATGTATGTTCTATTTATACATATATTCTTGTAGTATATTGAATCAAAAAGTGGACAAGAGAGATCACTCATTGAGTAAAGGCGCCGACAATTTGTTAATACTTTTTTTTTTT